>NC_081825.1:101884729-102191434 GCF_030867095.1 Alligator mississippiensis | reverse complement strand
GTCATAGGATCCCAGCAAGATAAGCATCCAGTTTCATCTTGAAGGTGTTCAATGAAGGCGCTTGAACGACCTCCGGTGGCAGGCTGTTCCAGACCTTGGGGGCTCGGACAGTAAAGAAATTCTTCCTTATGTCCAGCCTGAAACGATCTTGTAGTAGTTTGTGACCATTCATCCTCGTCATCCCTTGGGGCGCTCTGGTGAACAAACGTTCCCCTAGATACCGGTGGTCACCCCTGATAAACTTGTAGGTGGCCATCAGATCACCCCTGAGCCTGCGCTTTTCCAGGCTAAAGAGCCCCAGGGCTCTCAGCCTGTCATCGTAGCGTCTGCTTCCCTGACCTCTGATCATGCGTGAGGCTCTTCTCTGGACTCTCTCAAGCTTCTCCACATCCTTTTTGAATTGTGGAGCCCAAAACTGGACGCAGTACTCCAGCTGCGGCCTCACTAAGGCCGGGTACAGGGGGAGAATGACGTCCCGGGATTTGCTTGAGAAGCATCTATGGATGCAAGCCAGCGTTTTGGTCGCTTTACTAGCTGCAGCATCGCATTGCAGGCTCATGTTCATCTTGTGGTCAATGATGACCCCCAAGTCTCTTTCTTCCATAGTGCTAACCAACATAGCACTGCCGAGCCTATAAGGATGCTGCGGGTTTTTTTTCCCAAGGTGGAGAACCTTGCAGTTATCGGCGTTGAACACCATCAGATTCTCATCTGCCCACTTGCTGAGCCTGTCCAGGTCAGCCTGGATCATCCGCCTGTCTTCTGGTGTGGATGCTTTGCCCCAAAGTTTGGTGTCATCGGCGAACTTGGCCAGTCCGCTTCTGACTCCAGTGTCCACATCATTAATGAAGATGTTGAACAGTATGGGTCCAAGGACAGAGCCCTGGGGGACCCCACTGGTCACAGGACACCACGATGAGTGACTTCCATCAATTACTACCCTCTGGGTCCGACCCCGGAGCCAATTTTCCAGCCAGTGGATCGTGGGGGACCCAAGGCGACAATTGGCCAGTTTCTCCAAGAGACGATCATGGGACACCAGATCGAAGGCTTTTTTGAAGTCAAGATATATGACATCAATCTCATCTCCCTTGTCCAGGTGATAGGTCACCTGGTCGTAGAAGGAAATGAGATTGGTCAAGCAAGACCTACCCGCAACAAACCCGTGCTGGCTATCCCTTAAGATGTTGGCGTCGGCCAGTCCATTAAGGATGGCCTCCTTAATAAACTTTTCTAAGATCTTCCCCGGGATAGAAGTCAGGCTGATGGGCCTATAGTTAGCCGGATCCACTTTCCTCCCTTTCTTGAAGATAGGCACCACGTTGGCTTCTTCCAGTCTTCGGGCACTACACCAGAGCGCCAAGAGTTTTCAAGGATCCGTGCTAGAGGCTGGGCTATGATGCTCGCCAGCTCCTTGAGTACCCTGGGGTGAAGATTGTCAGGGCCAGCTGACTTGAAGGTATCCAGCTTCTCAAGATGTTCCTTCACAAAGTCAGCATTAATGGAGGGCAGGGGATCACCCTCACCCGGACTTCCCGGCCCTGTAGCAGGCACAGGCGTCCCATGGGGCTGATGAAAGACTGACGCAAAGTACCTATTTAATAGGTTGGCTTTTTCCTGGGCGTCAGTTGTCAGTTGCCCCATCTGGTTCAGCAGGGGTCCAACGTTGCCCCTGCTTTTCCTCCGGCTCCCCACATATCTGAAAAAGGACTTTTATTGTCCTTGATGCTCAATGCTAGCTGGAGTTCAGTTGCAGCCTTGGCTTTCCTGGCCTGCTCCCTACAGAACCGGACCAGTGCAGAATAATCCTCCTTGGAGGTGACTCCCATCCTCCATCCTTTGTAGGCCTTTCTTTTTAGCCTCAGGAGGTCTGCTAGGTCCCTGGAGAGCCAGGGGGGCTGCTGTGCCCTCTTGATGCCTTTCCTCCGAGATGGAATAGACTTAGTTTGTGCATTGAGGATCGCTCCCTTGAGGAGCAACCACTCTTCTTGAACTCCCCTCTCCCTGTGGCCACAGTCCCTTAGGGCCTCACTGACAAGCCTCCTGAGCTTGTCAAAGTCGGCTTTCCTGAAGTCAAGGACTTCCATGTTGCTGACTGACTTGCCAGCTTTTCGGCGGATGGTGAAGGTGATCAGCTCGTGGTCGCTGTCACCCAGCTTCCCATCGATCACTAGGTCGCTGACTAGGTCCTCCCCAGTAGCCAGCACCATGTCGAGCAGCGCTTTGCCTCTCGTTGGCCCATAGACTTCTTGAGTCAGGTAGAGGTCATCCACGCACGAGAGGAAGCTCTGCGACCGCTCAGATTTTGCTGAGCGATCCTCCCACGAGATGTCTGGGTAATTGAAGTCACCCATGACAACCATGGTCCTGGAGCATGCGGCCTCAGCCAGTTCCTGGGCAAACTCCTGGTCTAGCTCAGGACTTTGGGTGGGAGGTCTGTAATAGACTCCCACCATTGTGTCCCCTGTGCCGTGTTCCCCACGGATTTTAACCCAGAGGGTCTCCAGCCGTCCACCCTGGTCGCCAATATCGGCTTGCAGGGACGCGTAGCTTTCCTTAACATAGAGAGCTACACCCCCGCCCCTTTTCTCTACACGATCCCTCCTGTACAGGGTATAGCCATCTATCCCTGTGGTCCAGTCATGGGTGGAGTCCCACCAGGTCTCCGTGATCCCTATGACATCGTAATTGTTTGCACTGAGCAGGAGGATGAGCTCCTCCTGCTTATTCCCCAAGCTCCTGGCATTAGTGTACAGGCAGGCAAGTGCCCCCTGGGGGGCTCCTTCCTTGCCCACAGATTTTACCAGGGCTGGGGCAGGGGTGGGCTCCCTTGAGTGCCGTGATCCGCTGGCTTTGCAAGGATTGTTCAGCGGGCCAGCAGTGGCGGTAGTCTCCCCGTCCCCCAGCGGGCTTAGTTTAAAGCCCGGTGGAGCAGGTCAGCCAGTCTGGTTACAGGGGGCAAACTCGGGGCCAAGACTCAAGTCGGACTGCCTGCCTGTCTACGGGGCAGTCCACCCAGTTTTTCCTGCCATGACTTTGCTGTGACAATGAACTGGTAAAAAATGTGGGAGGCTGCCCATTACATGCCCCGATGCCAGGGGGTGCTATCCACATCTCCGTACCACTCCTATGCCATGGTCCATGCATCACAGATGGCATCCACTATGCCACTATGCTCCTGGCCTAAAGCCAGGGCAACTTAGTCTTTCGTCAGGCCTCATTCACACACACACTCATACCGCTTCTATCTCCCTGGGGCTTCTTGCATTCCACCCCCTCTCACAGGGTCTCTTGCTCACCACACAATACTGTGCCCCTTTCACTCTGCCCTGCTCCCTTGAGTGACCCCATAGGCCGTCAGACTTATTCAAGTCATGCCTTGGGGGGTGACATGAAGTCTTTTGGGCCTCTCCCATGACCCTCCCTGGGGTAGTGTTCAGCTGATTCACCAAATGGAGGGCTAACTCTGCCCTAGCCCCTCACTGGGCTTCTCACACCCAACAACTTGAACTCATGGGGGTTGGCCCATGTGCTGCCCTTCTGGCCATCTTACAGCCCTATTCAGCACACCCCCTTGAGCTGCCCTTCAGGCTAACCCTCAGCCCTACTCAGCCTCTATCAGGGCCTTCACTACCATCCCCTCCCTACGGCTACACAACTATCCCCTCCCTGGGGCCTCCAAGGTCTTTCACCCCTGAAGGTTCAGGTGGCCATAGTCATGCTTGGTCCCCCTACCCACCTTGTTGTAGGGGCTGGGGTTATTAAGGCACCCTGACCCACCTTTCACCGGGGAGGTGAGCGGTCCTGGTATTTGAGTGGGGCTGCCATGCCACCGGCAGTCCCACCAGGCCTTCCTTCCTTCCTTCCTTCCTTAGCAGGGTGCAGTTTTAGGTCATGCCCAGGACCAGGAGCCTCCAAGCCATCTCCCTAGCCCCTGCCCTTACCTCCAGACCTCCAGAATGTTTCATGTCATAAGGGAGCTGGATGGTGCCACTTCCTTGGCTGCAAGCAGCTAACTGCTGTCTCTGCCTGGCTGACCTTTATTTGAAAATGGGCACCTTAATCAGGCATCTGTCGGCTGCCTGCTCCAGCCCTTAAAGTGGCAAGCACCAAAGGTGCACTGCCACACCATGCATGTATCCACAACAGGTGTATACCCAAGAAGTACTGGGAAGATAAATATAAACTTGGTTTGCGTGGTCCATAATCTTCTTTTGAGTAATTATTTACATATTCTCCCATCAAGGGGGGGCAGATGAGTTGCCAAAATAAGAACATGGGCAGATTGGCCAAACTAAAAGGAAAACTTTAAGACACCTAATTACCTGTTACAATCTGTTACATGTAGTAAACTGATCCCTCTGTCCACTCTATAATCTCTTACATACGCATAAAGATAATAGTTTGCTTCAGTTGATGCAGAAGGATGAAGGTAATTTAAACATGTAGAAAGAACTAGCAGACAGATTCAAGTAAGATTACTTAGTAAATATAATACTGTAATTGGCAATGACATTTGAAACATTTGATTAATCTTGTTGTCCTTGACATGCCTTTTTTATGGGAACAATACATAATCTTCTGTTTTTCAGAAGACTTCCTGGATGTCTGACTTCCTTTGGCATATCTTAAGCATATGGTTTTAGGAAATCCTACTTGTGTCTAATCTCTACTTGTCAGTCAGCCAACCTGCCTAATTAAACAGTTAAAAGTATTCTGTAAAAAATGAGGGAAAGCCCCCAAGTAACTCTTCTTCCCTCTTTTCTGCCACTCTTCTGCCTCCTGAATTTTATTAACAAAGTAATATTCCATGCTCATGTCTGGACACCAAGAAAAATACACAACACATACTTACATTTTGGAAATTCAGTGGAAAATTGAATATGAAGCTCAATTATAGTTGATTACCTTGAAAACTAGCTTTTACAGCCAGTGAAAAATATTAATAAATCCAGAGTCCATCCATTCACCATAATATAACAAGCCTCTTGAACTTGTTAAATTGGCCAACTGGAAAATTGGAAAAATTGGCCAACTGTGGCCTCGGCTACATCACAGTCCAATGGCTCGGGAATTGGCTCTGAGGCCATACTCAGAGAGTGGTGGTTGATGGAAGTGAATCATCATGGTGCTCCGTGACCAGTGGTATCCCCCAAGGCTCCATCCTTGGACCTGCTCTCTTTAACATCTTTATCAATGATGTGGATACTGGTGTCAGACGTGGACTGGCCAAGTTTGCTGATGACACCAAGCTTTGGGGTAGAGCCTCCACACCTGAGGATAGGCTGGTGATCCAGGCTGACTTGGATAGGCTCAAAAGTGGGCAGATACAAACCTGATGACATTCAATACTGACAAATATAAGGTACTCCATCTTGGGGGGAAAAAACCCTGCAGCACGCTTATAGGCTCGGCAGTGCTATGCTCACTAGCGCCATGGCTGAAAGAAACTTGGGGGTCATGACTGACCACAAGATGAACATGAACCACCAATGTGATGTCACAGCTGGTAAAGCAAACCAGACTCTGGCTTGCATCCATAGATGCTTCTCAAGTAAATCTCAGGATGTCATCCTCCCACTGTACTCAGCCTTGGTGAGGCTGCAGCTGGAGTACTGCATCCAATTCTGGGCTCCACAATTCAAGAAGGATGCAGAGAAGCTTGAAAGAGTCCAGAGGAGAGCCATGCGCATGATCAGAGGACAAGAGAATAGGCCTTATGAAGAAAGGCTGACAGCCATGGGATTCTTCAGCCCGGAAAAGCGCAGGCTCAGGGGTGACCTGGTGGCAGACTATAAATGCATCAGGGATATGCATCAGGATCTGGGGAAGGGCCTGTTCACCAGAGCACCCTAAGGGATGACAAGGTCCAACGGTCACAAACCTCTCCAAGACTGTTTTAGGCTGGACGTAAGGAAAAACTTCTTTACTGTCGGAGCCCCCAAGGCCTGGAATAGACTCCCTCCAGAGGTGGTGCAAGCACCTACTCTGGACTCCTTTAAGAAGTGTTTGGACACTTATCTTGCTGGGATCCTTGGACCCTAGTTGAATTCCTGCCCTTGGGGCAAGGGCCTGGACTCGATTTCCCAAGGTCCCTTCCAGCCCTAATGTCTATGAAATCTATGAAACGTTAATGGAACACGTTGCACTACCATCTTCTTTATCTTGCCTGATATCTGGATAAAATCCTCTCAATCTCCCAAACTTGGGGATTTGGGCACTGTTGGCACATACTATTGTTAAAAAGTATTTTCTGTGGAGTTGATTGGCTCCTGCTGTCATGTCAGAACTAGGCTCCTATGGACAATAGCCAGAATGGATGCAGGCATATGAAGAGGAAATAGATGCTTCATGCTCCTGACATGGAAAAATAAAAACAAAAAGGTGAAAGAAGAGAGATCTATGAACCTTCCTCTACTAAAAAGTTGAATGCAACATGGAAGCTGATATTAGGTGGGAGAAGGAAGATATTCTCTCTGGGACGGTAGAGGATTCTTCCCTTTGTTTTTTTTTTTAATCTTTTCAACACAGGGGACCAAGTAGGGTATGCAGTAGTGGTGGGACAGAGAATACATCTCATCTATAAGCCTCCCAAACTCTGAAAATAATGTCTCCATGAACATTTACACATTCCCCTTCTGCACAATCAGATTAAAACAAAACACAAGGACTTCTCTGTATTCCATACTATTTCCAGTATAGATTTCCACAGTGGAGGTAACAACATCAGCATAGTTCATAATGGGATGTTAGGCAATATAACCCATGTCCAAACTCCTGAAAGACCACTATGTGGCCACCTTAAACATCATACGCAGAACAATCCTTCTCCTCCCCCTTGGGGTACTCAGAAGCTGGTGCATTTTTCTCAGTGCTATCTGTGGATCTTTAAAATAATGTTGCAGACCTGTTTTTGAACCACACAAAAGTCAGGAAATTCAGAGTGAAGGCTGAAACTCCATCTCAAAGTTTTCTCCTTCTGTTTGTGCCTAGGCATTCTGGTACATGCAGGTGAAGTCACTCAAATGTAATACTTGGGCACATTGAGGTGGATTTCCATCTTAATCCTGATTTCCTGGCTCTTAAGATGTTTCAGACAGACCCTTAACTTTATTTTCTCATAGTCCTCAGTAGTAATAAAATTGACAGATGGTATGAAGAAGAAAGAAACAGATCACTATAGAAATAGAAAAAAGACCTTATTCTAACTTGTTAATGAGATTCCCAGGAATACTTGCCCTCTTATTAGACAACCAGATGGCCTGATTGTATGCAGTCGACACTGATTATCCATTTAAACAGAAGTCAAATTCCTTAATGGGATTCACAGAAGATTTTCATTTAGAAAAGAGGCTCTTTTGATGTAGCAACTGGTATAATGGGCTCCTGATCCATGACCAAGTCCAGTACACTGTGCTATAGTCCAGAGAAATAGCAGCGATGGTGTCCACAATCAATGCCAAACAGGTATTTCTGGGGTTATATGGGATCTGTTTAATATGTTCAATTTCCAGTGTAGTAGTGAGTTTATCAGACAGTTATATGATGCCCCCTCTCTTCCCACCCCAAGCCTGCCATTCCTAGGCTTCTTCCAACAGATAATGGAAGGAAAGATACTGTCTCCTAGAATGATCCGAGAGAGTGTAATAACCCTGCTACACTTTTAATAAGATGGTGCCTACAGGGTATGGGGGAGTAGAACAAACACTCCTCCCAGAGGTCTCCTGTTTTCCCTTATGTATAACAGCACTATAAAACACTAGCCAACTGCAATTTGTGCTAGCCACCTCAAAAGTATTTAAGCACCTGACATCTATTAATGTTTGCTTTTGAATAATTTTAATGGGGAAAAAATAAAGAGAACAATAACAACCAATAAACAAAAAACAATGTTAAAACTCTGTATTCCACTCAGGAGGAGGGAAGGAATAAAAAAATGGCTATAAAAGAGTTATGTGCCTTAAGTAGCTTTGAGGGTTTGGGACCAAATCCAGATTGTAATTCAGGAGGAATTGGTTGAGGAAAGTGAAGGCAGTTTCACCCTTTACAGTTTCATCCCTTCTTCCCTTTTTCTTCTCTTGTTTCTATTATACTCACATAGAATCAGCATTACTGTGGAAGACTGCCCATATCATTGTTTTAATGAATATTTGTTGTTCAACAAATCTCTCCTTTTAATAGAATTTAGGGTAAACTGCACATACTAAGAAGTTAGCAAAATCCAAGCCTCTTCCAAGATGAAGAGTGCAAACCAATCCCTTAATCACACTCCTGCCTCTGTGGCCCATCAACAGTTTCAAAGGTTTCGGTTCGGGCTCATGTAGCCAACGGATAAGAAAACCAATTTTTGTGGTGAGGAAATGGAAGCGCTGGTGCAGAAAATCAATAACCCCACACAGTGGTTTAATGAAAAGCCTGTTGAAAGAAAGCCTTATTAACAATTCAGAGCATAATACATGAGTATGGCCCTAATAGCAGGATTCAAAAGGGAGAAATTAATGTATAAACATTCTGCTAGAGCTCTACTGATTTGCAAAAAGATAACCTTCTAGAGGTATACTGGAAAGCCTGCCTTTGTTCCAGTCTGCCTTTAAGTATTTAAGTACATATAGAAGAAGAGGGTACCTGATGACCCAAGGGTCAGCAAAAGTATTTGCCAATTTAAACTGCTTATTATCATAAAAATTGCAAAAGGAAGTAAGCCCATTATTTGTACCTTGATTTGTTTTTCTCACATGTCTAAGGTGTCTCCACTGGGAAGATCACATATCAGTACTGTCTCTGGGACTGCTCTCCACTGCTTCCCCATTACAAGTATCTCAAGGACAAATAAAGGAAAACACTACATAAGTTAAAAACAAAGAACTACCAGGGATCTCCACCATCCTTGCCAAGAAACAAGGGGGCTGATATGATATTGATTTATATTTTATATTGATTCTATATAATCTTGTCTTTATATTTGGGTTACCAAGTACTACATGCCTTGATTTCCTTTATGTAGAGTGGATCAGTCCTGTGAAATGTATTTTGAATGAGAGTTACTGGGAGGACAACACATGCAGAAGTAATAACATAACATAAAACATTAGAAGTTGAAGACCAAGGACACGTTTAAATCCTTTGGATAAGGGGGAAATAGCTATCCTCCTCCCAACTGATGTTTATGCACATAAATTGGTACTACATATTTTCCTGACATAAGCCCTTTAATGCCTCTTCTCTGATCTCCTCTTCTCTCTTGGATAGTATTGTCATTCTAGACAAGGCTTCAGTGCTAAAAAGAACAAGATGATGCTGGAGTTAGGGCAGTTTTTAACAAAAGTCCAACACTTATTACCAGCTACTGTGATAATTGTGGGTATCAGGAGCCAGAAGGAAAACAAAACAAAACAAAACAAAACAAATCCTGAATGTGACTGAACTAACAAGAAATGGCATACATCCTTAGCAATGAACAAATTAATGTGCCAGTTGAAAACAGAGAAAAATCCTTCAATCAAGGTATTTTTTAAACATGTTTGTTTTTGCACAGCAACCATAGGTTGGGTGCTAAGTAAAAGTACATATTAATAAGGGGTCTATATTTATATATTTTTTAAAAATGTGTGCTTTTCCACAGCTTATTTAGGGTCATAAAGTAACACAAAAGGTAAAGTATGCTTTAAAAAACAAGCAAACAAACAAACAAACAAACAAAATCCTTTCCTGACACTTGCTCTCACCGGCTATAATTTAGCCACAACATAGGGATATTCTTTGGAGTGGAAAGGTTTTGTAATAATTTGGTTTTCTGAATGAGTTTATGAAACATTGAACAAGTGTTAACCTTTATTCTCAGCAAAACAGCACCTTTGCTAGAATTGATTGCTTCCAAACACACCAGATGACTGCATACTCATTCTATGGGCTTGTTCTTACTATACATGCAGCCATTTCTGCTCAGAAGCACAAACTATTTTAGCCCCAAGTTTGTTTTTTAGTATTTGAAAGGGGAAAAAAAAGGAAAAGAGAACATAAACCAATTTTAAAATCGTATAATCCATTCTGAGAAAGGTAAAGAATCAAAGAGTCAGTCAAGCTAAGTGCAGTGCTGGGAATAAGTTACAGGATGAAATATGAGACTGGAGACAACTATGAGCACTTAAATCAGAACCTTTGATGACATTTTTACTACAACCGTGCAAGGAAACTCAGGACTACCAACATAGAACAAAGGTTGGGTGTGAAATCAGCACCAAGTGATTTTACAAGTTAAGTGCAAAACCTTACAATAGCATATCAGTCTAAAGAAGTATTTCATTCAGCTTTGGGCTGTAATCACCAAAGTTAACACTTAGTGACTCCAAGCCTTTAACCTTTTTGAGATCTTCATAGAGCAGACACTATATTTGATGCACAATGCTATAGTGCACAGTTACAAATATTTTAGTATTTCTATCATCAGTGGTAATTTCCATATGCTCAGAACATTATCAGTATTTCCTCTTTTTGGTACCTTGGCTCCCTCAGAACAAATCAGATTCCACTGATTTGGAACGAGCTATTTTGACTCTTTTGATTAAAAATATTTGTATAACTGTGTTTTTATGAAATATTAGTCACCTATGTTGTATAGGCATTGTCTTTCTTCAGATTCTGCAAGAGAATTCTGATTACTGAAAATGTGATTTCACTGCTCGCTGGAATTCCCAGTTACTTTATTCGGAATGAGAGTCGCAAATTCTTTTTATAGAATTCCTCCTTCTGTCTCTCCCCTGCACCCCTTTTCCCATCAAGTGATTCTTTGCTACAATGCAAATACAGTGGATATAGAAGAAAAAAATTGGCAGCTGTTATAGAACGACGGGGAAAATATAAAGGTTACACTAACAATCTTATCTAGAAGCCTATGTATGACTTATTGTTGGCAGTATTACAATTCTTACATAGTAATATAACCTATCTCATAGGATAGAAGTATGGAGCCAAATCTTCAGCTGGTATGTAGCCCTACTAGCCCCATATTAAATATTTGCTTCCATCCTATGGAATACCTCTTCAACATAATATCTCCCTCCCCTCCCTGCTCATCCAAGTACCATGCAATATCAAGTGGTGCAGGTGTATGTGAAAATAATAAATGGAAAAGTCGGAGAAAGAGAGTGAAATAATATAGAGATCTAATCAGTGCATTGAGAGTGGCCTAAACCAGAATATTTTGTCTCAACTGTCCCTGAACTTTTGCTGGATCTGATCAAATAGAACTAAAGCACCTCTGAGTTTCGCTGTGCAAAATAAAACACATCTGACAAGACGTGCAAATCCAATATATGGCCTAGAGCCAAATGAAGATTCCCACTCCCCTGAAATGTTGTTTAGCCCCCGTCAGCAGACAATAAAAACTAATATTGCACTTAAGAATCTGTTACTTTTTCCCTTCACTTTTCAAGAATCTTGAACTGGGGATCAAGAGTTTAGCTGAATGAATCATGGTGCATTACCTTTCATAAACATTTCCTACATCAACTCTCTAGCTTTGTGTGAATGATTAATTGTTAGTGTCTGTGCTGACCACATACCTTGGAGGATTAACTTGGCATCTGGTTCTCATTCAGGTTTACCTGAACTGCTATCCCAGGAGAGCTGTTATGAATCTGAACTTTATCCCTTGGCAGTCCTTTACTCTTTAAATGCACAGTGCCTAACAAATGCCTGAGGGGTTGAAGTCTGGTCTTTCATTTTAAAGCACTTTTTCCTCCTGTGAGATAGGTTTGACAAATTTTGCTTTCTCCGTCCTGCAGGTCTTTCATGTCATACCCAAATCACCCTTCACCACTGTCCTTACCTCCATTTTGCACCCTTATACAACTATGGCATTGCTTCTTTATTCTTAGCAATTTCAGCAGAGAAACAGTAGTTTGCATTGGTCCAGAGAATGTGCTAACAAGTTACTGCTTCAGGTAGAGTCACTTTATCCAGGCAGCACGTGGCATCTTTGAAACTGTCCAATTTTATTAGTGCAATCTGTGGAAAATATTTCATAAAAAGGAGAAGACAACCCAAGGAATTCAAATGTCAGGATCAGAAAGAGTACCTGTAACACGTTATATTTTAGGGAAGGTAAAAGAAGAGTCAAAATACTTTCACGTAGTTTTATGCCAAAGTGATATCAAGAGATAGGGAAAGGAAGTGTGGTGACAGAAGCTACATTCCATTAGGGATTTTCTGATAAAAAAAATCTCAGACTAATGAGATAAAAGTAGACAAAATTGCCCCTTCTTACCAGACCACATCTTGGGTGACCTGCAGGGAGCACAACAATGTTCTCTTCTGCAACATTTTTTTAACCTAGCTAGCTTTTAGAAGACGATCTCTGGCAAATCATGATTAACAGGCGTATAAGGTATCATCTATATACTACAGATTTACTAATCTGGAAAGCACCCTGGCCTCACATCTTAAAGATACTGAAGTATGTACATTACAGTGTGCTTTGGTAGATTAAGTTCCTTGGTTGAAAGAAGGCATCATGCACCAGTCAGGAATTAACCAGTCTGCACATGCATGCAAAGCATGTTACCATTTAAAACCATATATATCAGTTCTTTGTAAAATCATTTTTAGTTCTTGACACAGTAGATGGTGGATCATTTTTTGTGTACTGAGAATAAACTCATAGTATTAATATCTATTAAGAAATTCACATCTAGGTGTATTTTTATCCACATTTCTCCAAATACTATGAATGTCCTTGCACATTATAAAATTGGATGTTGCCAAAATTGTTACTGTTTACTGAGCCTCATAAAATAATATCAGTGGGACTTTTCTAATGAAGTGTGGCAATTGTGAGAACTGGAGGATTTTACTCATGACTTGTTTTGACTAACAATTTAATTATTTTATTATTAATATTTGTTTGCACATACATTTATTAATATAACATTAGTGATATTTTTCTGCTTCTCCTTCAATTCTCTGTTTAATTTTTTGGATAACATAATTCCTTTCAGGGTTCTTTACTTGTAAGAAACAAAAGGTGACCACATACAGCCTGCATTTATGTTTCTTTGTATAAACTGGTGTAAGTAGCATTTAGATAACAAGGTCCTTGAAGAGGTTGTATAGATCTAAACTGTTGGTAATTTAATGTGAACATGATTATGCAATTTACAGCATGTCAAATCTGTTTTAAAATTATTTTATTGTGTGTTAATGCAAGCAAGACTTTATGTTATTAGAGTGAAAATATATCAGTTATAATTTATGAAAATCATTCACGGGATGAAAACATTCACACTTATCTATTCTCATTAAATCAGTAATTTTATAGCCTAAAAGTAAAATATTAAATAAACAAAATGAAACACACACTTTGTAACAGTCAGGAAACCCTATAGCCTGGGACTTGGTCATAATGACTTAGATCTAGGGTTGGGAAGCCAGTCAGTTGACAGGTTAAATAATGTCAACTGACTGGTCTACTGACCACAGTAAAAAATTGTCAAATATTTTGCGAAACCAAGAATGCGCTATGTCGATGGTGACGACCCCTTTTTTGCATCATAATATATTATCTGTTAGAAGGGCAGAAGGATTGCATGTCTTGACCCTCAGTCCTACAAGAGTCAGGACACACACACACACCATTTAGGAGCAGACACCCTTTGTGCTTTGCCTTTCTTTAAGTTCTTCCAGCTTCCTTCCCCTCTCCCCTTTCTTAAGCTGCAGGAAGTGCTCTGTGATGAAGGATCAAAACCAGCAACATAAAAAAGTCTCCTATTGACCATCTGCTGTGACTGCAGGCACCTCCAAATACAATTTTTTCTCTCTTTGGCAATCCCTTGCAGTCAAGGATGATTATCTTCCATGACTGTCTTATCTTTGGATCTGAAGATGGCTGATGCGACCAATCTAGGATTGACAGACTCTGTTGCAAATTAGACATGTTTCCATGCAGGGTGGGTGGCTCTAGATTCTTGATTTGGTCTGCAACCCACTGTTTCTGCTGCTCCCACTTTTCCATCTCCTGTTGTCATTGTAAGGTACTGAGATCTTTGCAGCAGTTTCTTCCTCTGTTTGGGATGGTCCTGAGTGATACTCTCCTACAAGTTGATGTATATATTGCATTTTTTAAAGTTGGTCTTAAGGATGTCCTTGAAGTGTTTTCTCTGCCCTCCTCTTGAGCGTACATCTTAATTTGCTTTGGGAGACTGGAGTTGGACATCCAAATGACATGTCTGGCCCAGCAAAGTTGATGTTAGATGATCATTGCCTTGATACACATGGTGTTTGCTTGCAAGAGGACACTAACATTAGTGCATCTGTCTTCCCACTGGATTTGAGGGGTCTTCCACAGGTGGCATTGATAGTGTTTCTCCAGTGACTTGAGGTGACTCCTATACATGGTCCATATCTCAGATGCATACAATAAGGTAGAGGTCATGACTGCTTGATAAACCATGAGCTTGGTTTTGGATCTGATTTTGTGATCTTGAACACCCATTTCCTCAGGCATCCAAAGGCTGCTCTTGCACATTTGAGGTGATTTTGGATTTCTTCATTGATGTCAGCCTTCTGTGAGAAATGATTTCAGAGTTCATTTCTCTCACCATGTCTCTCACCATGTCTCTTACCAGTCTCTCACCATAAATCTGAATTACTGGAGCTTGGCACTGCTCATTAAGAGCTTGTTGATGGGGGACCTTAGCCTTCTGAATGTTAAGAATTAGTTCCATTTTCTCATATGCCTTGGTAAAGATGCTGACGATTGCCTGGAGGTCTGCTTCTGAGTGAGCATAGACTACAGCATCATCAGCACAGTGGGGCTTGCTGATTGAGGTTGGGGTGGTCTTGGTTTTGGCTTGGAGTCAGCCAGGATTAAACAGTTTAACATCCATTCGTTAGGTTATCTCCGCTCCAACTGGAAGCTTGTTGGTGGTCAGATGTAGCACCACAGTAAGGAATATCAAGAAGAGTGTTGGAGCAATGACTTGGCCTTGCTTAACTCCTGTTTTAACCTCAAAGGGATCTGTGATAGATCTGTCACTGAGAATCACTGCTCAAATGGAGCAAATAGCAGCATGTTTAGAGAGTTGGCTTGCTGCCTACTTAGCATAAATGCATTTTAAAAACTAAGTTTTGTATTTTATAGTTGCTGTGTGTGCTTTACTTCTGTTTAATTTATTTTGTTATTGTTACATTATAATTGTTCAGGCTAACTATAGAATTTCCGGATAAAAGCCAACAAAAGGAAGAACTATCCACTCTTGAATAGTATTCACATTTACACTTACCTAATATTGACAGTTATAAAATGCATTGCAATTTTTTCAAATTTAAATTTCATTGTTTCACAATAACAGTTAACCCTTGCCAGGCACTTCAGAGGAATACATAAAACTCTCCTAATGAATAATTATAGAATAAACAGCTCATGGGGGGAATTTTCTTTCTAGTTCCAGGCAGTTAGGACATATCATCAGAAAAACTGTAGCATAATGAAAAATTAAAAAGTTTAATTTTCATACAAAATAATTCAGTAATTGTATTTTAATAAAATTGAATAAGACTGTACTTTTAAAAAAGCATTAGTATATAGAACTATAATGGCTGAAAGACCTGAGAAGCATGAAAACAGATCAAAGTCCCTAAGAAGAATGTCTAACACTTTCATTGACAAGTATGCCAATAGCTAGTAGAAGAGGTCTATGTTTTTCATCACAAACATCTTGGTGTTTCTAAAATCTTAAAAGATATCACCACTGATGCTCAGTAATGAATCGCCTAAGTGCAGTAATAGTCAAGGTTTGTGAGTTTAACAAGACAGCCATTTATAGTTTAATATAACTTTAATAAGAAGCAGAAGAGAACCAGGGAACAGAGATCTAGATAAAGAGATTATGACACTGAAACATCTGGGAGGTTATTATAAAAAGGTTAAGAGAGCTGCCATTGACTCCAGTAGTGCCATATCAGACCCTTAGAGGAGAAAGAGGCTTATTGTGATCCTATGCAGCAGTAAGCCTGTGTCATTTTTTGTGCATTGGAGAGCAACTAAGCCCAGCACCTGCTTGTGCACAGATACAAACCAGGTATGCAGGCTGCAGAAGATGGATGGTTTTATTTTTTAATCAGTTTGGGCTTTGATAACAGAATGTGATGTCTGCCCCATTTCTTTTTCTCCTCTTGGAAAGACAAAGGGCTAAGAATAAGGGTTGTGATGGTTATAGCTGTGTTGGTCTAAGGACATAAGCAGATAAGGTTCTTTCAGTAAATATGGTATCTTTTATTAGACTAACCAAATACTTGGAAAAATTGTTCTTTACAACCTTTTGGGCACAAACAAAGAATAAGGGCTTGCATTCTTACTAGTCACTCAACGATTCAGTTGCTTATTACCAGTTTCCTCTATCATGCCAATAACTATTTCTCAGCAAAGGGGTTAATTGCCTAGTACAAATAAATTCTTCCCCATTTCAGTCACTATGTACTATTTCCGCAATCCTTTGCCAAACAACTGTTTCCCATTCTTTTCAAATCAAGATTTATCAAAAGCCCTACTCCACAACTTAATTGCCAATAATCAGACCTGACCTAAACCTGTTTCAGATCTGCAGTGAAAATAGACAATGTCCCTCCTATTAGGGAAAATATATGAGGTTGCACATTCTTTGCCCAAGTAAATTCCTGCTCTATTTTATCTGTCAAAACTAAATAATACTCTGTTGAGATTTCAGAGCTGAAAAAGTAAAAATGTTCTTGCACTATCATGAATTTGTTTTTTATCCTGTTCTGCATGTATCAATCAGGAATTCATCTGGCTGTAGAACTTGTGGTCAGTTTTCCTACATTCATAGTACTAAATTTTATGCAAAAAGTGTCTCTTAATCAATGGAATGGCATGTTCCTTACCTGACTTAGGAAAGAGATCTTCCAATTATACCAACATATGTACCTACATATATCTACGTACCGCCTAAGGTTTGAACACATATACTTTTATTGACTTCCACCAAATGTACGAGTGAGATCAGAATCAGTTCCTTTATCTCCACATCCAGACTTTCAGGGGCCTTTTGTGTGCTGGCCACATAACTTTACAGGCCTAGGCTTGCAGAAGAATAGCACATTTCAACACCACCATCAGCTGGGCAGCTCTGTAAGCTCCAGATACTTCTTGCACTTTGTGGAGTTCAAGTTTTTTAAATGAAGCTCAAACATTTTATTAGATGATGAAGCATAGGGATACACCAGCCACATTACAGTTTATTAGCTTGGTGCAACTTGTCTGAGGACTAATGATTTATGGAAACCCCAGATATTTACTACTGTGCTTTGGGAATAAAATGAAGGTAAGGCTTAACTGTATCACCAACTACTTTTATTACCTGCAATATATTTTCTCTTAAAACACTTTTTTTTGAGATAGCTCACAGAAATGGAGAGAAGGTGGAATTTTATCATAATGGGAAAAAAAAGTAGAACCACTTTGGGATCTCTTTTGTCATACTGGTGAAAAGTAACAAGGTATGTTTTCTTTATTTCAAGACTTCTGCTCTTCTTGAACTTTTTATCTCTCTTCCTCGAGGAATCCTTCTATCCTGCTTCTCCCTTCTGCCATCCTATGCTTTCACATCCTACATTACTAAGCTGTCCATGCACTATGATAAGAAACACCATGCACTTCTCAGGGGGCATCCCTGGGAAAGGGATGCAGGGCACCCTTCCATCTTGCTGCTGCTGCTGCCAGGAGTTCATAGAAATAAGCAGATAGAATAGAAGGCTTTTCAAAACCACTTGGCATGGACCTAATTCTGATTCTACTGAAATCAGTGATAAAACCCTCAGTTTAAATTGCTTCCCTTTACATCAAAGGAGAATTTTATTCTTAACTGCAATTGCAGCACCGTTCGTTCAATCTGGGTGTCCTGGAAAGTGTGTGGTATTTCTTCTTTCCTCGCCAACCAGGGAATGAAAGAATTCTTTATCCTTCCAAAAACATAGTGTAAATGGCTATGAATATTTGGTGTAAAATCTGGACCCTAATGAAGTAACTGATGAAATGTCATTAATTACATTTTTGTGATCATGCCTCCACAGAAACTCAAGAATTGTTTTGTTTTGTTTTTCAGGCAGCATTAATTTATCAAAACCAAAGCATTTCTTGTGAACCTGTCAGTTCAAGAAAAAGTCCCTTGGGAAGGTTTCTCAGATCCAGGATGGAATTTCTGATCATAGACAGAAAGTCTGCTTCTCCATAGGGTTAGATGACTTATGTGGGAACCCATCTTCATGCCTTTGGGACTTCCACATCCCAGGACACATCTACATGTGCATGTTAATGTGCACAGAAAAGCCACAGAACTTATCACTCCAGAATTTTTTTGTTCCCGGGTGCGCGTCTGCACATGCATAGAGGAGTGCAGCACATTGAGTCAGGTCGGAGCAGCCCCAGCTGCACAGAAACACCCGGGGCTGTTTCTGCCCAGCTCAATATACTGTGGAGGGCCTGGCTGGGGCATGAGGGTGCTTCACTGTGGGACTAGCTGGCAAGCAGCCAGCTGGGCCTGCAGCTACATTTGTGCTGTGTTGCACAAAGAAACTCCACTGCAGGCTAGTACCTGTATTTACAAGTACTAACCTGTGGCAGAGTTTATTAGTTTTTTGAGATCTAACAAGGCTGCACATATAGACTCAGAGATGTTTACTGTGGAGCTAATTAGGCAGTTCCGCAGTAAACATCTCATGTAGATACGCCTGTAGAAGAGGGCCCTAAACACGTGGCTGCAAGGTCTCACTCGCTCTCTTCTGACCAAATGGATATTTCATCATTTTGGCAAAGCTAAACAGCTCCAAGAAGAGAGACCCACCTGGAAGAGCTGGGTTCATAACAGGAATTTGAATACAGTGCTCTCCCATTTTGGGTTAGTGCCCTAACCACTAAGCTACTAACTATTCTCAGGGATGGGTGGGTTTCGTCCCCCTCCTATCTTAAAATATCTCAATTTGATCCCATTGTAGAAAAGGTAGAAAAAATGCTGCAAGAATATTTACCAGTTGGGAAAACAGTTTCCTACCTAGCTCTTATTGTAACGACTCTAAAATGTAATGTTCTGTTCTTCTATAATATTGGTGTATTTTTTTGCAGCAGAGAGAATAGCTTTCTTTTTCAGTTTTTATATATCTTCTAACTTCCTACAAATATATTTCAGAAACACCTTGCTTCCCTTATAAGTGGTACTTTTCAAATATATTGCTCTGCAGAACTCCTTGACCAAAGGCTGGCACCTAGCATTTACATGGCAGCCAACAGACTTTTTTGACAGTTGATTAGCATTGAGAAAGCTGGGCAACTACTTGACAGACAAGCTGCCCACAGTCCAAGAACTGCCCTGACTCATTAATTCCTAAATTTTAATCATGACTTAATGACCTTGGTGTATATTAGGCCCTTAGGCCAGTAAAGGTCAAGGAACCTATGGAAATGCAGGAGCAGCCACTCTATTTTCTATAGAAGACTAGCTTAGATGTGAAACAAGCTGGAGTCTTCAATAAAGGGATCCTTGTAAACAATGATTAGAATAGAGCTTTTTAATTAGCACTTTTTTAATAAGTGAAAGGAGCCAATTTTAACACTTCTGCTTTCAGCAGCTAATCTTTTTTTTATTTTTAATAAGGAAAGGAAACAACATCCAATTTACCACCTCTGCAGCCAGTTTAGATAGATTTAAGCAGACATCCTTGTGCATTAACTTATGGCCAGTTGAGTATGGCAACCACAGTTCTAAAGTTGTTCTACTATGTAGAACAGAAAATATACAAGAAGCAATTAGAGCCATAGTACCTTGCGGTGTCAAACAGCCATTGTTTTATTTCTCAGAGGTTAAAACTGAATGCTAAGGGGGAAAAAACCTGAACATGTTTTGTTTTGTTTTTTAATACACACAGGCTGATAGAATTTTGCCTTAAATATTCAAAGCAAAGCAAGAGGACAGTTAAGTTCACTTATCCAAAACTATCTAGCTTCTTGTTGCACTTACAAACCGAATTTTTAAACCTAGTGCTTTAAGAAATGACACAACACTAATTTGATTAATAGCAGAAAGCCTTTAATAACTACCAACAAGCTATAAAGCTAAATGACAGAAAAAGACTCTTTCTCAATACTCAATAAATGAGCTATATTACCACATAGTGGTCGGATTAGCTGCAGGAGATTCTTTACCCGTGCAGGCCAGAAGCAGGTTCAGTCTCTTTCAGCTTTCTCAAAGTGTGGATCCCTCACCTTAGTCTAGCTGCGGGCAGGTTGCAGTGTCCCTTTTTCCTCTGAAGAAGATGCCCACTTTTTTTCTGGCAACTCTTTCGTTCTTATACTTATTCAGTTGTATATCTTCAAAGCATTCCTTCTTGATATTTGGTTAATCAAAGTCAGAACAAAACAGGCAAGGACAGATTTAACATATTACAGTTGTATCCTGTTGCTTGTTTTGCTTTTGCAAACTTTTCATCAGTTTGGGATCAAATGGGATGGGTATTGGTTGAATGAGGTACCTTTAGGAAGTTAATCACAGAATACTGTTTTTCGGTAGTTATTTTAACTATGGAGCCTAATAAATCGCTGGATCAAATGGCTTGTGGAGATATTTAACAGACATTGAATACCTGTTTTGAGAGATATGCCTTGATTAAGGGAAGATGGTACAAGGTTCTTTGGATACCTTTTATTAGACCAAAGCAGGTCTGTTAAATGTAAATGGAGATAATAAGATTCAGTGGCTATTTGATCCAATAGATATGAGTTTAAGGGGAATACACTAGTTTAGCATAATAAACATTCAGAGATTGCCTGCCTATTTTGAGAAATATGCCTTAATTAATGAGTGCAAATGTGAGGCAGTGAGGATCAGAGGTCACTGGGGACAATAGGTGTGAAGTACGTAGGTCAGATGCAGTCTGATGCAGACTGATTTAGTATAATAAATATTGGGTACATTTACAATTAACACAGGAGATGAGATCAATTTGGGATTGCTTTCTTTCACATAGTCCCAGCCACAACCTTGCATTTTTGTACAAAATGTATTGTTTTAGCAATTTAACAATTTAAATTTCATGTGTAGGTCTGGGCAAGCTTTTACAGGCAGCACTTCTCATATCCTTATTTTCTAAAAGTTGAAATGGTTAAAATAATTAAAATTTTGATTTTTTCTAAAGTTTTGAATTAAAAAAAGACTATTTCTTCACTTCATCCTCCTTCTATTCCCCACTCCATATTTCTCCACCAAATAATAGCCAGTTAGGCCTATCTGCACAGCAGTTACTTAAGAAGTCTGTGTCAACTGCACTGTCACATCAGACATATATTTGGAATATAACATTTCATATAATTATATTTTTGTTGAAGGTCAGCTGGGGGTTTCCTACAGCTTATTCAGCTCTGCAAATACAACCCCTAATAAGGAAAACAGTTTATTTAGAAAAACACTCATCTATATAAAGTAAGCTCAAAAGCTTTTTAAAATTGTATTTGTTAACTTGTTACATATATTTGTTACGAAAACAAATAAGAACAGAAAAATCCCTTGCAAAAACCTTGTAAATTTTGTGTACATTTATAAGTATAGTTTCCTTACTGGAGATTTAGGGATACTATTTCTTTTGAAAGAAAAAATCTGCACTTTTAAAGTGGCCTTAAATAGCTTTGAGAGGATAAATTGCATTGGAGTTCAGCAAAACTCATTCATTAATCTGACAGGTAGTCCATCTCCTTTAAGTCAATAAAAAGTCTTTGAACTTATTTGAAACTATAGATAAGCCCTGCTCCCAATTGATTCCAAGATACTAGTGAAATACCTAACTTTTTAACCCTTTTCCCACTGTTTTCCCAGTTTTCTAAACCTTAGAGCATATCTAGTAAGCTTTGTAACACAGTCATTTCATTCTGCTGGATAAATCTGAAATAGTAATGATCATGGGGTTCAAGTTGTAAGTTAGTATATTATATAGAATGTAAATAATAATGACTTATGGGAAAAAGATTTTTGGTCAGTTAACAGTTGAGGAACTAAAAGCCTTTAATTCATCCAAGAATTAAAAACCAGGAAATACATGACCAAAAAGTCATTATTCTTGTTATAAATTGGAGCCTAGAGTGTTACTTCTCATGTTCTGTTATTAATATGTACATAATATAATCTGTAAATTAGTAGTTAGTGATTAGCCAGTGGAAAGGAGAGCATCATTGTGAAAATCATTCTATTTAATGCAATTCTAATGAGACTCTATTGTAATTAGTATCTGAATTACTGAGATGTGCTGGTATTCTCTGCTACTCAAGGGTCTGTCTAATCCAGGGGCGGGCAATTCTTTCAGGTGGAGGGCCACTTAATGGGTTTTGGCAAGCTGTCAAGGGCTGCAAGGGTAGCTCCTGATTTGTGTGTATTTGTGTGGTGTATATAGAGGTGATTGCATAATAGCTCAAAAAGAGGTCTTACTCTTGTATATTTTGGGGGAGTGTGGAGGGGTGGGGGATATGGAGGGGTGGGTATAGGGTTTGTGGAGAGCTATGTGTGTGTGTGTATATGTGTGTATGTGGGGTGTGGCGGAAGGTGTGCAGGTGTGTGTGAATATGGGTGGGTAGATATAGGGGATTTGTGGAGGGGGAGTGTTTGTGGGGATGTGTGTGTGTGGTGGGTATGGGGTTTGTGACTGTATTAGGGAGGGTGTGATTGTGGGTATGGTGGGGTGTGCATGGGACCCCCTGCTCATGCCTCCCTGAGCTGGTCAGCACCTGCTCCTGCCCCGCAACACCCTGGAGCCCTTGTGCCCTGTGGTGTCTCCCTGCCATCGCCAGCGGCACACAGCCCCAGTGTGCTCCATGCTCACTCCAGACTCACCCCTGCCATAGCAGATCAGCCAAAACTCAGGTACAGTCCTGACCCAGCCCTGCTACCCTGCACCTGCTCTGCACTGCCTGCCTGTGGTGTGTCTTGCCATTCCCTGGGCATGCAGAGGGGCTGGGGTGACTCCACAACTGGACTCCCTTTCTAGGTAGCCCAGGTAGCAGATGGCTCCTTCTGACTGCCGCTGCCACTGGCCCCAGCCCCGTGGTACCAGCAGGGACCTGTGCTGCACAGCCCCAACCCTGCTCTATGCTTTCCCACCCAGGCTCAGCAATGGCATCACGGGGCAAAAGCTGTTGCTCAGTGCAGGAGGAAAGTGGCTTCTCCCCCTCCCGCTACCAGCAGTTCCCTGCTGCAGCCACCTGCAGTCCACATGGGGCTGCCCTGTGTCTCTGCTGCTGTCACTGCCTCCTCTGGGGTGCCCTGTGGGGTAGCAGGGGCAGTGCAGAGCAGATGCAGGGCAGCCCAGCATGGGCTCTGGGCATCTGCAGCAGGGAACTGCTGGCAGTGGGAGGGAGAGAGACTGCTTTCCCCCCATGCTGTGCAACAGCTTTTGTCTTCTGCTGCTGCTGTTGAGCCTGGGTGGGTGAGCCTGGAGCAGGCGCTGGGCGCACAGGGTCAAGGCTGTGTAGCACAGGTACTGTAGGGATGGGGTGGCGGTGACAGCCAGAAGCCGCCTGCCACCTGGATTGCCTAGAAAGGCAGTCCAGCTATGGGGCTGCTCCAGCCCCACTGCATGCCCAGGGTGCAGCAGGATGCACCATGGCTGGACTATGCCTGGGCCAGGGGACCAAGGGACCTGCCATGGGCCAGTGTGGCTCGGACCTGTATTTTGCCCACCCCTAATCCAACTCCCATTGAAGTCAGAGTTGTCAGGTGTACACATAAGTACAGTTCGACCTAGGAAAGTCTGAGAGCCCTGAAGAATCATTGGCATGGGGTTCCCATTCTTGAAGTCTCAGAAAGTCTCAGTTAAGCACAGAACTTAAGCACACATCTAAAATTAAATATGCTTAGGCATCATCAAAGTACTTAAATGCTGCCCTCAATAGACATGAATTTTAAATGTGAGCGTACTGGTAAATGCTTTTCTCATTCAGGATTTAAGGCAAAAAATGCCTCTTCCTCAGTCCTAGGCTATCCTAAAACCATTTGAAAATAATAAGAATAAAAGAGAAAAATCATGACCCAAAACGGGAGGATAGGGCTGATATGCTTCATAACAAATTGTAAAACATTCCTGCAAGAAGCTATATAATTTTGTTTGTTTTCATGAACAAAAATCCTTTAACAGTTAAAGAATGGGGAAATTCTGAGTGGCAGTTAAACCTAGATTAAAAAAATCCCAAATATTTGTAAACATCAAATACCACATTTACAATACCCAAATTTAATTTTCTTCTTTGGCAATCCCTTGCAGTCAAGGATGACTGTCTACCATGACCATCTTATCATTGTGTCTGAAGATGGCTGATGAAGCCTATCTGGTATCAAGACTCTACTGCAGCTCAGACACATTTCCATGTGGGTTGGGTGCCACTGGATTCTTGATTTGGTTCATGACGCACTGTTTCTACTGCTCCCACTTTTCCATCTCCTGTTGTTGTGAGGTTTCAAGGTACTGAGATCCTGTCAGCAGACTCTTACTCCATTTGGGGTAGTCCTGGGCAGTAAGTTACCACAAATTGACATTGATATTGCATTTTTTAAAGTTGGCCTTGAGGATGTCCCTGAAGCCTTCTCTGCCCTCCTCTTAAGTGTACTTGGCTGAGCTGGGAGAATACCATTTGCTTCAAGAGTCTGGAGTAAGCCTTCTGGATGACATGGCCAGCACAATGAAGTTGATATTGAATGATCATTCTAATATAATAAAAGCGTTAGTCTGTTTGTCTGTCTGTAATGTTCTGGGCCAACTGCGCATGTGCTGCTGAGAGGGCATGTGCTGACTGGATGCGAGGGCCCAGAGCATTACAGACAAAGGGGGCAAGGGAGCAAGGGAGCTGCCGTGCCACCCCCCCCCTCCCCAAAAACAGCCGGCAGGGAGGGGGAGGTAACAGGGAAGAGGGGAGGAAGGCAGGGATGAAGGGGAGCAGGAAGGGGGGGTTTCTGGAGGCACTGCTGCACTCCCCACCCTGCTGCTGCCACTGCCACTGCCACTGCCACTGCCACTGCCTGCCCCTGAGAACAGCCGGCAGAGATGGGGAGGTGGTGGGGAGGGAAGGAGAAGGGAAGGGGAGGCGGGGTAGGGATTGTCTGTTGTCAGGTGTCGGTGGCTGCTGCCATGTGCAAGCTCTTCTCCCACCCTGTTCCTGAGAGCTGGAGGCAGTGCGGCATGGAGCGGCAGGGGGTGGGGTTGCAAAGGGCCAGATGCAGGGGGTGGGGGCACACAGGGCCAGAGGTGGGGGATGGGGAGGACACAGGGAGCAGGGGGGCACACGGGGCTGGAGGCAGGGGGTAGAGGGGACGCAAGGGGTAGGGGGGCACATGGGGCTGGAGGTGAAGTGGTGGCAGCATGGGGCACTGGGTGGCGGTGCTCCAGCCCTGCCTGCCCCATCCCATCATTCATGATGGGCAATTTGCTAGTTGACTCAGTACTCGTGGTGTTTGCTTGCAGGAAGACGCTAACATTGATGTGTCTGTCTTTCCACTGGATTTGGAGGATTTTCCACATGCAGCATTGGTGGTACTTCTCCAACAACTTTAGATGTCTCCTGTATGTTGTCCATGTCTCACCTCCATACAGCAAAGTGGGGATCATGACTGACTGACAAACCATAAGCTTGATTTCAGATCTGATGTCATGGATTTCGAACACCTGTTTCTTCAGATGTCCAAAGGCTGCACTTGCACATTTGAAACCATGTTGGATTTCTTTTTCTATGTCAGCCTTCTATGAGAGATGGCTTCTGAAATATGGGAAATACTCAATGTTCTCCAGCGTTTCACTGTGGATCTGGATTATTGAAGCTGTGGACTGTTCATTAGGAGCTTATTGGTGGAGGACCTCAGTCTTCTGAATGTTAAGCATCAGTCCCATTTTCTTGTATACCTCAGTATAGACATTGATGATTACCTGAAGGTCAGCTTCCAAGTGAGCACACAGTACAGCATCATCAGGATACTGGAGCTCAATAATTGTGGTCAGTGTAGTCTTGGTTTTGGCTCAGAATCAGCTGAGGTTAAGCAGCTTACCATCCATTCGATAGTTTAGCTCCACTCCGGCTGGAAGCTTTTTGGTGGTCAGATGTAGCATCGTAGTAAGGAATACTGAGAAGTGTGTTGGAGCAATGACACAACTTTGCCTAACTCCCATTTTAACCTCAAAGGGATCTATGATAGATCCATTACTGAGAAACACCACTCAGATACCATCATAGAGCAGGCAGAGAATGGTGACAAATTTTGACGGGCATCCATATTTCAGAAGGATCCTCCACAACACTTCTCAGCTGACAGAGTCAAAAGCCTTCATGAGCTCAAAGAAGGCCATGTAGAGAAGTTTATACTATTCCTGGCATTTCTCCTGCAGCTGGTGAGCTGTGAAAATCATGTCAGTTGTGCCTCTTGGTACCCTAAACCCACACTGAGATTCCAGGAGGAGCTCTTCAGCAAGTGGAAGTAGATAGTTTAGGAGGGTTCTCTCAATGATCTTTCCTGTGGTGGACAGCAAAGTGATCCCTCTGTAGTCTCCACAGTCGGACTTACCTCTTTTCTTGAAGATTGTCAGGGCATCCCTGAAATCATCTGGGATTTCCTTATCATTCCAGATTCTTAAGATGAGGGCATGAAGCTGTGATGTGAACTCCTCTCTCCCCTGCTTGAAGATTTCCACAGGGATTCTATCCACTCCAGATGCCTTGTCTTCTTCGTCTGCTTAATAGCTTTCCTCACCTTGTCAAGGGTTGGAGAGATTCTGAGATCATCTCTGACTGGGTGTTGTGGGATGGAGTTGAGAACACTCTAATCAACAGCAGAGTCTTGACTGAGAAGGTCTTCAAAATGCTTCTTTCAATGGGCATTGATGGCTCCTCCATCCGTGATCAGGTCTCCTGCATCCCTAGGTCTCAAGGGGGTTGGCTCCTGAGTGCTCAGATTATAGATGGCTTTGGTGGCACTGAAAAAACCATGCATGTTGTGGATGTTAGTGAGATGTTGAATCTCCTTAGTCTTGTCTTCCCACCAAATGTTCTTCATATCGCGAATCCTCCTTTGGACCTCTGCCTTGGTTTTTTGGAGATTCAATTTCTTTTGCTTGGACTTGGTGTCAGTTTGCAAAGCACAAAAGGCCAGCATTGAACCAGACAAATAAACTATTGAATACTGCCTTGGGTTCTCTTCAGAACCCAGTACTGTACCATTTGTCCTTAATTAGTAAGAAGGGAGTATTGTTAAGATATATTCCATCTCCTGTGCAAATCAATGAGTAAGCAAACTAACTTTTAAAATCTGAACAGTTTTTGATCAGCAAAAAAAGATTATAACTACAGCTCCTCGTGTCCAGTGTCCTCAGGCAAACTTGCTGGTAAGTTCTTACCGTAGCAAGTGAAATTACCATTTTGTTGATGTCATTGGTAAAACTTCTGTGGACTGCAGAGGGATGAGAATTCATCCTTGTATCTGTTTTCTATGATGGCAATGAAGACTACCGTGAATAGATAACTAGTCATATGTATGATAAATAATGAGAGGAGAAAATAATAATCACTACGGATAGGAGTAGGAGTTTGTTCCTACCTTAAGGAAAATTTCTTCTCCTTCCACAGATTGGCAGCCATTCTCATAACGACAGCTGGCTGCATTTCTCTTGTGCTCTATATATAATAAAACCTTTAGGGTCTCTTTGATTAAAAGGTTTTGTATGCATATATGAACATATGTTCATTAAATTATAACATTTCCCTATGATTGAGCCTTTTGGGGTTGTTTTGTGATTGGGAGTGGGGATGGTCATTAGTTATAACCACCTGACAGGTGTGCTCTAAAGCTTAGAAACCTCTTATAGACTAAGGGAAGCTGAACATGCACAGACACCTAAAGAGATTTTCTGTATTCTTTCTTCCTGACAGTTCTTTTGGTTTTGTTATGCTTTCTAAGACACATGGGTTTTGTTGACAGATCTAGGAAAAGGGAGAAGATCAGTTTATTTGTGGTGCTTCCTTCCCTTGTAAGTTTGTCTTCTTTATTTAAAATCAACCACAATGTTACTCTTGTTACAGTTTAATTCCAACAAAAATAACAAACTCCACCAGGCATGTTCTGACAGACTTGCCAGAACATGGAGAGCAGATAGCATAGAACTGGCAAGGGAAACTGGCTATGCCCAAAGTAAAAGCTTGTGCTTGGACTCAATAGTCCAGTCGATGCAATATATAGTTTTTGGCAACGCTATATTTAGAATATGAAAACTGTTAGAGTGACCTCCCAGAGCTAGCAACTTAAAACTTCCAGCATTTTGGTACAATTTCTGGACACAGTTTAGTTTTAAGGCTGGAACTTTCCCAAGGGATTGGATTGGCCTGCATTGTTACCCTTAGGCAATAAAATGGACCATAAAGGGCATCTATACACATGCTCTGGGGTGGAACAGGGTGGGGGTGCTTTAATGAGAGCAGCTCATTCAATGAGTTTTAGCATTTTGAAATGCGGGGATGTGGAATACATGTGACACGGAGCCTGATGGAGCACACTAGTTAGCATGCTCCAGCAGACTTGCAGCAAACTCAATTGAGTCGGCTCTGATGTGTGCTAATTAGTGCACATTGGAACAGAGGTCCGTCATGTATAAAGTAGGGGTGTGTGAAGTGGGCAGTATTCAATTCATATTTGGATTTGGCCTGATTTGGTGGACAGTGATTCAATTCGCTGATTTGGATCGCTATCCTGATTCGGCCAAATCTGAGTCTGGAGATTCGATTCTGATTTGGAGAATCAGTGATTCGGCCATAGACCAGCTTTATATGTTTTTTCTACATACCTTGAGGTACCAGGAGTGGCTTGTGAACACTGAGATGGTGGGATGGATGGAGCATTCCACGGGAGCAGGGAGGGGGTCCCCCACGCGCTCAGCGGTGGACCCAGAATTGGACTGGAAGTACTGCCGGGTCTGCTGCCAAGCATGCAGGGGGGGGCTCCTCTGCATCCCCCTGGCTCAGTGACCAGTTGTGAGGGGACCCCAGGTGCCCCCACCAGAACTAGGAGGCACCAGTCACTGAGCCAGGGGGATCCCCCGTGCGCTCCGTGGTGGACCTGGAAGTGGACTGGAAGCACTTCTGGTCCACTTCTGGGTCTGCCACCAAGTGCATGGGGGATCTCCCTATGCTCCTGTAGGATGTTCCATCTACCCCACCATCTCAGCATTCACGAGTCACACCTGGTACCTCGAGGTACGTAGAAAAAACATATAAATCCGTGTCTATGGCCAAATCGTCAAATCTCTCAGAATCTATTTGGAGGCTTTCAATTGATTCGGAGAGATTAATGGGTCTCCTGATTCAATTCGGATTCGGAGATTCAGACACTGAATTGGACCAAATCTCCTCTGAATTGAATCAGCGACCGAAGCTTTGCACAGCCCTTGTGTTTAGGTGCCCAAAAATACCAGGAGTGGTAAAATACCTGAACTAACTGTTTTAAGATTGATTCACAACAGGTTTGTGTGTTTCAGATGCTTCTGTCCTGAGAAACCAAGTCAACAGGGTTCTGTTGAGCTTAGTTGACCTTGCTAGTTATGTAGAACAGTGTCAGCCAATTAAAGACATAACGCCAATGCTGAATGTCAAATGGCATTTGTTCTATCTCAACAAACAGACATTCTTCAAAAACATCGGTGCTTTCAGCTGGAGCAGAATGCCCTCCAAAGCTTTAGAAAATTTTTGAACTGAGGAAAAAAGGAGGGTTGACAATAGTATATGGCTGATTTACAAATGCAGTTTAAACTTGAATCAAAGCTGATTTCAGGATTTGCTTCAAATCAAATATTTCATACACTTTACTGAAGAACTTCAGGATGAAAAAAATGGCACTATGCAAGTGTGAATATTTGGCTTTCCCACATCTTCATTTTTTGACTCTGAAAAGATGCAAGAGTAACTATGCACATATGCTTAGTCCTGTTTACTGTATGTGCGTTTATCCAAAATCTGTACTCAATCAGGGCACAATTTCTAATGTTCGGCATATTTATATTACTTTTATTTTGACATCTTAAAAGGAAGTCAATAGTGATGGACTTTTACTGCTTCTGATTTTAATCTAAATTAATTTCTTGAACAGACTGCAAAAGAGAACTACTTTAAAATGGTGCAGCAGCCAACAGGAAAATAGCACATTGCCTTCCTAGTGCCAGGGTCTTACAACTGGCACCATCCTTAGAAGGTATATATATTCCATTAATCCCTTTTTAAAAACGGGAGCTTCAGTCAACAGCGGCCACATTAAACATAAGTTTTTAATTCTACAAGAGTATTGGCTCAAGTAAGAATCAAATGTTTCAAAAGGTAAGTCTACTTTTCATCTCTTCTCTCCAGCATTATTAAATTACTTTGTTCTATTGAGCAGCTTTGTGCTAAACAGTTTTCCCTTCATCCTATGATCTATATATAATATAATGTACATATCTTTATAGATGCCACTGCTGCATAGGATTCATTCTTTCATCCCTTTTCAGTCTTTCGTTTTCCCAAAAGAATAGTTCATATTCAGAAAGGTTTTATGATAATAATTTAAATTATAACTTGGAAAGGGCTAACCAAGGGGTTTTTTAATGGGATTAACAGCGCAAAAGGTCACATTTGAGAAAATCAGTAATCATATCATTCAAATAATAGAAAAAAGAGATGTAGGTAGTCTTTTTGGCATTTAACCATTCTCTTTGACAATATAGTTTATTCTACTTCTACTAATTTTTAATACAAAACAATAACATAGCTGAGGGGTCAGCAACCCCTGGCACGTGTGCTGAGCATGGCACACAAGGCCATTTTGCTTGGCACACCACCGCCAGCCCAGGCTCTAAGCAGCTGCTGCCAGCCACGAAGCCCAGGCTGCTCCAAGCAGGCAGCTGGGAGGCTACAAGCCCTGCTGCAAGCAGACCGGGCTCTGTGGGCCGGCTGCAGCTGGGAGGCTGCAAACAGCTGCTTCAGGCTCCAGCATATCGGCACTCCAGCACCTTCCAAGGTAGACATTGTGGGTTTTTTGGCACTCCGGCCAAAAAACGTTGCCTACCCCTGACATAGCTGTTCCTAAATGGCCACATCTTGCTTTGTTGCTGCTAAAACTGCAAGTCCCACATCTGATCTGATAAAGAGAGAATTTTAGATGGGCAAAACTCATTTTACATCAGTGGAATGAATCCTGATTTACAGCAATAAAAATAAATCTATCATCTTAACCAAAACTACTTTAAAAGAAACAGGAAAATCATTTCCTAAGCTTCTCTGTAAGCTGTTTCCTTGCTTTTTCTAGTCTCAGAACATGTTATCTTTTAATAACAGCCATTGTAATGTAAAAAATATCCTACACCCATATTAAAAGATTAGATTTATACTGATTTAGTTTAAATTAGTAAAGCATTTTATCTAGCAGTCTGGGCCATAGTCTATCACTTTTCCAATGGAAAACAACAATATGGCCCCACAGACATTTCATACAACCTGTTACAGTTGTCTTGCGTGTTCACACACACACACACACACACACACACACACACACACACACACATAGGAGGGAGAAGTTACTCCAATAATTTGTAGCAGTCGAATCTAAATTTAGTTCTGGTGGAGACAGCTGTAATTTTTGACATGTGTCTGATCTCTTAGCTGGAGAACCTCTTCAGGTTATCAGCCACCTCTGCTGATCCTGCCACACTGCCTTTTTCAGAAATGCTTATTCAAATTATTCTCATCCATTAAGAAATGCTATGTCAGTCCATGGTTTCAAACAAAATGACCACTCACAAATCTCCTGCTCTGTCGGGGAAAAGTGCTGCAAAGATCAAGCAGGGACAGGGTCTCAGCAGGTGAGCTGAGGAAGTTCTTCACACAGAGTGAAACTTGTTTTGTCCTTCTCCCCCACAAAGTTGTTCTCAGAATTATTTGACATAAGGGTGTTGGTGATATGATTTGTAGGCTGGATCTGGCTTGCAGTTGCTTGTCATCTAGCCAGTGGTGCTGCACTGGACCCACATACCACATGTACTCTGCTCCAGCCCAGCCAGCGTGCAGCAAGCAGTACATGGTACATGCAGCCAGAGATATGGTGCACAGGCCGGTGCACGGAGCAGGATCTTTGGAGCCCCTGGGGCGGCTGAGTCCTCAACCCCCAAAATGAGGCTGGGAACTCAGTGCAGGAGGTGCTGCATGGAGGGTGAGAGACCCTGGGTGCTACTTGAGGTGGCTCAGGTCTACAGCTGCTGACACGGGACAGCAGCTCAGTGCAGACAATGCTGCCTAGAGGGTCTGGGAACAGACCGAGCCCTGGTGCTGCACAAGGCTGTCCAGGCCTCCAACCCCTAGCACAAGGTGAAGTGCCCACTACACACAGTGGTGCATGTGGCCCTAAGCCAGAACAGCAGCAGCAGAGTCAGGCATCAGGAAAACCCAGCAGGGAACAGAGCTTGACCTGGAGAACAAGAGGAAACCCTCCGGGACTGTGGAGTAGTATGTTACCCTGGAGAGAGGGTCCCCACAAGGTAGGGAACCCCTGAAGGTTGTGAAGGGGCACCACGTTGGCTGCTCCTGGGTGATAGCGGGGAAACTTAGGAGTCTTTGGGGTCTTCCTCTCCTTTTTCTTTCCTCCCACCTTCTTTCCTATAGTGGTACCTTGGGAGTGTGGCCCCTGCCCTGGAGGGCACCCAGGTAGTCTAAGGACTGCTGATTATATTTGTGGACTGTACCTTACAGTTTATGTGAATAATTTGAAATAATAGTCTGTATAAGAATAGAGTTATAAGGTTGCCCAATCATTATCCTTTGGCCTGGTTTGTTCTATTGTTCATCTGTATTTTAAATGATAACTGGGTGTGTGTGTGTGTGTATATATATATAAATATATATATAATATATATTATATATATTATATATATATAATAGGGTTTATTGTTTTGCAAATTTGTACATATACATATAATTTATGTCATTACCCTTTAATGGTTTTGTTGTAATAATAAATCTGTATATAGTTAAGCAATTGATTGACTGGACCTGACTCTACAGGGGACGGAGGCAGCCGCTGGGCTGTTGTGTCCCTCCACAGCACACTGCCCTGCCAATAATTCCCTCAACTGGAGAGGGAAGTACAAACCCGTGTACACCTGGGCTATACTCGCCTTCCTCTCAAGGTTATAACATTATGGTATTTTATAGGAGCTATCCCAACACAAGTAGACCCATCACATTGCCACCAAGCCTTCCAGTTGGATGTAGCTTACAGTCATACCCAGGATCATTCTAAGTGGCATTAGAAAACAGGTGGTTCAGAAATGGATACCATATAAGACAGCAAGCTGCAATACATTAGTTGTACACAATGTGAGAGCAGTCAGTTATGATTTATGCTGAGATTTAATGACTAGGTTTGGAGCACACACCATTTATTTCTAGCCTCCTGTAACTCTGCTGAATTTCTGACCTCTTCTGCAACCAAATGGACTGTTGCACTGATGAATGGTAATGAAGAACTGAGAGAGAGAGTCCTATAACTAGTGAGTTGCTAGTGATGATCAGTCTGGGAGAAGACACAACTGTAGTGATGCACAGCAGCATTATTTATGAAAGTAGCACAAATACTGGTAGCATTATTTATAAATGAATAGTCACAATAGAAGTGGAAACAGTGGAACCTGTTTCTCCTGCAGCTCAACTATTTCCAGTTCTGGACCTGCAGTGCTCACTACAACTTTTTCCAGATTAATTTTGTGTAGTCCATTCAAATAATAACAGTAAATCTCTGTTTTTATTGTCTAGATTTTATATTGGTATTAATGAAAAAGGACCACATTGTATATATAACTGACCGTGTTGAGTAGGAACTTATGATGCAGGTCCATGAATAGGGCTTCTAGGCAATATGATTATACAAACAAATATGAGTTGAATTTTTATTTTATTTCAAATGGTAATAGTCATAATAACAATGATATGATTTTATATAGCACTTTTCCTCAGATCTTGAAAGAGGTATATAGCTGGATGTATCTTTAATTTATAGATGGGGAAACTGAGGCACAGAGTATAGGCATGATATATTGGCCCAAAATTATAGAAATTGGTACTGGGTAGTAATATCTGTCATTTCTAGAGAACCCTCAATAATTTGGACCAGGTTTTCTATTTCTAAATAATTTCGGTCTGTGATTTAACTTGTTTTTTTTACCAGAGATAATGGACCCTATATCCAGGTTTTCTGTATTATAAGAAATAAAGTGGGCTATATCTATTCAAGCAGAGATATGTACTGTACCTACAATGAAAGAAAATATGTTGCACTGGGGTGATAAAATGAGATGTTTATTGTGGTTAATTGCACATCAAGATGTTGTCTTGGTTAAGTCATGATTTTACTGCTGTTATTACAGCTTTTATGATAGATCCATAAAGTCATACATTTTTCTCTTTCATACATTCATAGATTCATAGGTATTTGGGTCAGAAGGGACCTTAGCAGATCATCAAATCTGACCCCCTGCCCTGGGCAGGAAAGAGGGCTGGGGTCAGACAACCCCAGCCAGGTACATGTTTAGTCTCCTCTTAAAGACCCACCAAGGTAGGGGAGAGCACCACCTCCTTTGGAAGCCCATTCCAGATTCTAGCAACTCTTTATAAAGAAGTTCTTCCTATCTAACTAAAATCTGCTATCTGTCAGTTTGTGGCCATTGTTCCTAGTTACTCCAAGGGGTGCCCTGGTACACATAGCATCTTCTATTCCTTGCTGCTCCCTCCCCCTGATGAATTTGTAGGCAGCCACAAGGTCACCTCTCAACCTTCTCTTGCTGAGGCTAAAGAGTTCCAGGGCCCTCAATCTTTCCTCGTAGGGCTTTGTCTGCAGGCCCCTAACCATACCAGTAGCCCTCCTTTGAACATCACTCTTGAAGTACGATGCCCAAAACTGGATGCAGTACTCCAACCAATGTGACTGACCAATGCCACATAAAGGGGAAGTATCATCTCCTTGTACCTGTTTGTGATGCACCTGCTAATGCATGATAAAGTATGGTTAGCTTTACTGATCGCTTCGTCACATTGACGACTCATGGTCATCTTGGTGTCAACAATGACTCCAAGATCCCTTTCTGCTGCTGTGCTGCTGAGAAGGTCCTCCCCCAGCCTGTAAGCGTGTTGGTGATTCCTTCTCCCTAGGTGCAGCACTTTGTACTTCTCCTTGTTGAACAGCATCCTATTCTGTTCCGCCCACTTTTCCAACCTGTCCAGATTGGCCTGGATTCATTCCCTACCCTCTAGTGTGTTAACTTTACCCCATAAATTGGAATCATCTGCGAATTAGGACAGAGTGCTTTATACGACCTCATCCAAGTCACTGTTGAAGACGTTGAGCAGCACCAGTCCAAGGACTTAAGTCTTGTGGGACTCCACTGCCTGCATCTTTCTAGGTCGATACTGACCCATCCACCACCACTCTCTGTGTGCAACCCCTAAGCCAATTTGCCACCCACCTGACTGTGTAATCATCTACATCACAGCCACTCAGTTTATCTGTGAGAATAGAATAAGATACCGTATCGAAGGCCTTCCTAAAATCCAAGTAGATGACATCTCTCGATTCCTGAGTCTAAGCATTTTGTGACCTGGTCATAAAAGAAACAAGGTTAGTCAGCTAGGATCTACCTGCTATGAATCCATGCTGGTTGCCCTTCACTATTGTTTTCCCTGCTGGACTCCCACAAATGTGATCTTTAATAATTTTTTCAAAGGTTTTCTCGAGGATAGAGGTGAGACTAACCGATCTATGGTTACCTGGATCCTCCTTCCTCCCCTTCTTGAAAATAGGGACCACATAGGCCCTTTTCCAGTCCTCTGGGACCTGACCTGAGCACCAAGACTGCTCAAACAGCCGTGCCAGTGGCTCTGCTATGACACTGGCCAATTCCTTCAGTACCCTTGGATGAAGATCATCCGGGCCTGCTGACTGAAACACATCCACCCCCTCCAAGTGTCCCTTCACTAAGTCAGTGCTAACAGTTGGTGCGCTGATTTCCCTTTTGTGCCTGTCTATGATCCAGTTGGGAGATTTGTCCTGATCCATGTTCAGGAATACAGAGGAGAAAACTCATTGAAGAGCTCAGCCTTGTCCCCCTTGTGTGTCACTAATTGCCCTAGTTTGTCCTGTATGGGTCTTATACTACCCTGCACCTTCTTTTTACCCCCTATCTACCTGAAGAAGGACTTCTTGTTGTCTTTCATTTCCATATGGGGAATTTCTATTAATACTGTTCATTAAAAGCATGCAGGTAAAGGATATGAGATGTCCCTTTCTGCTTGTTAGTTGATTATTTTTATTAAGTTGTCTCATATTCACGTTCACCACAAGGTGGCAGAGTACAACACATAAGGGAAAAAGCCACATTCCCACTGTCTAGTATGGGAAACAGAAATAATTTGCAGTCAAATAAATAGCTATGTATGAGAGGCTCAGTTGTCAATTTTTTTTGGTTACATGCAGATGCAACACTGAAAGTGGTGTTCTAAGAAGAAGAGACAGCCCAGCCACAGGACTATCAGAAGCAATGAGTTCTGGCAAGGGTAGAAACAATTCACACAGCTGCATACATGGACCTATGAGTCACCACCCATATGCGTAGAAACACACTATCACTTCTTTCTAGTCACTCAGATTTGAAACTGTTTCCCACTCAGACTTTGATTTTCTTATATTTCCCAAAGAAGATGTATACGATCCTGATTTCATACCCTTTCAACAGCAATGTTATTAACTGACGTCTTATAGTTAATTAGGGTGGCAGCACTGTGATGTCTTATAGTTAATTAGGGTGGCAGCAGGCATGGAATTGTGACTCAGTTTCAACATGGTCCTTGCCTTTCCTTCCCCTTGTTCCGCAAGTCTCTTTTCTGGCACAAGTTCCCCCAACATACTGGTTCATCAGTACTTCCCATTACCTGCCTCCATTGTTACCTGTGATTCAGAGAGCACATGCCTAATAAAGTGGAGCTTTATACCCTGTTACTTCTCTCCATGTTCATGATGTACTCACTAATAGCTTAGAGAAAAGCTTTCTTTTTAGAGAACAACTGACTAAATAAAATGAATGGAACTTCTATGCATCCTGGAATCCTTTGCTGAATTGAGCAGGGGGACCCCAAGGCATTAAAATGTATAATTATTGGCATAGTTCGTAGAAAGGAAACATAGAAGAAAAATGAAGAATGGCATCTCTTTCTATTTACCTCTTACCGATTCATATTTAAACTCCATCTCTGAACCAAAGCAGTAGATAAGTAAAAAATAGTTAAGCTAGGACTAAAACATTCCCAATATTTGTGATTTTTTAAATCCAGGTCAAATTCCTTTGAAGTCAATGGGAGAGTGCTATGAAGAGGCCTAAGGAAGGTCTAAGCTACATGTGCCAAGTTTTTTCATGCACATTTGAAAAGTGAATCCTGTAGGTGCAAACATGCACACTTGTACATTTTTCAGGCACTTTAGAAGGCCACTTTGAAAAGTTTGGGTCTTCATATGAGTTTATTTTGTACAATTTAAATTCCTCCATTAAAATGATGCAGAACAGTCAGCAACCCACTTTTTAGATCAAATTCATAGATGCTGGGGTTGGCAGGGACCTCAACAGATCATCAAGTCTGACCCCCTGCCCTGGGCAGGAAAGAGTGCTGTGGTCAGAAGACCCCAGCCAGGTGCCTATCCAGTTCTATCCTTAGAGAGCAGATGTTTAATTCCCATTAAATATAGAGGCCCTACATGTGCATATATAAAAGCAGAGTGCAGCTCTATGTTTTTAAAGATTGCCAAACCTGGAAATGGCCTGACAGCTGTTCATTGTGCCGTGAAAGCGGATGGAGTGCATCATGCAAGTGTGGTGGGAGAAACCTCCCTAAGGTTCATTGTCTAGCTGTAATTTGATTGACAGACAACGCGGGTAAAGAAAGACAGCTGTTTATTTGCTCAAGCAAAGACCATAAAGTCAGCAAAAGGCAAAATGCCCCCCCCCCCCCAAGGGTGAGGCGATCTTTTATACTTATTACAACAATGCAAGACTACATGGTTAACAAAAAAGCAATACTTGGGCGGTGCTTTACAAATCTTTGTAACAGCATATTTCTATTAAGCTGAACTAGCACTTTTTTAAAAGCTAAAAGTTAAGTAACATTATAATATGTTAGCAAAACCTTACACAGTAGTATATACTTCTCAAGGACACAACCAGTGCACCCAGAACAATGGTTTCCCTGTCTTATCTTACTTCTTGCTATAGCTGATTTTTCAGCACAGACACAGATCCACTTTTTAACTCAGAAAATGCTTAATACAGTTAAAATGATTACATGACACAAGCAAAGGCTTAGCTATCATTCTGCCTTGTGGTCAGCTGCATTGCTAGGCCACAGGTCATGCCTTGTATTCAGCTGTAAAGCTAATACTTCTTAATAATCCAAATTATTGTAAACCTAACAGTATGCTATCAGAAAACTATTCTATTTCAGGGTAATAACAAACCTGCGCACTACACAAGTAACTCAAGCTTCTTTAGCAGGAGCTGCATGACTGAATTCTTAGTTGATTGAGAAAGTGAACTCATTTAGGGTTGTCATGATGTCCATCTGACACAGAATGAAACAAAAATGTTAGCAAAATTTCTCCTCAGTTACACAGTAGTCCCGTGAGATCCATGGAGATGGCAGCAAAAGAAAGGAAGTCATATCTCACTGATTCAAGCCTGTTTAGATTAGGGAACTGGCAAATTCAACACTGTCATAAGCCATATTACTTTATATGCAATTGCCAACCTGTTTCAACAGATTTCCCTCTGTGTGAGTTTATCAAACCAGCGGCTGCTGAAGGAGCTGACATTGGGAAGTGCTTATCTAGCACTAGTTATATCAGAGATCACTTTGCCCTGACATCCATTACCACGCACTGAAATCTGCAGCAACGTATCAGTGGTGAGGAAACATGAACCACCACAGAAACAAAAGGCCCAAGAATATGCATGCTTACCTTTCCAGAGCTTTAACAGAAACATATTTGCCTCAACAGCCCGCTCATCTGCTTTGTAACCCTGTAGGCATTTGACAAATAATAAGCCGTCCCCTGTGGGTCCATTTCTGTTTAGGGCGGGTGCAGGCTTGCCTAGTCAGTGCTGGATTTATCATAGTCACACCAATACAAGTCAAGGCTTTTCCCACCAATTGGCATGGGGAGAAAAAACCCACAAAAGACCTTGTCTTTTATTAGCATATGAAGAGGAGGAGGGGAGCAGGGAGCTTCTGCGGCTCTGACTCTGGTCCTAATCCCAGGTCAGGGCCAGAGTTGGAGCCACATCAGCTTCCTGCCCGCCCCACTTCCCCTCTGCAGCTTCTGCACTCCCACCCACCTCCTTCCCTCCTCTTACTTTCCGGCACAACTTAGCTTGGCTGGGGCTGGGGTCTCTCCCAGGCAAAAAGCACATGGAAACTCCTGCTCCTACTTGGCCAATCACTAGTGCTGACACCGCTATATCATCTGCCTGGCCAATCAACAGTCCCAACGCTGCTGCAAGGCCAAGAAATGGTTGAGCTTCCATGTGCTGTGCTTCAGCAGCCCCTAACAGTAAGGGGCACAGGGGGAAGAGGGTGATACTGCGGAGAGTTTGGAGGGAAGATGCAGAGACTGGTGGGAGTGGGGGAAGGGGTGCAGGTTATGGTGGGGCAGGAAGAAGTAGGGGAGGCAGAGGGCAAGGCCTCCCCCACCACTGCTTTCCCTGCTGGGGGTGGGATTCAAGACAACTCTCTATTATTTAGATTCTATACCTGGAAAATGATTTCAAAATTATAATTTTCCATATGCAGAATTTAATTTTTGGGGAATCAGCTTATATTCAGGATCAACTTATATTTGAGGAACTACGGTGCTTTTGTTGAAAGTTTTTTTTTTTCCTGTCCTTTTCTCCTTTTGTTTTGTGCCTGGCATCTATCTTCAAAGCCCAAGCATGAGAAGGAAATGAAAACTTGGTGTAAATCTAATTCTGGAAAAAAGTTTTTGGGTGATATATGAAGGTGTCAGCTCTAAAGTATCAGTTCAAGTTTCTAAGCCATAAAAATAGCTGTGCTTGTAAATCTGTGCTAACTTATTGCAATACCATTTGCACTCTATTTCCAGCCCCCCAGCTAGGCACACCCTTGGCCCAGGGGGATAGATAAACATAAAGAGTGGTAGTACTCTGTGATCCTTTACTCTGTGTCTAAGCTTTGAGCCATGTGCTTTAAAAACAGGAAAAATAGGTGGCTTGCAAAACAGAAAATCCTTGATTATTTCCCTGTCATGTCTGCATGTCTACTGTAGCTCCTTTTCAGCAGCAGTCCTGTAGTGCTTTTGTCAGTTCCTTGCTGGTAACCCATATATCATCCCCGGGGCACTTTGCAAGGGCCTTGTTTTCCTTCAGCAGTTCAAGAAACAGGCCAGCCTCATATGACGCTTTCATTGGCTTCCTTTCAATTGTACAAAGGGTTTTCATCTGTTCCCTGTGAGGGGAGAAATGAAAATCCTATCAAACAATAGTTTTCCACAGTAACATCCAACATGCAAGACGCTGGGTGATAAGATGTGAGACCTGAAATATAAGCAAACTGTGTCTCCGCTGAGAAAAAGCATGACATGTAGGTTTATTATTATTAGATATAGTCTCTCCTCTAATTTCATTTCCATAGCACAAAGATTAATTAGGCTTTAGTAAACTGAAATAGTTCTATGTTTTTCTTTATCTCAGTCAAATAGAATTAAAAGAAAGCTTGCAAGAGTGCTTACTGCAGACTCCTACCCAAATTCCAGCATGGGCAATTGCATTCTGCTTCTCTAAAACTCCCTATCCAGTGATATAAAGTTTCAGTGAGGAATTAAAGGGTTGCTAAACTGCAGCTCATATACTTGCATAAAACAGGCCCTGGCTCCACAGTCTCCCAAATACAACATAGTATTTGTGGTTACCAGTTAACTCACAGCGGTAATAAGACGTTAAGATGACAGAAAAAGGGATTTTTTTTTTAGTTTAGATTTGAAATAGTGATAGAAAAAGCAGGAGGATCAACACAGGTTCTTGCACAGATGCTTTGCAATACTGGGAGGATCCAGGCCCAATGATGTTAATCAAATGGAAAGAAAGAAACAGCCCTTTAGCATGCTTGTGTTAGAAATGACAGATGACTTCCAATGTAACAGCCCAGACTCAGCACCTCCCATATATTTAGAAAATCCAGCATACAGAGTTCTTCCCTCTTAGATATACTAGTTAAATCTCTTGTAACTCCACCGATTTCAATTAAGTTACTTCTAATTTCCACTACTTATTAGATCAGAACCTGTTACAAAACAGAAGAAGCATAGTTTGAGACTAGGTTATAAATGCAGAAAGTAGGGCTGAATAGCACTTTAGGGTGGCTGTACATGAGCATGGAGCCTGCTCCAATGTGCTGTAATTACAGCACATTGGAGCAGACTCAATCAAGTCTGCTTGAGTATGGTCTTGTGTACCAGCAACCCTATGCTTCAAAATAGCAGCAGGGATGCTTGAACTAAAGCTCGTCAAATGCTGAGGCACTTTAATTAGAGTGGCTCTAACTAAAGCACCACCCCTATATCCTCGAAGCATGTGTAAAAGTGCTCTTTTAGAGACTAACTAGTTTGGAGAGGCATGACTTTCATAGGAAACCTATTTTGCCAGATAGTCTCTAAGGTGATAGCATCTGATGAAGTAGGTTGTTGCCTATGAAAGTTTATGCCTTTCTTCACTAGTTAGTTTCTAATGTGCCACCTTGTGGTACAAATACAATTAGAGGTTAGACATAATGATTGAATTTAGACATAATGCCTTTTTGCAAAATGCTTCTGTATTCGACATGGCTTGCAAATGGCTTCCGCATTAGCTTCTGCACATAGATTGAAGACGTAAGATAAGGGGTTGCTAGAGGATATTAAGTTTACCGCAGACCCACCTGTTAAAAACACACAGGTGCTATAACATAACACATAATAAGTTGAGCATAGCATGAACATCCTGTGGAAACTTAGACGTAACCATGGAAACTTTGATGTCTTGTGGAAATTTAGACGAAACAGTAGAAGCTTGTAGACGCTGTAAGACAGCCAATAACTGCATAACACGCTACGGTTCTTTGTTTAAGTAGGTTATAAAAAGACCCTCGGACAAAGACCGGGGGTCGACTCTGCTTTGGGCTACGAGCCCCCTAGTCGATCTTGTTTGCGCAAACAATAAATTTGAAATGGACCCAGCCTGAGTGTGTGACTCTCTCCTTGAGGTCGATCGGAAAAGCCTCCAGGGGCACGAAAACAAACTAGCCGTTTGGGCAACAACCTTACCCTAACTTCTCTGCCTAACTTCAGACTGACGCAGCTCAGCACCTCTCTGGGAACTATCAGCAGCACATCCTTTGGATTTTTACCTCAGTCTCCCAAACACCAGGAAACCTGTTTCAAGCTGATGTGCAGAAACAGAATCACTCAGCCACATTCATGAGAAATCCATAATTATAGTCCATGATAGGCCAAAAAATGTAACCAAAATACATACCAGGTACCTGCTAAAATATAGATTAAAAAATGTATTTTATTAGGCTGCTCATACAGGGTATGGATAGTCTTGGTCTTGTCCATACCAGAGAAATTTACTGTGCTAAGTGTGTTTGTCAAAATACCTGACATACATGCAAAACAGTGCTTCAGTTTACATTTGTACCATCAGCCAGGCTGCCTCGGCTATTGTTATTTTTCAGAGCCAAATACTGGTGCAATCTTACCTTCTTCTGTTTGAATTGTTTCATCACAAAAACCATCCCTTATTTCACAGATGTCAGTCCAAATACCAAACCAGGTTTCAAAGGAGCAACTCTTCCCCAAGCATTGAATATTCTCATTATTATGATTAAGGCAGAGAGCGTGCTATGTTGATCCCCACCCTTGTGCTGTAGGACAGCACCTAATCCTCCACAGGTCTACTAGGGTGACATTACACATTACACTCAGACCATACTAGGGGCACTCAAAAGTTACCATTTGAACATTAAATCTTGTTAATTCCTGCTAAGTGCCCTCTGAAAGGTTCAAAGGTAGGCCACTTCAGACGAGGGTTAACTCTGAGCTGTGCTGCCCAGCTTGTGTTAAGGTAACTTCAGTCTGCTTCACAGGCATAAACAAGCAATTTGCACTCCTTCAGCATCCCAGAATGCACCTCTCCCAGCCTCTCCCCACTGCTGTCAGGAGGGATAGAGCCCAGGAGTCCTGGCCTCTAGCCATGCAGATGCTTAACAGCCCTGTCTTGTGGCAAGTCAGAGCTGTACAGGTAAGAAATGGTACTAACTGTTAACATGCAACTGCTCACATCATGTTTTAGTTTTAATACCGCTTAATATTTTCAAAGTCTTAAGTGCAGCATGCAACTTCACCCTTACACTTCAACCTTGTACAATAATCAGCTAGGAATTTTAAAGTTGAAAATGAATCAACAGTTCAATAAACATGCCAAGAGCTTGAATATCTCTTTCCTTGACAAGATGATTTACTGTGCAACATATATGAAAGTGTTTATATACTGTTTTGCTGGGCTTAGGCAACCCCCAGATAGATACCTTCTCAGGCTATAAATTTTCTTCATAGTCAAAAAAACCCTGCTGCCTCCACATTGTAATCCCCAAATTATCTTATTCACCAGGTATGGTAGGATTGCCATCTCTGAAAAAATTACGTGTCCTGGTCCTACTATCTGAGACTTCATCCTGGAATATGAGAATATAAGCACAAAAAAGTGAAACATTTTCCCTGTACCATTCTGTGCTGCAGGCTATCTAGTGGTGGTTGTTCATGTAACACTAAACTTTACAGACTGAAGTGCACTTATATGGTTTTTCTAGACCAGTGGAGGCCAAACTTTTTTGCAGGTTTATCACAAATTAGCCCCGTACCATCCCCCAATACTACTCCAATCCTTTTTTCTTACCCAATCTGCTGTACAGCGTTCTGCTTCCTGCCCTGTGCTTCCTGACCAAGCTGCTGCTCTGCTTTCTATTCTCCCTGTGCTTCCTGCCAGATCTGATGCTCTGCTTTCTGTTGCCTTATCAGCCACTGTGCTGCCTGTCCTCTCCCCAATCTGCCATCTGACCCACATAGAGATTGCCCTGTGCCACTTGTGGCACCCATGCCAAAGGTTGGCCACCCCTGCACCAGACCAGTCACAGAATAATTTTACATTAAGATATTATTCACTGTTTTCAAACTGCTTAAGATGTTGGCTTAATGTGGTAGCTATAAACTCCAGGAAATCTATGAAACAAAGAGGGCACACACTAGAGGTTTTTTTATAGATTTTTATTAAAATACTTGTTGCAACACTAGTTAAGTGCCATTTTAGTAGCTGAAGCTCCTTGATGTCGGGGCAAATCACTCTTTCTAACTGAACATATATTTCACTTTCCTTTGTGCCCATCAACTTTAAAGCTGAGTCCAGAAACTAGATCTGTAGAGATCCAAAAGAGAACACAGCACTGTTTGAAGTTCTTCTGTTCCTGTGCTCCATCCACACAGGTTAATCTTCGGTTGACTCTCTAACAGGATCCTTTTGTGATTTCTGGGACCCACTGTTATCACCTTCCTTCTTTAGAAAAGCTTTCCCTCCCAAGATTTGATTTCCAAACCAGCTTATATGAGGTTTTGCTAAGGAATGCCTCCTCAACGACTGAATTAGATTCTGATATCAATGAGCCTAACAACATGTTTATTGTATTTCTGTATTATGACAAACACTTGATTGGAACTGAACTCAAATCTCTAAAAAAGAAACTCCAAAACCTTCCTTGGATCAATAATGAAGTCTAAGAATTTGATGATAGAAACAGAAGCCTATGAGACAATTCACAGGAATTAAGTTAATCAAATGTCTAAATCTGTTTGAAGGAACAAGCCCTAAATCAATGAAATTGCATCTGCTTCTATCAGGACTGAATTCTGCATACTATATTAGAGTGCATAATGTTTGTTGATAAAAGGTATAATTAAATAAAAAAGAAAGAAAAGCCTGCTATTATACAATGGCATGTCTTTTAAACGTACTTGGAAAAAATTATTCTACAAAAGATAGATTTAAAATTTGATTAGTATTAAATCAACAAAAAGGACTGCACTTGCAAAAGCTGAAAACAAGGTGTAAGAGAGCCTGGTCATCTATTTGTGGCAATTTTCCAACAGTTTTTCAGGTGCCATCTTGAGACCGGTTTTGCCATCATTATCACTATACTTTTACCTCTTTTGTATCCTGTGTGTAGCTGAACAGATTGTTCTGAAACTTGCAATGGGTGAAAGTTTAAGATGGGAACCTGAGCCTGCAATCATTCAAGAATGACAGACATTTCCCAGTTTCCTTCCAATATGTTTAATCTCCAGATGATTCCCTAGGACAATGGCCTCATACACCTTATCCTTTAAAAAAAACAAAGAGAAAAGAAAAGAACAGTGGCAACACTGTAACACATCTTTCATACTGGACTGCCCATGCCCATGCCCATGCCCATGCCCAGTTATCATTTGCTAGATTCAAAATACAGGTGGTAACTTCCAAAGAACTGCTGTGTGGTTTAAACTACTGCTTTTATAATTTTTTCTCTTGTATTTTGTAATTTTTTGCTAGTTTGTAAATTTGAAGGTATGAGGAAATAATGTAACACTGCCTTTCAAATCTTGTCTTGCATCCTAGTTAGAAAGGTTTAGTTTCCCACAAGCTGCAAAACTTACCCTGAGGACATATAAACATATGGACAAACAGAATTTGAAACCAAAATATGCAGATTATTTTTATTTCTAAGTGAATTTAGTGGTGCGGAGGCACACTGGATTTATAGCCATAAAGGATGAACCTTATAGTTCCTTTCAACCTGATTTCAGGAATAATTGAGGAAGGCAGGTGCCTTGAAGTCTGGCCTCAGGTACAGTGAAGGAAGCAGTAGTATAAGCTTCCTTGCACTATCTTGCTACAGTGCTTCTTTATTTTGACACAAAAGGACAAAGCATGGGATACCAAAGGGACTACTATGTCTCTTGATATAAAATCCCATTGTAGGATCTGGTCCAAAGCTTATGCTGGCAGGCAGCCCCCACACTGAAGAACCCTCATGCCCCAGCGAGCCATGTACATTACAGTGCACCAAATCAGTGTTCTTCAACCCATGGATCACAACCCAAAATTGGGTCACAAGAATATATGAAAGGGCCACAAATAATCTTCACAAGAATATATGAAAGGGCCACAAATAAACTTAAAAATGGATCAATAAACTTTAAAAATGGATTCTCCTTTAAAGGAGAAAAATGTGGGAAACTGGCTTTTCCCTTGCAGGCTGCTAGAGTTCCAGCCTACAAGGGACTGCTTGGGCCCCCCACCCCATACACCAACCCCCTGCCCTGCATACTATGGGGCTGGGGCCTAGGGGCAGGGGGCAGCAAGTTAGGGTGAGGGGAACTGTTTTGAGACTGGCCAATGATGTTTACAAATGGGCCCTGGTATAAAAAAAGTTGGGAACCGCTGCACTAAATAACACTACCGTGGGATAGTACTTGATTTACAAGTACTAACCTATGGCAGAGTTAATTAATTTACTGCACCTGATAGGGCCACGTGTGTAGATACTAGGCACATCTACATGTGCAGTTAATGCACAGAAGGCTTGGTGCACAGTAAAATACTGTGCAGTAAGCTTTCCCTGAGAGCACGTCTACATGCACGCCCGTCAGGAGCAAATTTGTTTCCAACAGGAACAATTCAGGGCAGGGATATTCCTTCCCTGCTCTCCTACAATATGACAGCAAGGGAGAGCTCTCAGCTCCCCCGGGTGCCATCCCTGGCCTGGCAGGGATCACTGGAGTCAGGCATGGGCTCTGGGGGGTGAGGGGAGGTGTCCCACCTTTGGGGCAGTTGCCTCCCACCCCGTTCCCTTGCCCTGGGCAGCTGCCTGTTGCTGAGGCCAGTTCCAATCTCAGAGCTGGGGCACGGCCAATGTCCCCTTGCCCCCACAGCAGGCAGCTGCCAGCTCCAGCTCCAAGATGGGACCTAGGGCTTGGATGTTGCTCCCTTCCCTGGGCAGCAGGCAGCTTCCCAGGGCAGGGGACAGCTGGGGGAGGGGAGAGTTCTTCCATCCCCTGCTGTTTGGGCCGATTGGGAGCAATTTGCCATGCCCTACCATGCCCTACTTCACAGTAGCTACTGCATAGTAAATACACTACCTGTACTTACTGGTCATAGAAAACTGTGAAGTAAACTAATCTACTGTGTAGTAGCTCCTGCACACAGTTACATACTGATGTTTGTTGTGCAGTAAAGCATCTTGTGTAGACACACCACTGAGACTTTACTACAGAGCTTATTAGCCAACACCACAGTAAATATCTCATGCATGAATGACTGGGGGAGCACCATGGTGGCAAACAAGGACCGCCTGCAGACGCCAGTGTTGTTGGCAGTGAACGGCGAGCGGGGACCACCCACAGACACTGGCGGCTGTGTCGGGGAGGAGGGGGTGGCAAGCGGGGACCACCCGCAGATGCTGGCGGCGGTATCAGCAGCAAGGAGGGGCGGGTGGTGAGTGATGACTACCTGCAGAAGCAGCTTTGGCGGCAGCCAATCTCAGGGGGGCATGTGCCCCCTTGTGCCCCACCTACATGTCGCCTATGATCTCGTGTAGATGCAGCCAGGCAGTAGCTTTAGTTTGCAATGTTACAAAACATTTTACCATAAAGCATCCTGATAGGAGTGGCTATGTACACAATAGGCATGCTTACATGTGTGTTTTACTGCGCAGTAGACTAATTTACTGTGCAGTAAAGCATCACTATCTACTCATGCACAGCAATTGCGCAAGTATAAACTAATTTACAACTCCATCCAACACAGGTACTATCTGATGGCAGAGTAAATTACTGCGCTTAAATGCACATGTAGATGGTGATGTTGGGATTAGTTTACTCTGGCTATTCAGAGGGTATTCAGTCACATGAATTGCACATGTAGACATGCCCAATGGGTGCATCTACATGTGCAATTAATGCAAAGCAATAAATTGCAGAGCACTTTGAGCCAAAGTAAACTACTCCTAGGTGCAGCATGTACACATGCACCAAGAGCAGCAGCAATCTGAGCAAGGGTGGAGCAGGTCCAGGCTGGCAGGGGACATGGGGGGATAGCCCCAGGCTCCGGGTGGTGGTGTCAGGCAACAGAGAAGCTCGGTGGGGCACAAGGGCACTGAAAGTGCAGTATGAGGGTTATGTCCTAAGTTCTGTGCAGCCATGGGTGCATGTAGATCTCCATTAGGGCTTTTTTCCTATCTAAGGCCTCTGCCATTGGTTCTTGAGAAGAAGCCTAATGAGGAAGACTTCTTTGTGGAAGAGCTGGAATCACGGAAGAGGAGGAAAAATCCCTCAACAAGAAACAACACATCACCAGCAGCTTCTCTCCTTTCCTTGTCGGAGGAGGATGACAGCAGTTTCACACCCTACATTGAAATGCCTCGGTTCCCAAAGTGAGACCTGAACTGCCAAGTGTCTGGTGTGAGTCAGAAAGGGCTGGAGTCCAGCTCTGAATCAGGATTCTCCCAGCTGTACAGAGGGTCTGTGCCAGGGACAATGCATAGGGGGTACAGGCAGGTGCATGTGCACCACCTGTGAGTGGTGATGCACCCCTTGCAACAGTGTTGGCGGCACCTGCAGGTGGTTGCTACTCATCACCCTGCCATCAGTCTATGATTGGCCCTGGCTGCCGCTGCCGGTGGTGCCTGCAGGTGCTCACCAACCCCTGTTTGGCACTTGCCGCCACCACCCCATGCCAGCTGCCGACAGTGCTGGCGGCGTCTGCAGGAGCTCCCTGCTCCCCGCTGCTGGGCTCCTGCCACCATCACTGTGCTGCCACCAACAGCGCAGCCGTGCCCCCCCCCAGCTGCCAGGGGCACGTGCTGTTCATGGTCTGTGCCCAACCTTACAGAGTGCAGGTTCTTTTATTTTGCCTGGAGGGAGACTGAGGAGGACAACTCTGGTTTCCAAGACAATGAGAAAACCTCCTTTTGGACAGCTCCTCCTTGGGAGACTCTAGATATCCAGCAGAAGGATACGAGCAGCATAATGTGGATGTAGACAGGTGCTGACAAGAGGCCTTCCTTCAGGTGAGTGTGCTGACAGAGGGTCTTCATTTTAACCCTTCCTCTGAGGACCCACATCTCCCTGCAAGGGGCCACCTTCACCCTGACCTGGAGAGACTTCCCTTCCCTGAGCACATAGCTTGCTTGAAAGTACAAGTCTCTGAGGACTCCAGTGAGCTCCCTCCCCATGACATTGGCCTTCAGATTTGACAGTTTGTAGGGGACGAGGACATTTCAAGTGACTGTGACAGTGAGACAGACTTTCTGGCCACACACTCAGCAGGAGGAACATTGCCTCCGGCCACCATGCTAAGGGAGACTTTTGAAGCTGGGACACAGGGAAAGCATGGGACCGTGGAGGAAAAGATCTACCAAAAGCTTAAATTCCAGGGCTGTCAGCAGGTGCATTATATGTCAAGAAACTGATGGTATCACGGGAGGAATGAAAGGACAAGCATTTGTCACCCTGTGCCTGTTTGTGCACCAATACCCAGACAGAGTAGCTTCTACCGATGTCTGTCTTATCAGGTGCTACAGCTCCAATGGCAAAAAAGGCGTATTTTCACTTCAGGTAGCTAACACCCATTCACCATCCTGCTGTAGAAATCCTGTGGCCAGAAGTCACTGTGATTTTACTGTTGGGCAAATAGGGCAACCTTAAACGTAGGTCTCTTAAACACATCTCCCTTGCAGCAAACACTGCAGGTGCCTTGCCATCCCATTGAAATTCATGGTGAGATATGGATTGTGTGTTAATTATCTCTCTGTAAAAACACTGGTGTATCAGAAAAAGCAAAGTCCGAAACAACCAGCCCATGCTGGCAACGTGGTAGGTTTCAGTCGCATGAGGTTTGGGACCCAAGCTGATCCACCACCAGTTGCTCACCTGGGGTTCTGACGTTATTCCCCCTCCTTGGGGGTAAAAGTAAGGATTGAAATTTGTCTTGTTCATAGACACTTTGCCACATTTGCTTTCTGTGGGATCGGGAGAAACTCATGGTCACCATGTCTCAGAACAGAGGAAAAATCAAGGCCAAAAATATAGGCTGTGTTTATTTTTGTTATTTTTTCATAGGTTCATAGATGTTAGGGGCTGGAAGGGACCTTACAAGATCATCGGGTCCAGCCCTGCTGCACTTGGGCAGGAAAGACTGCTTTATTTTGGTTTGTACAAAAATACACGTGTTTCATCCTCCCATATCACTGTACCTCGTGTCTTTTATGACTGTCAGCAACCGCAGCACTCACCAGGCGGTTTACCAGTTGAACCGGGGGGGCGGGTGGATGACCAACCCGCCTTGTGGACAGGCTGGGGATGAAAGGGACACTGACTCAGTTGGAAGATAGTAAAATTGAACTTAACGTTTACTTACAGTAAGATTTCAACAGCAGTTACACAACAAAACGACAGTGGTGAAGCAGTAGTTAAAGATGACGGGTAGGAGACAGCAATTGCTTTTTCCGATGTACGTGCGGATGGAGAGCTCACTATTCGGTGAAATAATAGCCAGAGTGTGACTATTCGTATGACTATTCGTACTATTCGGCCATGGGGACACGGATTCCTGGACAGGGTGATCAGTCCTATCCAAGGGCCTGTGTGGAACCCGGGACCCTGCGCTTTAGCACGCTGTCCCTTTTATAAACTCTTCAGCCAATCAGAGGAGGCTGCTGATTTATAGTTAAGAGAGTGTGTCTGCTGGCCAGGCAGCCACGCTTCTCCTGCAGCTCCTGATTTGTTAAGGCTGTCTGATCACGAGCTGGTCAGCCTCATGATCATGAGCTCTTCACACGCTGAACATGACCTGCTCTCGTGTTCTGCATTGGTCTGGCATGTGGGCTGAGCATTTGGTCACCTTTTCTACTCAGACAATGACTAGAGACAGCAACAACAAGGCTGTAATTGAGACTGGCCCTCCAGACTATTGTTTCACACCAGTCCCAAGGCGGGACTGACACCTGACCCCAGAGGTCTGTGTGAAGTGAACCAAGAATTTTAATCCAGGTCCTGTAGACGGGAATCCTAGCCCCAGACACCAAACCAGACTTCCTTCCGTCTTTAAATCTGAAGAGAGGGCATGAGCTAAGAGGAAATGGCACGTGGAAGACATCCCATTTCTTTATAGAAGGAGTTAAGATGATGGCCTAGTTCCCAGAGCGTGTGAGCACCTGCAGCAGGAGTGAAAGGGTGATGTCCGTTTCTGAAGTTCAAGCCAGAAGCATGCAATAATCGAGGGAAACTGCTGCACATGCTGCATGCCTGACCTGCCGCTAGCAGGCACCATTTTAGAAGACTGATGTTTGCGCTCGGCACCCTGTAAGATGCCGCACAGCCAGCCTTAATAGTATGGTAAACTTTGGCATAACTTCCCTGATATGGAATTGAGACATAGCACACCTAAGATCACAGGCCTTGCTGTTGCTAAGTTCAGAGAAAAGTGCTCATGCAGGTAGTTCTGCGCAGAGGGGGTGTTAGCCTCTCACTGTGTTTTGAAGGAACCAAAGGGCCTGATTAAGCCAGATGCTGTATTCACGTAAAAAATATAACAGCTCCACCATCTTGTACAATTCCTCCAATCACTTTTATATTTTACTTGTCCTGCAGGTCCTCCAGTGTATGCAGGCACACGCTACACTTAATCACACCTATTCAGTACATGCAACCATTCTAGTATCATTGGGAAAAGCTCCCTTCCCCTCCATGAATTACAGGCATCTCAGAAAAAGCAAGAGCGAACCCTCTGCAGTGAGAGTTTGACACATCAGAGGTCTCTGAAAAGGGCCTAAGAGGTCTCGGTTCAGTTCCCTGCACCAGCACGTGTCTTCTAGACCCACCACTTACTCTCTCTTTGCCTCACAATCCTCATCTGCTTATTGAGAATAGTGATCGTTGGCAATCTGACAGGGGTTGTGTATGATTTAAATAACTAAAGTTTAGGGGATATGGCAGCAACATGGGAGGGAAACAAGAGCACTTTTATATATACAGATTTTCTACCTCGTGAGACATTTGTGTGAGATTCCCACTGGGCCAAGTTTTAAAGTCCTGAATCATTGACTTCTTGAGTAGATTTCATGGCAGTGTCCACCCCGCACCCACCACTGGGGGCACTGGATGGAGGGGGCGGGTGGGGCCTACATGTAGGCAGACCCAGGAACCATGTCGGCAGGGTGCGTTTGGCAGGCTGGATGGACAAGATGGCTGCAACCCAGTCGTGTAACATCTGAGGGCTACAACAAGCCATTTTGGACAACAAGATGCAAAATCAAAGGAGGCCAAGAACTAGCAAGTGAGAGGAAGCTTTTCCTGGTTCCTACCTGCTTTTATTTCTTGCAAATTCAACCATGGGCAGATTTAAATACTCGATCAGTGTTGGAAGGTACAGCGCACCTGGAGAAGACAGGAAGCTCCAAGGTGATCTGGGGGACTAAGATATTTTATATCAAAACAAATTTACCCTCCTCTGGGGATACTTGTATCTGGAGCCTTATGCAGCCCTGTGAAAGCTTCCCTGATACACAGCCCCTCATTGGTCAGCAGCCACCTGTGAGGTAGGACATGGTCACCTAGTTGTCATAGTGGTGCTTACATCACAAAGGCTGTTGGCTCACCTCTTTCCTGGGTCCTGGACCTGGAGCCTTGAGTGCCTCCGGACACCTTCGCAATAGGAGCTGCTCAGCACGTTAGAGAAGGAAAGCTTGTTGAAGCCGACTTTGAACAATGGAAGTCATCGATCTGACACTACCCGGCAGAGGTAAGATCCCCACGACGTTCTCCATGCCTAATCTCTAGTCCCACACCCCTTCTTGCAAGCCCAAGGAATAGGTAGATTATCTAAAATCAGCTTTTCTAGAGCCAGATTTTCAGTTGTGCAAACCACTGTTACTTGGGGGCCTGGACTGTAGCTTGGGTGATCGATACCAGGTCAGGATCAAGCCTTCAGCCTCTGAATACTGACATGCCTCCAATCATTGGAGACTGTGTTAGATGTTCTGGGAAAGGTCTCCTTCCATCCCTGAGGTATTTCTGACCCTGTCCCCCTTGCAGCCAGGTGGGTGGTGTGAGGTGTCTCTGTATGCATTACCTAAGATGAAGCATGACGGCAGCCTATAGACGTGCTGGTTCGTGTTCTAATTAGAACAGGTTGGAGCAGGCTCAGTTAATCAAGTCTGCTCCACTTTCTAATTAAAACGCTCCAGCCTTGCCTCACTGTCATGTGGATTAAGGGCCCCCTCAACCCCCTGCCACATTTTAAAATGGCTGTGGAGGTGCTTTAACTAAAGCTCATTGAATAAACTTCAGTTAAAGTGCTCCAATGGCAATGTTAAAATATGGGGTGCTTAATACATGTGACAATGAGCCATTTTAATTAGAGTGGCTCTTGGGGAACCACTCTAATTTAAACAGCTCCTCCCTATCCCTGGTATGCGTATAGGCAACCTTGCTTTAAAAAATGTTAGCCCTAAGCCATCATTTTGGGTGTGTGATCCCAATTCTCCAACTAATTGTCAAGGAGAAAAGAATTGTTATTGTCTGCACAACTTCCCTTACTTTCCCGAAAACAAATGTCACAGTAATCTCCCCTTCCAACTGGCTGGGCCATTTTGCAAGCAAATCTCCTAGCATAACAGAGTGGGAGAAGGGGGAAGATGCATCTTCTTCTCCCTGACCAGGTCTACTCTTGCCTCTTTGGCTGGTACAGCTGTGGCCATTGCGCACAGGACTGATGATTATAGGTTTTTAGCTTCTGATGCTGGCTGACACCAGAGCATCATCTCCATCCCATTGACAAAGAAAGGATTTTTGGCAAAACTAAATTGCATGAAGGAAAGTGACCCTTTAGCAGTACTAGCTGCCTCAGCCCAGAATGCTGGCCTGGAGATTTCTCCCCTTTTTGCTGTGCTAGGAAACCTTTCCTTTGTAGCCAGGCCACAGGGTTTGGCTCCAGCAGAGCTGCTAGTGGGTGGTGATGAACGAGACCAATGGAAATCAAAAGAATCCTTTTCCTCCATTTCAGGTTTTTCCACCAGTGATGCCTCTGCAGGGAGATGCCTGGTGGACCAAGCTCAGGGCAATCTTGGCCCAGGGTTTGGCCAGGCAGACATGGACCTTGACATTACTGTGAGCCTTCTGCTGGAGAGACTCCAACAGGAGGAGGTAGGGAAATGGCTCTGTATCACACTGCTGCTCTAAGCATTTTCTTCCAAGCTGTGCAGCATGGGACCCCAAGTAAAATGGGTCTTTTTCCATCTGCTGTGTCTTTTCCATTCCACCTCTCCTATTAAAGGTCCCAATACAACATGCCCTTGTTATATTGTGATGTCACGATGATATGAGGGCATGCTCACATGGGCATCATCTCCCCCGTCCCAGTGGATGATAGATATGGTATAAGCCACATTCAAACAAGCCCTCACCCTACAGATAATGCTGTGAGCCTCTTTAGTGTCTTCCTCCAAGTATCCCACAGCACTGAGGTATGAAATCTACTTTCCCAGCAGCCTTGTGAGACTGGAAAGCCTCAGCCCAGGAAGTGAAGTGACTTGCCCACTGTCCCCCAGCAAGGCAGGAAAAGAACTGGGAATACAGCCAAGGGTGCTGAGCCTCTGTCTAGAGACCCTGGGCAACACATTTGCCCTGCCTGATTTGCTGTCATCCAAGTATGACTCAGCTGGCTTAGCGCAACCTGGTTCACAAGTATTTCAACTCCCTTCTTCATTCAGTGACAGAACTAATAACACAATGGTTTTTGGCAACATCTTGCCCAGCAAAGTCCTGCTAAATTTGCTGCTCAGGATCACCCGGCAGCTCCTTGTCACTCCCCTGGTGTCCCCCTCTCTGAAAGAAATGCAAGTCACTCCCACCTCCCCAGTGCACTGGGGTGACAGTGCCTGTGATGCATCTGACTGCTTTTCTGATCATATTTCTGTGTCTCCCACCAGTCTGTTACATTGTGCCCCCACAGTGCCTGACACTCCTCCCTTGTCAGTGCCAGCTGTGAACATCTGCATGAGAGGTCAAACGCAAGACACGCTGGGTTGTGTTCCTGTCCAGGAGCAAAGTCCCCCTTAGCATGGCTGTAGAACAATCCCTGGGTAGCTGATGTCCAACATCATAGTCCTGGATGATCTGGCACTGGTCCCAAAGGAAACCCATTGTTCTCTTTCTCGGTGTGTTCCCAGGAGATGAGAGTAACCATTTACTCCAGCCTGCAGGAAGTCTTGCAGGGGGACATAAAAAGCCTGGATAGGAGCCTTGTCAGGAGGATCGTCTACTTGGCCTCCAAAGACATGAGGGAGACCCAGGTGAGTGAGCTCTGCCCAGTTTCTCCTCCCAAGACCTTACTCTATGCGTAGTTTGTTTGGTCCAATGTAGCTTGAGCCTATGGTGTATCTCCTGCATGGACCCTGGTTAGAGGCTGCAGGTTTGCTGAAGACAGATCTCCTCCAGATGTTTCTGGAGAGCAGGGACACGATCCAGCCCAGCGTTGAGCGCCTCTGAAACATGGGGCAGCTCGTCTGCTGAGAGAGACCAGAGTGCATAGGTGCTTTGCTGGGGACAGCATTGTCCAAGAAGCTTCCTGGTCCATGCTGAAGCTGTGTGCTACAGCCCAGGTGAATTCTGCAGTTGGCCAGCCAACCAGAGTTGAAACATCATTCAGCCAAGTGTTTCAGTTGGCATTTATGAGTGAGGGATCTCATGCAAGGAATTATGAGGGGGATGTAGTGAAGTCAGGAGCAGCTATTACAGTGTGTGGCTGGTAGGTGGTGGGGAAGACAGTTTGCTTGGAGCCGAGGATGAAATGACACTGGGCCACTGGAGGAGCTGAGGCTAGTGCATGGTTCTCCCTCCCTTTCAGAGTTATCCCCAGCCTGACTTACCACTGTATAACTGTGCATCGGGCATGTGCTCCAGTTTTCTTTTTTTATTCTAGCAAGAAAATGATGAAGTGCAGTTGGCAGCAGGAAAAACCCTCGTGGCACTTGCCGGCACCTTTTACAATTGGGTGATGTATGAGCTGCAGTATCACGTGGGCATCATGGAGCTCCCTCCAATTTACTTCTTGATTGCACTGGGCAACGTGGCCTCAGCCTATGGTACAGCATTGCCTCCCTTGCTTCCGGGCTCTCATCAGGGATTGTGGAGGGAGGGGATACCACTCTGTCCAATGGGGCCATCACAACTGAGCTGGATTTGGGGCCCGAAGAATCTGGCTCCTGGCTCTGAGGTGCCAGCACTAACTTCTGTAACAGCTGGAAGGGCCTTCAGCACAGGAAGGAGTGGAGATCAGGTGGGCAGGACCCTCCACTCTCTCCTCCTGCCCTGCATCTGGGCGTGGGAGGGCAGCAGACAGAGGATTGCCCTACATAGGGGCGGTCACTGTGGGGTTCCTCTGACATCTTCAAAGCCCGTTTGTGCTGTTCACCCTGAGAGTGAGGGATGAAGGTGGACAGGAATGTCTCTAACTGCACAATGTATCCTCCTGCAGCACTGAGGTCTGAGCCTTTCCTTGTGCTGACGCTCAGCAAATTGCGTTTTGTGCTGAGGCTGGTGGAGACCGACCAGATGAAGTGGGCGCTGTGTGGAGGTGAGTGCCAGCCCCTCCTGCAGGTGCCCCCACTGGGCACCCAGGGCCTAACACAGAGCCTGGGCCCTTCTGGAGTGTCCCACACTGGTAAGCGGGGCCTCCACTGCACTTCCTGGGCCTGATCCAACCACGAGTGGAGAACCGTCTCTCCCTGGGCTGGGTGGAGGCTCTGAGCAGTGAGCAAAATTGGGCCCTTCATGACTCTTGCAGAGTATTTCCCAGGAGCCATCACTGAGGCTGGAGCTGCCTCTAGGCCCTGGGGCAGATGGTGCAGATTGAATCCTAGATGTAGCCCATGGTGCATGCTTCACCTGTCCCAAATTCTCCATCTGCCCTGAGCAGCACAGAGGCTGCCGGGACACTGCCATGACCACCAGGCCTGCACGTCCTGCAGCACCTCACTCCGATGTTCCTGTGCAAACGTCTTGTCTTTTCTCCCCCTCTGCAGTTGTGGAAGGCTTTGCCCGAGCTGCCAACCTGAAATTCCACATCGGGGACGAGAGCCCGTTCCCCAGCTGTCGGGCAGCCGACTACGGTTTTCATGTGCTCCCTTTCTTGAGCTTCATGAGCAGCAGCTGGCTGACAAGCAAGGACCTGGAGGTGAGGACTGCTGTCTTTCTAGCTGCATAGCACAGCTGTCATGTTTCACTATTTCTGCGTGTCTGTGCAGTCCTGGCAGGGAAGACCCAGTCTCTGGGGCTCATATCACGTGTCTGAAAATCTGCTCTGCTCACAGGCAGTGTGCAGTTGTGTGTGCTAATGGGTGCCACTGAGCACTGGGATAGGGGAAACTCCTTCTGGGCATGACTCCCTCTGCCCAGGGGGATGGCATCAAGGAGGAGTTTGCTCTCTCTGCACATGAATCTGGGCACAGCAGCACACTGGGGAGCCAGCCTCAGGGCCATATCCCACAGCCCCTCCCAGCTGCCGTAGATGGGAACCATGCAGACCGGGCTGGTCCAATGATGGACCAAGGACACTGCTGACCTGAGAAGGAGAAAAGCTGTGCCTCTTCCTGACCCAGAGCAACCTCCTGGGAAGTCTGTTGGAGGGACTCAGTCCTGCCTTTCTTCTCTGCAGCTGCAGCAGGCTGCGGTCAAGGCGCTGGGACCTGCGATGGGCCTCCTTCTCCACCATGAGAGGCATCGCAATACTGTTTTTGAGAGGCTCCCCTGTCTCCTGCAGCAATATGAGGGAGGGGTCGACAATCTTCATGTCACCATGGTGAGATGCCTCCTGGGAAACCAGCATTAGCTTTTGTCTGTATGCGTGGGTGTGCGCACTGGCACACATGCGTGTGTGTACGACTTGCCCTAGGAACTCTGTAGCTCTCGGGGCTTTCCTGGTGCAGTTCAAGACTCCTTAACAGATCGGCCTTGCCTACCCTTGGGGGCTAAACTCACAGCAGCTGGATCTGTAGATCGTGGCTATGATGGGAATGCCACTTCCATTTTCTAGGAAGTCTGATAAGGGGAGACAAAAGAAATGAACTACCAGACCACTCCTTCCAGCTGAGTTTCGCTCTGTTCCCTCTGGGCTTGGCAGGGATTATGGTCAGGGCATGGCAATTTAAAACATGGAGATTTGGGGCTCCCTGCTATGGGTTATAGAAGTGGAGCATGTTATACAATGGTTATGCCTGTGGAGCGTGTCTCTCCTGCATGAGACGGGCTGCGCTCTGTCTTTGTTTGCACCTGGGCAGCCCCCTGAGGCAGCACAGGTTTACCCCAGGGGAGAATCCCACTTCAGCTCTGTGCTCCCTTGTCCTGTGTCCCTGGGGCTGTGTGGGCAGATGCTGGCTGGTCCTGACTCTGTGGTCAGTTTTGGGGCCTATGACACCTGTGGGCTGTGGGACCCACTCTCCTCCTGCATCCTTTGGAAGGAATCTGAATCTCTGGAGAGTGGTAATCCAGGCGGGGTGTATTCAGGGTACTGGGTCAGGGGCTCAAACAGCACAGTGTGGTGTGGTCAGAGTTGCAGATGTGGAAACTTCCATCTTCAAAGTAATAAAGCACTAAGCATGGGGCAGTGAGGTATCTTTTCTCACTCACTAATTTTCTGCTCTTGCTCACTCCACGGTTTTCCTCTCTAACCCTCCCTTTGACTTTCACCATCTGTTGCAGAGTCTGAGCCAGATCTTGGAGGTGGCCTATGATTTTGAGGTCCCTCTCCCCGATGGGAAACTCAAGAGCATCTGCTTTGCCCTGCACACCCAGGTAAGGGGAGGTCAATTCTATACCGCTCATCTCAAGGCCTAGCAGGTCCAAGTCCCATTACCCAGACAGACCCAGCTGATGGAGGTGCCAAGCCCCACTCTGCTGGCAACCTCTCTGCTTGTCCAAGAAGAAGAAAACAGGTGGTGGCCTCCTTGTCTCCCCTTAGTCCACTTCAACAGATGGGAGGGTCCATTCAAATCCCTTTGTCCTAGCAAGTCAGGACCAGAACAATCAACCCTGTGGTGCAAGTCCAGCCAAGAACAGCCGTGTTGCTAAAGGGACTTGGAAATCAGGGTCCCCTCTTGCTTATGGTCTGGACCTTTGAGTTCATGGCTCTTGCTGTGATAGCAGTGATGTCTCCCGGGACTCAAAAGGACTCTAGACAGTGGGAGTTCAGGATCCATTCCACACTTTCATCTGCACCCAGCTGGGACTGTGGAGAATCCCTTCCCTTCTTCCCACAGGTGTGTGATATCGCACAGCTGCCGGGATCAGAGAACCAGGTCAAGGTGTTCTACTGTCTCCGCCTGCTCGGTAAGGAGAGGGGCCTCCGAGTGACACGGGGGTTTCCTTCGAACCTCCCTGCACTGTGCCAAACCCTGGACGGGGGAACGAGAATGAGGAGTGCTGAGGCCACTGAGGTTTGCTCTTTTCTCCTGCAGCCTGTCTCTCCCCAGACCAATGTATTTCCCTTGTGGGCTCCCGGCTCAAGACTGACAAGGAGGGAAGCCGTGTGGCATCCCTCTCCATCTTTAGTGACTTCATTGCTGCTGACTGTAAGTATGACCAGAACAAACGTGCTGACTGCTGTCTTGGCTGACCCTTCAGGAACTGAGTTAGGACTGTCCAGGCTGAATTACCTGTCCTGCTCTAGCTGTGCTCAAGAGCCCTGGCTGTGTAGAGCTAGAGCCAGACCTCCGTCCTCTGCTGCTCGGTCCCAGAGGGCCAGTAGCACCCTGCGTCCTGCTGGATGACACAGGAATGCTGGGGCCAAATCCTGTTCGGACACCTTTCCTGGCAGCACTCTCAAGTCGAGAGGTTTAACGAGCCCTTTGTTATGGCCCAAGAGACTTTCCCAGGTTCCAAAGTAGAGACAGGAGGTTGTGCAGGTCGCCACAAGCAGGTCTTTTGCAATCCAGGTGCCACCTGCTGTGGATTGCTCCCAGAACACAGCAACATTGTGCCCTCCTTCTCCTTCTTCCAGTGCCGGAGATGAGCCAGAAAAAATATGCAATAGTCAAGGCCATGAGGTGCACACTTGGTGATCAGAGCACTGAGGTGAGGTGCTTTGTGAGTAGTGGCTGTGCTGGGGATGGCACGTGGACCTGACACACAATTCCCACCTGAGATTCTTGGTTCTCTTGTAGAGAAAACCTTTTTTCCCTATCAGCGTCTTCAGGGAAGGCAGTGCAGAGAGTCTGCCCCTCTGCTTCCAGAGCTGGGGAGAGTCAGGATCTGGGGAAGTGTTATCAGTTTGCCAGTGGGGAGGGGATCTGCTTTCCCTGAGATGCCAATATGGGACTACTGAGTAGCAAAGACACACTGTTCTCTTGCCTCTTTATAAACCCTAGAAATAAAATTGGAGGCCTGGGGACCCTTCTCCTTCCCTGTCTCCTTTCCAAGGTTTGAGGGAGGGTTTGTGCCATGGCTGGTCCCCGCCACCATTAGGGCATAAGGGCCATCCTGACTCCAATCTGTCCTCTCCTCCCCTCCAGGTGAAGAAGGCCGTCCTTCATTTCATCAGGACACTGCTCAGTGTGCAGGGCCTGGATGACTGGGCCTGGGACTTAGTGGCCTATATTTTCAAGCAGTCCAGCTTGTCTGGCAGGCAAATGGTAAGAGCAATCAAGGCTGGAGACTTGGTGCTGCTGTTGTAACAGGCTGAAGCCTGCCATTGGCTTGAGCAGGAGAGTGGGGTGCCCCAGGGCTGCCAGACTGAGTCATTAGAACCAGGGTCAGACCATTTCCACTGGTACAACAGATCCAAGGGAGCTCTCGGGATGTCAGTGCAGCTCCTCTGGATTTTCCCCAGGGTGTCGGTGAGACCAGACTCTGATCTGAACTATGTACATATTCTGATGAGGCTGAGATTTGCCCTGTCAGGCACTGAAGAGTGAAATCCCTGACCACACAGTGTGTCAGGGAAACTTCCTTGAGAACAGCAATGCTCTCTGGTAGAAATAGACTCCCGAGGATGTGTCTTGGTGCCCAGGACATAGCTTGGCCCATTGATAGAATCACAGTGACGAGACAATTGAGCTGGCTGGGCCCTGGAGCAGACTCAGGAGAGCGGGTGTGTAATGCCTGCACATTTGTGTCTGCTGGGCTGAATCTGAAGGGTTCTCTTGGAAGGACAAGGGAGGTGAATACTTGGCAGGTGTCAAGACATAACCCACTCCCAGGCCCCAGAAACACTTTGTGTCCAGCAAGTCGTTGCAGTGTTGGAGGTCTTTCTGAACTGGGAACCTGCCCCATCAGCTTGGTTTTTCTTTTATTATCTCAGCTCCAGTGAGTTGTGCTTTCAGCAGATCATAAAATCAGCGGTAACTGCAGCGTTCAAGCTGGCTGCGGAGATGGAGACTGAGTGTCCAGTCAGTGCCTTTTGACTTGCTCATGAGCTTTCTCTCGGTCTCTTGTGCAGAAGTCCAAAAACCGTTCCAGTCAGGATGCTGAGGAGGAACAGATCATCCGAGCCACCTGTGTGGAGATCCTGGAAAATCTGGATGTCTCAATCAATGGCATGAGCCAAGTAGGTGACCAGCTGCTGCCCTTGCATTATCAATGCATTTCTTTTCATCCCCTGTACCTCTCCACTGGGCAATTCTCTGCATTGGCAGGGAAATGGAGCTAGACCATGGCCAGTGCTGGCCGTGAGTTATGGAACAAGCTGCCACCATTTAAGGAATGACATACAACACCCCAGCTGGAAGGGATCCCTGTGCTGAGCTGGCCTCCTCATTCTCTCTCCTTGCTCTGCTCAGTTTTCTCTGAAATTGAGACTTGTTTGGCCAGTGTTAGAACAGGGTTTCAGAGATCAGCTATTCCTGAGAGAGAGACATGAAGTCACGGGTGGGGGAAGGACCCTCAAGTGGGGTCATTGGTGACGAAGAGGAGACTGTCCTTGAGCACTGGATGAAGAGAGCTGGGTGCAGGGGTACAAGTAGCTGAGTCCAAGCTGTCTGGCTCTTCTCTCCAGGTCTTATGGCCCCGGCTGCTGGAATACATAGTGCCAGCTCAGTACAGCTGCACTCTGACCCCCCTGTGCCGATGCCTCGGGGACCTGGCCGAGCAACCGCAGTGGGAGGGAGAAGAAGCGGCTTGCATGGACCCCAGCAAAGGAGGTTTGAAATCCAGATCCCTGTGGGATGAACCTGCTCCAACTGCCTCGTAGAAAATCTTCGGTCTCTTCCATGCACTACGAGGAGGCCCAAAGGCGGGAAGGACAGTTGGGTCATTACAACCTGGGAGGGGGAGCCAGGCAATGTGGGCTCCTCCAATGTGAGCTGCCCCAGATTTATGCTGTGCCATAGGGGAATCCCAGGGCCTTTTTGCCTTAGCTTCTCCGCTTATCCAATGATGACTGAACAGTGCCTGCCTCACAGAGGGGCTGGGAGTGAAGGCTCCTTGGTACAGCTCCTTGAGATCCAGACACGGAAGGTGCCAGGAAAGTGCCAGTTGTGCCCAGCTCCCCGAGTGTCCACGGGTGGGCGCATTGGGAATGGAGAGGCTTGTAGCAGCATCACCCCACCAGTTCCAAAGTAGTCCCACATGGCCATGCTCTCTTTCTCTTTCCAGCCAAATTTCCTAAGGCTCAGGGGCTGCTGGCGCGACTGCTGGTGAGTAGCCCTGGAGAGGTACTTGCCAGAGGTGTGGGGAGGGTCAGTGGTGTGGGAACACGTGCCTGTAGCCTTACCTGGAGGAGCACGCGCCGTCTCTTCCCACACTCCGCGCTGCCCTGTGCTGGCAGTTTCCTTCCCTTGGCAGAGCAGAGCCAGGCTCTGCCCCTGCCTCGCAGCCTGCAGAGGGGCATGCAGGTTCAGCCTAGCACAGAACCTCAGCCTACGTCTGATTGCTGAATGCTCTGGCCATGTATGGTGGAGGCCAGTTTCCCTCCTAAAGAAAGCCATGGAGTCCCACTCGAGAGCTGAGCCCATTTCTCTCTTGCTGTCAGGTGGTTGCCTCGGCCCTGGGTGACGGCAGCCGCGCACATTCTGCCCTGCGGGGACTGTGGGCTTTGCACCGCACGATCCACCCTGCTGTTGGAGAGCAGTGGAGGATCAAGATTCCCATCCTGCTCTCGACTATTGAAGGTAACAAGCAAGGAAAGAGCACAGTGATCTCTGCAGAATGGAAAGGGAGAGGGGAGGTTGCAGCCTCCTGGAGCCCCCCGTGGCACCATTCCTCTTCTGCAGCATCGCATGCTTGAGAGCTTCTACTCTTTGCCACAGGGGGCAAATCCAGGGGCTTGACAACATGGAGGTTGATGGGACCCAGGGTAGGGTTTGCCCATGAAGGACTCCACCAGAGCAACCACTCTCCTGCAGTTCCCTGCACACTTGGGAGGTTTCTGTTGCCAGAGGAAACCTGTGTGCACTTTTCCCTTCTATGAAGCCCAGTCCTGTACTGTGCTGTGCTGAGCACATCCCTGAGGTGCTGAGCACCCTCCATGCCCCTTATGGCCATTTCTGCAGGGACTGGTCATGCACAACTTCCAGACATGCCAGTATGGTATGTACTAGAGCACAGAGCATGTGACCTTGGGATCCCAGGAGGTTTCTGGGTGCGGATGCAGCAGTTTCTAAAGACTTGATGCCCAGGGAGGCAACTAGGACTCTTCTTCAGTGCCTATGGCAGTGACACCCTTCTTGTTTGCCTCCCACCTTCAGGACATCCTGAGACCTCCCAGGACAATGTGTGGTGGGAGCACCTGCTGCTAACGGTACAGGATGGCTCTCAGAACTGTTGTTGCAGCCAGCCAAACTGGGTAGGGCTGTCTGGGAAGGGAGGGTTCCCTCATGCCTCAGGGAAATGAGGTGATGAAAGTCAATAACCCAGCAAGAGTCCAACGTGGAAGGTTTGTCAGTGTCCTTGAGTTTGGATTGGCATCCAGAGTTGTCCATTTGGGATCCTTCACCCTTTCCGTACAGTCTTTGAGCTCAAGAAAGGAGATGAGGCTTTGGTTGGGGGCTTCTGCAATTCCCAGGTCCGATCACAATGCAAGTCCAACACAACAAAGCACTGAAATCCCTGGCAGTTGGAGGTGCCCATTGTAGAGCCCATGGCACCTTTTTGACTTGATCCATCCTCCCCGCTCTACACAATCTGTCCCCAGTGGACAGGTTTCTTGGCACAATCTCTTCCAAATTTCTGTTCACTGGTGTCAAGGTTGTGGAGGATCCTTGGGCAGAGATGAGGAAGGGGGAGCGAGAAGCAGGAAGATCCTAGGGTGTCCACCTGTAGAGTTGTCCAAAGGCGTCCTCTCCCTGTGAGACTTGGGTGCTAGAAAGGGCACAGGAGCAGGACGACAGAGACTCAGCTCATGCACCCAACCCTTTCTTTCCCTTCACTTGTGCCCTCAGTTCCTGCACATGTCACTGAAGACCATTGATGACGATGCCTGGAGCAGTCAGCTGAGCCTGGAGCTGCAGCACCAGACAGCCAGTTATGCCTGCTCCTCCCTGGAGAAGGTGCGTACTCTTGGCAATGGCTGGGTTTCTGCAGCTGTTTCATGGTGCTGTGGCAGGAGGCTGCAGAGAGTCTCTCTCCACAGTTTGTGCTTTTCCGTTCTATTTTCTTGATCAAAGGCATTGTCTTTGGTTGTCTGCTCTTTTCACTGACCTAAAGGGAGTGCTTAGCGGGGCTCTTTCTCTGCCTTTAGCTGCCATTTCCCTGCAGGGAGTGGGGCCAGTTATTTGGTGCGTGGGTGCTGGGGCTGGACTCTCTTGGTCCTTCCTAGGGACGGGTGTGTTTCTGGGCGGTTCTTGTCCTGACCAGCAGGCTGCTGTGTTCCCAGCTCTGGTGATGTTGGTTTCCTTCTTTCAGAGTTTCCTATACAAGGCACTTGGTACCACCTTGGCCTCTTGCCAGGATGTTGCCCATGTGAAATCCCAGCTCCAGAAATCTCTGAAGGGCACAGATTACATGAACACTTCTGAGAGAGAGGTGAGGACCCTGTTCTCTCCAGACATGGCCAGGTCCTCCTGTGTCCTCACTTCTGTGTTGCTCTGTGTCTGGGGCTTGTTTGCTTCATGGCCTTCCCTTTTCCTTTCCCTCGGACAGCCCCCTGGCTTGTTGCAGTTCAGACGGGCAGTTCTAGTATCGGGAGATGGGGAGGACTCTCGGGTCTGTCAGCCAGACAGTCCTGCTCACTCGCCAATGCATTTCTTGGGTTGCAGCATGTTGTGACCATCCTGGCATTCTCAGCCAAGGGCCACCTGGACCTCACCCTGGGCACACTGGAGAAGTTTGGTGCGGCTATGAGTAAAGTGCAGGTGTCTGGGATAGTCGGCCGCCTGCAGGTAATGGAGCTGGGGGGTTTCTCACACTTCCTTCCCCTAGAAACCCTTGAGAAGAACAGCTTGGCAGTGGCTCCTCTCCCTGGTAATGCCCTCTCCCAGGGGACATGCTCCACATCAGGTCTCCAGTGATACAGAGGGGAACACAGTTTCTGCTACTCACGTTTTTCATGTCCCGGGTTAATGGGTCAACAGTTAACCAGCCCCTTTCAGACATTGAGGCAACTGCATCTGTTGTTCACCCAGAGAAAGAGATTGTGTATTTCTCACATCTTTCAGTTAGCCGTGGGAGAGGAGACATGAGCCCTGTTGCCCAGCCTCAAAGTACCAGCTCCGAGTGCATAATCCACATGCCCACCCACCTCCCTGGGCAGGTGCTGGAGAGTCTAGAGCCACCTACATGTTTGCTGCAAAATGGGCCCTAAGGTTCTCCTCTAGGGCTCACCCAGCCCAGCAGAGCCACCACCACGGCTGAGCTGAGCACCTCAGCACTCACAGGTGTTTGGGTCCAGGCCACATCCAGCAGGGTGTTCATGGTGCCCCAAACACCTGCCGAGAGCTTCATCTTCTGCACAAAGCACAACAGGCAGAGCCACCTCCTTCACACGGAGAGACCTGCAGCAGCCTTCCCAATGCATTGTGCCCAGGGACTCCTTACTGCCAAATGCATGAGGAGGCCCTGGGCACAATGCATCTGCTGCCTGAGTTTCTGTCAGTCACAAACTCTCCCCTGCCCCTGCCCTGACTTCCACGGCTCAGAGTGGCACTGCTGCTCTCTCTGCCCGAGTCACCCAGGCTGCAGGACAGAGAAGATGAGACATCTGAAACACAGCACTGATGACGGTGCTGAGAGCTGTGGGTCTCCTGTGACTGGCAGGGAGAGCTGGTATCGCTGCTGGGCAACTCCTTGGTCAGCAGTGATTTCTACTTGTGGGGCAGAAGGCATGGGAAGCCCTGGTGTGAGTGTTGTGTCACTCTGTGCAGGATTATCACCAAGGGAAAAGAGCCAGGACCCACAGGGCCTTGATACAGGCCTACAGCCGAATTGCTGTCCATGCCCCCCGAACAGAGCTGCTCCCCCGCGTGGAGCATGACATCACCAGGAAGGTCCTGCAGTATTACATGACCAGCTGCCAGGTAAGAGCCTGGGACTGCATCATGTTGGGAACAGGCCTGCCATGGGACTGATGTCTCCTTTGCACTTGGGTGCCTAGCGAGGCTGTGACTGTCTGATCCTCCCCCTGAACTCACGCCTGTGCTGAGCATCCATGTTAATCCTTCTGGGATGATGCGCAGTAGGAGGGACCCATGTATGGAGAGTGCTGGGATAGATGCTTCTGACCTGTCCTGCGCTGGAGCGGGGCGTGCATTCATGCCCTTGCACTGCTCAATACTCTCCAGCCCGGCCCTTTTTTGGACCTGGCAGTGGGCTGTAGTCTGGAGCCGTTCCAGGCACTGACGGTTGTTTTGCATTTCACTTCCCAGGTGCTTGGCATCAACATTGTCAATAAGGTAAATGTTCAATGACCCCACCTCTGCCTGTGCTCTTCCCAGACCCTACCTGCAGGAGGCACAATGACCTTCCCCAGGCTGGAGTCCCTGCTGCCACCATGCTTCTCATCTGATATGGGTGTGGGCCTGGGGCTTTCTGGGGCCTGTAGACATCTCTCAGGGATGCAAATGAGGCTGCATTTCATCCCTGATCTTTACGTTGTGGACCTTGGTTCTTGTCCGTTCCTCATCCCCATCTCCTTGGTGTTCCCCCATGAAATTCAGGACCCAGACTTAAAGCTGACCTTGATACAGTCAGTCACTGAGATCAGCCGTGCCATCCAGGACGCAGACGACTCCCAGAGCTTCCAGTTCACTTCCAAAGAGGAGCTCCTGGGGTACATGCTGGTGAGTGGGAGGAGCCCTGGGGACCAAACTGCAAAGGACCTAGTGGGAACCTAATGGGACTGGTTTCTCTTCGAGCGGCTGTTTCATCCCTTGGCTATGATGGGATTCTTGGAGCCTCATGAGGAGTCTGCTTGGGGCCCAGAAAGCTGGTGCCTCTTGAAGCTTTGTAGGCAATGCTGCATTGTGGGCTGCTCTTGGAGGGCCTGGCTGTGTCTGCTGAGTGACGGGAGTACAGCTCTGTGCCCTCTGCACTAATGCCATTGACCTGAGCAGGATTCTGGAGCTGTGGCCAGCACAGCCCTAGCTCTGTTTAAGGCTCACCTGGGAGGGCAGCCTGGTGGGTTTGTGGGGGGAAGCTCTCTGCTTCCCACATCCATTTCCCCTGTGTCATGTCTCCATTTCTGCCTTTTAGGACTTCATGAAAGAGGAACCAATGGATTCCTTGGCCTCTCCTGTTCGCCTCAGGGCCATGCTTGCCATTAAGCACCTGAGGTAGGTTATTCCTGCCCTGGCCCTTGGCACTGGGATGCCCTGGTCAGAGATGAGCTCCTTCCTTAACTCTCTGTTGTTCTTCCCATCAGATCTGGAGCTGAGAGACACCTGCAGGGCTCAGGTCACAGGCTGCTCTCACTGCAGCTGGGGTCAGAGGGTTTAAATGTGTTTGGTCCACTTGGAGATTTGGACTTGAAAGACTTGGTGGTGGTGGTTGTGGGACAGCTAGCAGTGGTTGTGGGGAGTGCCAGGAGCTTCTCAGCTGCCAAGTCCAGCAGGGTTTGGATTTTGGGTTCTAGGTTCAGACCATATCTTAGCACTAGACCCACTTTCCCTTGGGGCTGGCAGTCAGTGTGACAGGGCTTTTCTTCCTCTCTTTCTTCTGCCAGCAAGGTGAAACCCTCACTAATTGCAGATGAAAGCAGAAACATCCTGGATGACTGCTTAAAATGCCTGCTGCCTCTTCCAGCTGTTCAGCAGCTGAGGGAAGAGGGTGAGACCTCTCAGGACTCTGTCCAAATACAGGTACACCTAGACAGTTCTGGCATCACCTGCTGGGACCTGCTCCCCAACCTGCTCTGGGTCCTGGCAGTCACCCCTGGCCTCCCTAGAATGGTTCTGGGTTTTGTGACACGCACTCCTGCTGGCCCTGAGCTTCCCTCTTCTATCTCCTGCTTGCAGGCACTGCATGAGTTGTCCATGCAGGCCTTGGGCGAGCTCATGAGGGGCCTCCTTGAAGAAGACCCCACTGAGAATTGGTTCATGGAAATGTTCCATGTGAGTAGCCAGCAGGAGCAGGCAGAGCTCTCTTCTCTGGGGAAGGTGGGAATGGGCCAAAAAACAGGAAGGAAGGTTTCCCTCAGCAGGGCAAATGAGAGGGGAGTCTCCCAAGGTGTCCTTGAGGCAATGCATGGTAATTCCCTTGCATCCCGTTCACATTCCTAGTAGCTGCATCTTCTTGTGCCAGAGTCACTCAACAGCTCCTCTGGCTTCAGGGGAATTAAAGTCTGCCTGGGATGTATCCAGATGATAAAAGATTCAGATTGCTTGGAGGGATTTCAGTGGTGATGGTGATGTCTGCTGTTGAAATGGTTCCTCTGAGCTGTTTTAAAGGTTCCTCTGACAGTAGTTTGCTCTCCCAACAGCTGCTTGAGCCATGGATCTTCTCCAACAAGGAGTGGGAGAAATATAGGGCCTTGCAAGCCAGCTCCCAGCTGCTTGTTGCCTATCGGGACACAGTCTATTGCAGAGTAAGTATGGTCTCACTTTTGCCTTGATGTCCTCATGGCAGCCTCACCCTGAGATGTAGAAAGCTCCCCTAGCAGACAGGGCCCCACAGGGATGCATTCCTGTTTTCACCTTCTCAGGATCATAAACTTGAATATCACTCTAGCCAGACCCAGGCACATGTCATTCATTTCTTTTTCCTTTTTTCTCAGCTACAAGAGCCTTTGGAGCAGTTTGGGTTCCTGCTGGGGCTGCTGGCGCCGTATACCTGTGCCTCTCTGTCCACATCCCGCCTGTGGGCCGCCGAATGCATTGTCTGCCTTCTGCAGCTACAAGGTAAGGGCACTCTGAGTAGGTGCAAATGACTCTACCCCTTTTCTCCCTCTGGTAATGCCTACTCCTCTGCTCTGTCCATTCACTGCTAGTCTAATGACACCTGAAAAGCACCTCAAAAGGGCCATGACTGGCCCTTGGAAGATCTCCTCCAAGGAGAGAAGAGTTGCGTGGTGTGAAGGGCCTGACCCTCCTTTGGGAAGTGTGAAAAGAAGCCCCCCTAGCAAGAATGGGGAGAGGATTGTAGCAGCTCTGATGCCGCTGCACCTCTGACCCCACTGAAGTCACTCAGACCTCGAACATCACCCTTGGACCACCCTGCCCATGACACTGCACATGGTTCCTGCATGGAGCCACGGTTCTGTTTTAGACATGATTACAGCACTTTTTCCTCCTTATTTTCATTCCAGACCAGTCCAGGACAATGGAGGCAGCAGAGGAGGAGCTGAGAGGTCTCCGGGAGGAGCTCAAAGCTGCCAGCCCTGAGGCTGTGCTGACATCATCCTGCCAAATGGCGAAGGTCAGTGGCTCAAGAAGCTGGTGTGGAGACTCTGGGAGCTGGGCGTCCTTCATTGTCCATTCATTTGCTCACACATGGTGTATCTCTTTCTTTGGAGTGCATGGGGGAGGCATTTGGGACACTTATTGTTCACCCATTGTCTGCTGCTGTTTGCCCATGTCCATGGTAGAAAGAATAAGTCAGAACAAAATTAGAAAGCTTGGTAGATAGTTCTGTCTCTGCACAGAAGAACAAACCTTTGTCAGTACAGCATCCAAGTGAGAGCCTCAGCCAGGACTTGGTCTCCTTGTGTGCCCATTTTAACTTATCCTGGGGTGCAGCTTGGCTGTGTTCATGTTGTGTTGTCTAATGATGCTCTCTCCATTGAAGACCGGTGGAACGTTCAAACCCAGGATTCACCTCTTGCACATGCACCAAGTCGCTGTAGGGCACAAGCTTATACACAGCACCGCTCTTTATTATCAGTCTTGAACTCTGGGGTTCAGTGCAATTTCCCTTCTTTCTGTTTGTCTCCAGGTCATTGGCAAATTCTTGCCCTCCAACCAGGCCCTTGATTGGGTGGGGACAATAATGGATGGCATGCTTTCTGCCAGCCCCATGTGTGCCACAGCAGCAGCCCACTGGTTCTGTGCAATCCTGAGGGAGAATGGAGATGCCCTTCTGAATGAAGTAAAATTGAAGCTGAGGAGGCTTTCTGCATTTGCCTTATGCTTTTCAAACACTGCTAACATGTGGAGTGTACAGCAATCTTAGTGCTGAACCCTGGACATGAAGCAAGTTCCATTTCCCTTACTAGCCAGAGATGGAGAAGAGCAGATCAGCTGCATCCAAGAGAGAGAGCACAGGAAGGCAAGGTGGGGATTCAGTGACCTAAATTATTTATAAGAGTTTTCAGCCCCAGAAGGTTTGGAAACATAGACTGTGGGGCAAATACAGCAGGAGAGGGCAACAAGGAGTCTGAGGCACCTGGCTGTGGCTGGGCTGGAACACCATGCTTAGGCATGAGGAACAGATGCACACTTCCCTCAGTGCCACACCATGCAGAGGGTCCACAGCAAGGCAGGACCTAGAGATGGTTCTGTATCCTCAGGCATTTCCCAGCCTTGCTAGGGGCTATGTGAAATGCTCCTTCTATCCTGCTCCTCTCCGCAGGGTTGGCAACAGGGCGCAGGAAAGAATGTATGCTAGAGATACTGCAGCCTCTGCCCTCTCCCTGTTCTGGATGGGACTGGCTATGGGCAGCTGGACCTACTGTCCCGCAGGCCTGGCCATGTGCAGAATAGGGAGGTGCAGTTAGAAATGAGGAGTGTGAACTCCAGTGTGCAGTTCCAGCAGAGCTGGTCTCACCTGGAAAAATTACAGTTACAATCATCTTGCTCGTGGTCCCAGGGATTCTCACAGGGGTTCTGACGTTGGTTGTGCTTGTTGGTCCTGAGCTGAGCATCCACACAGGCAAAAGGTCAAAATTAGCTCCTTAAAACCACCCTCAGATGTTGATATTTGTTGGGGTGTTTGTGTGAGCATGTCAGAAATGGGTCCCGGGCAGACATGCGATTAGATTGTAGGTGTGTGCACATGGGTGAGGGAAAGGCTGAGGGTGTGCAGGCTGGTTGGTGTCTGCCCACATGTCGTGGTGTCCACTTTCACCTCAAATAGGGGCATAGGGACATGCCCACTTCGTAGGATCAGCCGGAGGCAGCAGTGTCTGGACGTTGGTCCCTTAAAGCAAGGAATTTCTAAGATGGCAGCAAATTGCCAAACTGTGGGAGGGATTGGTTTGGATTGTGCTGGCTGAATGAGAAAGGGACGCTTGTTCTTGCTCTTTTCTCTCCAGGTGCCGGACACCCTGGGCACCATCTTTATTCGGATGCCAACAATGCAGGAGAGGTCCATGCGAGGCTTCCTGTTGGAAGGCGTTGGCATTCTTGCCGTGTTATACCTAGAGGCAGTGATCACCAGCCTCCTTGCCAAGCCTCTGCCAATGGACAGGTACTTGCCACTCCCTACCTCTTGTGCCTGGTGGCCACGCACATCCCATAGCCTGGCAAAGCCCATGGAGTTTCAAGTCAGCTGCAGATCCTTTGGCTTGACTTGGTAAGAGTCAATATCCTAGTGTGTTTGGGTAGGAAATGCCAGGCTTGTGTCTAACGGCATTGGCAAATGACATCACTGTGCCCCAACCCCGTCCTAGACCAGGAGAGCCCTTGGCCTTTGCTTCAGTGTCCTATTGCTTCATGACATCACAGGAGCATCTGCAGCTCATATGTAATTTGTGTTAAATTGCAGTGACACCTCTGAGCTCTGGAGGGCCTTGGGGAGGGATGATTTCTCCACCCTCCATATACTCCATTTGCTTCTGAAGAAGATCCAATATCCAGCTGGCTCAGAGGGTAGCTCATCTGAGGGCACTGCACCCCTGGGACCTCACGCAGTAAGTGACAGCCCAAGCCCAGCTCTGTCTGTTTCCCCTTGAGGGCTAGAGTCCTGGTTCTCAAGAGCTTGAGGTAGAATGCCAGGTCATGGGACAAGCTTTTCTCCCTTGCTGTCCTGTCCCCCGGGTCACCCCAACTCTTCCGTCAGCAGCAGAAACACAGCAGCTTCATGCTGCGTGGCTGACTGACTCCATGAGACTTTGGAACTGGGAACTAGTACAACCGAGAGGCTCCTTCTGCTTTGCAGCTCTGCATTCGGGCTGCTGGTGCCCCTGCACTTCCCAGGCAGAAGTGCAGGGATGTGACTGGGAAGGGATGTGACTGGGAGTGTGGGGATGTGACTGGGAAGGGAGCTGCTGCCAGAGCTGTTCTGAGCTCTCTGGGATGTGAGGAAGAGACCTTTAGACTTGGAGTTATGGATCTCCAGGTGTCTTCCCCAGGCTGACTCTGGTCTTCTCTATTCCTTCAGGCAACATGTGCATCCCTGGAGATGCTGACTACCATGCACTCCAGCTCAGTCCTGAGGGAGCTACTCCCCGAGCTCTTGTGTGCTCTTATAGAGCAAGCTGGCTGTACCGTGGGGCAGGACATGCTGATGCCCACAGCAAGCATCCGGTGGAGGCAGCTGCGGAAGGGGCAGGTGTGCACACTGGGCAACCCTTGCAGGGAGGGAGTAGGCTGCGCCTGGTTTCACAGGTTTGGCCTCACTTCAGGCTAGCTGCCAGCAGGGTGTCCTTATCCTTGCCAAGGTTGCTCAGGACTGAACTGGAGTGCATGGTAGTCAGCATCTCCAGGGATGCACATGTTGCCTGAAGGAATAGAGAAGACCAGAGTCAGCCTGGGGAAGACACCTGGAGATCCATAACTCCAAGTCTAAAGGTCTCTTCCTCACATCCCAGAGAGCTCAGAACAGCTGAGCTGCCTTAATCCTGGCAGCTGAAAGAAGCTGGGGTTGTCTGAGAAGCGCAGAGTGTGACATGTTAAGGCTGGGAGGGCCTATTTGTTCCTCCAATCTGAGCTCCTCTGGGACAGGACAGGCAGTTTTAGCCCAGGGACTTCACAATCTCCATTACTGACCAGCACACGCTGGGCTCCCGGTGCTTGGGACCTGGGAATGTGACTTCTCCATGTTCCCATGCTCTACATGTGGCCTTTGTCCTTGTAGGGAGAGAAAAATGGCTGCCCAGTTCTTTCCGTAGTGCATTTGGCTTGGGAGAGCCTCCATGAGTCCCGTCTGGCTTCCAGCACTGATTTGTTCAAGGCCCTGCCCTCCCTGTCCCTGTCAGGATTGCAAGGCATGAGAAAGAATGGCAGCATCAGTCGGATCTGAGTTGCCTGCCTTGTGCAGCAATGTCTGAGTAATGGACCACAGAGTGACAGAGCGTTTTGGTTCTGCTCTGGCCAAGCATCTCGTTATGGTCTGTAAATCTCTAAATCTTCTGTCTCCCCAGGCTTTCTATGGAGACCCTGGCCTGCGCTATCGCAAAGGGCCTGGGGGAGAGAGGGGCTGCAGAGCTCTGCAAAGCGGGAACCTGGCCACTACTTGAGAGCCCTCAGATGCACCATGAGGGGGTGTGCCAGCTGGCCAGATAAGAGAGGGAGGCTGGATTGCATCTATGCTCTAGGCAGTGGGATGAGTGGTGGAGGGGAACTTTCTGTGCTGAACATGCAGGGTTGTGTGGGGCTGGAGACCTGGAGCTTGTGCTCCAAGCGATGAGAGCTGCCGCCTCAGAGCAAATGAGTATTGGCAGTGCTCAGCTGGTCCCAGAACTAGTGGTTTTCTCTTGCAGGGCTCTGCTCCCACTGGGAATAATAACGCCCCAATTTATAGGGCAGGTCCTAAAGTGGGCCGGTTCCCCAACGGAAAATCTCCGTGTGACTGGTACGGCCTTCATCAGCCAGGTAAGGCCCCATAGAGAACGAGCAGTTTGATGGACAGGCAGCTGTTTGCTGTGCTCTTTCCCTGGGGAGTGCCCAGGTCACCTTCCTAGGAGGGAGGATCACTGGAAACAGTTGAGAGGTTTCTCTTCTGTCCTGGCCTCTTCATCGCCACTTCTGCCATATGAGAAAGAGAGGCAGACAAGGATTGCCTTACTGAACTGCCCCTACTGAGCCCTCATCCTAGACAGCAGCTCTGAGTTTGGTCCTAACTCCTGCATCTTCTATACCCACCCAGCATCCCAGGTAGACACTGCTCTAAAGCAAGCAATGTCCCCATCTACTTGCATCGGCATCATCTCTCCCGCTTAGACTAAGCCCCTGCTTTCATGATTTGCCTGGCTCTAAGCAGACAAGCCTCCCCATGTCCAACAGGAGTGCGCCGTGTGCTGAGGCTCTTCCCAGTCATTGAAGAGCAGAAGCTCCTGAAGGCAGTCCTTTATTTACTTCACCAGCGAGCCAGGGACATAAATAACCTTGTCCGACAATGGCAGCCAAAGGACTAGGCAACATCGTGTACAGTGCCCCTGAGCAGGTGAGGTTGAAATCCCCCTGCACTCTAGAACGCAGCTCGGCTGTAGAGACCAAACACTGAGGCAGGGCCGAAAGGGTGCACAAGGACTGGAAGTGTATGCAGTTTTGTTGTCTCACCCCCTCTGGTGCCTCTGGAGACAGTTGGGTGTGACAAGTGTAATTTTGGTGCAGAAGCGGGTGCCTTGTGTCTCACAGGCACACGGGAATGGAGCCATGGGGTCATGGTCAGATGAAGTCCTGAGCGCTCTGTGAATGGGAAAGCCCAGAGGTGAGGAGCGTAAGCACTGATCATTGTGTCGTGTCTTCTGGTTTTACAGCTGAAAAAACACCAGAAGGCCATCATGGAGACCCTGTTCCAGGCATCATTCGTGCCTACCAGGGCTGAGATCATGGAGGAGGGCATGCGGGCACTCACCCGTGTCTTCAAACATCTAGGGACGGATGCGGGGTCCCTGGTTGAGGATGCAGTTGTGAACGTCAGGTCCTTTTGTAACCATGTGAGTGAGCAGCGCTCCCCACCCCCATTCCAGCGCTCTTCTTTCGGGGCCGTTTCAGAGGCAGGAGATGCACTTGCTGCCCCTTTTTCCAGCCCAAACTGGAAGATGTTCAGTTCTGTGGAAGAGATGAGTTTTCAGGAGGAAAAGCAAGTGAAGAGAACGGGATGACAGATGGGCCCTTGTAGACAGGAAGGGACGCTCAGGAGACCAGGCGAGGCTGCGGCTGGGGTCATGGGGCTCTGTAGGGCTCTGGGGCTCTTCTCTGCTGTGTTGATTCTCCTAAGTCGGAAACAGAGCTGGGCAGAGGCAAGCCTTGACCACAGGGGCTGGGGGATGTGGTTTTGCTGGGATTCAGGATTGGAGCCCCTAGTGCCCGCACGTTCAGGGAACAAGGCTCGCTGCTGCTCCCCGAGCTCTGCTGAGTGCCCTGGTGCCCAGGCAGCCCATCTGGAGCAGGACCTGCCAGAGCCCACGTCCTGGCACACCACCTGGCAGGCTGGAAGCCAAAGGCTCCTCCCGTCAGGAGCTGTGCCAGGCACATGAGAGAGAGGCTTGGTTGTGACCACACGGGGGTTTCTCGGCCACAGGACAACAATGGTCTTTGTGCTGTGGCTTTCTCCCTCTTCGGTGCCCTGGCAGGCTGCATGAGGAAAAGGCAAGCCTTTTATAAAAGGCAGGTGAGGCAGAGCCTGGGAACACTCCTGCTTCATCTGGAGGACCCCAACCCACAGGTGGCCAAGGTAAGAACCGGTGACACTGATTTCCTCAGCCCTGCCAGGTCTCCTCAGTCCAGCCCCAAGGGGAACTCTGCCTTTCCTGCGTCCAGTGGTGACCATCCCCTTCCCGCTGAGACAGCTTCATCCAGGCATCTCCTTGAGCTTGGGGCTGCCTCCCAGGTTCAGGGCAGGTTGCACACCTGACCCCCTGTGCATGCAGGAAATCTCCCTGCATGGCTTTACTGAGGGGGAGACGGGTGTTGCCTGCAGGTGCCATATGAAAGGCAGGAGAAGTCATCCTTTTGCTCACAGCCACTCCTTTATGCCTAGTGCCAGTCAGCTCCTGGCCAGGCCATCCTGTTCCTGGCCTGGGCACAGTTCTGGGTCAAGAGGCAACCCTTGGCCTCAGCTCAGCAGTCAGCAGGGAGTACAGACCTGATGTGACCGTGTTTTTCAGGAGTGCAGAACAACGCTGGGCCTGTGCTGCCCTTACCTGGGCTTAAGGAGGGTCCAGGCAGCCCTGGCCTTTCATATCCAGGGGTCAGAGCAGGGGAAGCAGGAACAGATGCTGTGGCACGGGAAATTCGGATGGCAGCCATCAAATTTACAGGTGAGAGAGGATGCCTGGTCCCTTTTCATTCTCCCCTCCGCCCCCAAGAGGAATGGTAAAGCTGTTGGTGAGCAGTAGCAGGCTGTTAATCAGCCCGTGCCTCAGGTTCCCCTGAAAGGATTTGGAAAGGATGATGCCCCCAGTGTTGCAAGGCTGGTGTTGAGAGGGATTCAACCGGACAGTAAGGCTGGGGGTTGTGGCAGACAAGCCCTGTGCTGTGATTCAGTAGGCCTGAGCAATGGAGACGTGTCTGGGACCTGGTCATCCAGCACAGCTCGCAATTGCTTAGCACCACTTCATGGGGAAGGCAGATGGGAAGGGGCCCGGGCCTCCTGGGCCACTGATTGCAGGGACCTGGTCCTGGGAGCAGTCCTGTCAGAGAGATCCCCGCATGACCTTATTGAGCCCATCTTGAAACTCCTTGGGCTTCTCTTCCTCTTGGGAAGGAGGCTGCATCTGCCTGCATGTCTAACCCAGTTTGTCAGGGAAGGCTGGGTCCTTGCTTGGCCTGCCCCTGTGCTCAGGGTGCAGAGAGGCTCCTGGTGCCCTTTACACCCCCAGTCCAGCCCAGGGAAAGAGGCAGGTTTCTATGGATTACCAGAGATGTTGGGAGCAGCTCGTGTGTAGACTGCCCTTTTCTTCCTGGCTCCCAGCCCTTTACTCAGATAATGAGACTCAACAATGAACGTGTTGGCCACAACCCAGATGTGATGGCAAACACAGCACAGGGGAGACAAAAACCTTCCTCTGGGCTGAGTTTTCCTTGTGCCCTGACCACGGGAAGTTGATCTGTTCTCCCTGTTGTGTGTTTAGGCATCCTTATGGAGTATGCTGTCCCCAGGAGTGCCAGACAGATAAAGGTTGCACACCTGCTGAGCTGTAGGTTAGAAATCCAGCCCCTGCACTTCCCTCCTGGAGCCCAGAAGGAGCTGAGAAGCTGCAGGGACTGACCCCTCCCTGTGCTTTGGAGCCCAGTGCATCTTCTCTGCCCTGAGGATAGCCTAAGAGAGCCTTGCCTCGAGCAGGCAGCTCAAATTCCCCTGGAGCACCAGGGTGCAGCACGGAGGAGCTGAATCTGTGCATCTCCTACCTGTCCTGCCCAGGCCCCTCTCCAGCCACAGCCACCGAGGCTCTGGCCTCCCTTGGCTTCATGTGGTCCCTCAGGTTGGGGAAAGTTGTAGCCAGTGCCACTGGATGCCACTGCCAATCCTCCCCTGGGCAGCCTGTCTGTCAGGTCCCTTCATCGGGTACAAACCAACATGAACCAGGCCTGTTCCACACCAGGTCTGAGTGCCCAGTCACATCCCCTTGGCAATGGCAGCTCTTGGGAAGGTTTCTGGTGGGAAAGGCAAGAGAATCCTGTCAGTGGAAGCTGTTGAGAATCTCAGCCTTCCTCCATGGGCAGCAAAGCTGCTCAGTGCCCAACAGAATCGGCATCTCCCCTCAGCTGGGAATGCAGGAAGCTCCCAGTGGAGCAGCCACAGCCACGTCTGTGTGGGAGAGTTTCTGTAACTTGGGACCCAGAGAGACCACAAGTCTGGGGCTGTTCGAGATGCTGGTGATGAGATGATGGGAGCAACACTGCATCCATTGTGCACTGTCCACCCGCACATCGTGCCAGGGGCCCATTCCCCATGGTTGGGCTTGCTCTGGCGCTGCCAGCATGTGTGACCAATGTTCCCCAGAGGTGGAAGTCTCTATTCACTAATGTCTCCCTCTCTCTTTCCAGCTCTGCAAGCTCTGGGACAGGACACCTCCCAGGAGGTCCAAGATGTGGCCACTCGGGTTGCAGAAGCCATTTTTAAAAGCCCTTGGGGCAGCACATAGGAAGAGGAGGAAAACCATGGGCATAGCCTGCCCCATATAATTTCATTGCTTTGTTTTGGGTGCCTAAGGCCCTGCTCCATTTAAAAGCGAGCTCCCGTATTTGTATACGTTCAATAATAAATTGTGTTCTGCGTTCTTCTGGCTGTTGTTGCTTCTTTCCTCCTGAACACAGCAGAGAGAGAGGAGGGTGAAGCCTTCTAGCTTCAGGAGTGTGTGTCTGCTTGGTTTGGGCATCTTGCCTTTTGGTGGGCAGTGAGCTGCGCATAGATGTTACCACATGTCAGCCAGGAGGTGGGGCTCTGCCAGGCAGACAGGGTAGGTACAGATGTTTGGAGAGGTTAGGGGGAGGATAGATTGGGTTAAATATGGCCACCTGATCTAACTGGACTTCTGTACAGTTCCCAGCACAGCCCTGGGGTTTGGAAAACCCAGCCACTGGCCCCAGACTCAGGGCTGCTTTTTTCCTAGCCCCCACCCCCTGACACCAGGTTATTTTTAGCCCCCTAACCTCTACCCCCCACACCACTGCTCGTTGACCATCCAGCCACCCTCAACTACCAAACCCTAGACAACAGCAGTGGGGCAGAGAGCCCAGCCTGCAGCAGCAACCCGCCTCTGCCCTGCACACAAATCTAGGGGGAATGTGCCCCCCCCCGGGCCTCTCCCAAGGTTTGCACAGTGGTGGGAGCCCCTCTGCGCCCCTGGATGAGCCTCACGGGCTCCCAGCATCCCACAACCTACCCTGGGGCCCCATTCACCCCAGCCCCTGCCCCTGCCAGTGTCCCCAGAGAATAAGCATTGGCATCTGTGTTCTTTCTGAGGGGTTTTGAAACATGGGTAGAGCAGGCATGAGCAGTCACAGGCTTGGGTGAGCAGGAAATGGATCTGTTTTACAAATTGTCTTACAAATAAAAAAGTGAGATCTAAAAATGCTTCCTCTTCTGCATCAGGATAAAACTGACCTGAGGAAATGTAGTGCAGTAGTCCTGTCATTGCAGGCTGAGAGATCCTGGATCCAGCTCCACCCTAGCCACAGCTTTCCCTGGCTTGAATATATTCTCTGAAGCTGGTACCTCTCTAGACAGGTTCCCTGACCCTGTGCCAGACTCAGAGACAGACTCTGGGGAGGGATGCTATGCAATTCCACATTAGAAGACAGACAGCCTTTGCTCTGAAAAGCCTTTGTTTTCCATTGAGCATTTTGCCCATACTGCAGAAGGGAGGCTAGCCTTGTAGACAGAGCACTGGGCCCTGCAGTCACAACTCCTGGGTCTTCTTGGTTCACAACTTATTGCGCTCAGTACAGTTAATTTCTGCATACTGAGTGAACTTTTCTGGCTTGTGCTAGGCAGGGAGCCAGAGCAGCTAATCGCAATCAAGCCTTCTTGCCTTAAAATCTATTAAAGGCAAAATCTGCAGAACACGGGATTTCTTGTCCTTTCCCTCTTTGGTGCCAAGTTCTAAGCAGTATCACACATGAAAGCTGTGCTTTAAATGTCGCTTCTTCCATTATGAATATTTCATTTTAAAAATCAGATAAAATTCGATATCTTCCATGTGTCAGGTATCCAGATTCTAGTCGTATTGATCTAGAGGAAAAAGCAATCAGGACTCATGGTAGAGGTGATATCTTTTATTAGACCAACCAGACTTTTGGAAAAAAATACTTTAATTGTAAGCTTTATTAAATTGCAAGCTTTATTGAAGATATTGAATGTTTGCTAATTTTTTTAATGAAATCTTCATCATTTTACAGGGAGGAAGCAAGTTTGACCACCTGAAACCGGAGATCGTGCTCCTGCCTTTGTTTGAGGTAATTTGCATCATCACAGAGCCTCGCCACAGAGCTCAGAGACACCTCACACATAAGAAATGCCTGCCCAGGAGAGCACCCCATCTATTTACTCCTCTGTGAAACACCATAACCAGAAGGAAATATGACTACATCCTGCTTACCACCAAACAACTTCGAGGTAAACCGACTATTCCAACTTTTCTCTGAGTCTAACCTGCACCTAAAATGATCTGTTCCAAACAGGAGATATTACCACAGCTTCAACTCTCCTATGAAATATGAACTTTCATTTGTACCCAGGAGAACTTTTACAATCTTTTCTCCAATGCCTGAAGAAGGCTGTTTGTGCCTGAAAGCTTGCAAATAAAGACATTTTTTTGCAAAAATCTAGTTGGTCTAATAAAAGATATCACCTCTGTCAGGAGTCCTGATTGCTTTCTCCTCTAGACCAATACAGCTACAATGTGGATACCTGACAGTGTGAATTAGGCACACTTTTAGAGAACCCCACTACTCACATCTCAGCACTGTTAGACACCTAAATACTTTTAAACAGATTTGGCTTTGTCTACATGAAGAGAAACCTAGTGTGAGAGGGCAGGATCAGGGGTAGAAAGAAGCGAAGCCTTAGGTGGTATTCTCAAAGCCTTTCAGATGATGACAGAATTACTGAGAAGTAATGTAGTCACCTTCATCCATGTACTAATAAGGGGCAGGACCAGTGACGAGCAGCTGTCAACATAGGACAGTAACTGGAATTCTGAGGGGAAGAAAGATGGAAACAATTTTGCAGGCTTCAGCCAGGGAACACCTTAACAAAGGCCCTATCTGATGAGACACACACTGTGCTGATGAATAGATGGGTCTTGTTTAATGAACCTGATGGCACAGTGACATAAGAGAGATGCAGAAGATTTTCAGTGCATCGGGGCACTGCCTGACCATAGGCCACAGCTTGCATCTTACCCATGGAAACTCATGGTTGTCATGTGAGGCCACAGATGACAGGAACAGGGCAAGTGTAGTACTCATCTTTAAGAAAGGGAAGAAGGAGGACCTGGGGAATTACTGACCAGTCAGTTGGACCTTGATGCCAGGAAAGATCATATAGGAGGTCCTCAAAGAATCTATTTCTAAGCATGTGGAGAACAAGGTGATCAGGAACAGCCGGCATGGATTCATCATTAGGAAGCTAAGGAAATACAGAACAGACAGAGGTACTGTAAGATAAATACACAACTGGTTGGGTCTTTGTGCTCAACTAGTAGTCAGCAATGGCTCAAGGTCCAGTTGGGAGGAGGTTTCAACTGGGATTCCCCAGGGGCCTGTCCTGGGCCCAGTATTGATTAATATTGCCATTAATTGGTCCAGTGATCTGCCCCTGAAGGCTGTTAGATAACAGAGCTCTTGGTGGTTAGGATCAGCAGCCAGACTTATGCTACACGCTTCACGTGCCAAACCCCAGAGTGTGTCTCTGTCACCAATGTGCAGTTTAACCTTGGGCAAGTGCCTCAGGGTTGCCATGTCTCAATTCTCCTTTTCGTAAAATTGGGAGAATAATGACTATGTCTGGTTCATGGAGGCATATGAACACAATGCTTGTGAAGAAGACTGAGAGCCTTCCACAAACACACTATAAAAGAGCCACATGATAGCCTTAATTATTAAAATGTTCCTTTCACTGAAGCACAACACAGATGAATTTACACTGTATCTCAAGGTCATTCACTTGACTTTTTAAGACTTGTGGTATCAAAGAGTTAATGGAGGCTGCTCTCAAATTATATGGTCATGGGCTGAATTCAACCTGACTGTAACTGCTGGGTGTAACAGCTGCACTTCATTAACCAGAAACATAAAATGCAGTCAACTCCTTTGTGGGACAGAGCCACAGGCAAGGCTGGTTTAGGAGTTAGCTACATGGGCCAAAGTGCAAAAGTCACACAGAGGTCTCAAGTCCATCTGGGATATCTAGATGGTACAACATTTTAGCCCAAAATAGTGATACTCACAAAATAGATGTGCCAGTAACTCATCACCTTCAATCTCATTAAATTACTTTTCATGCTTTATTATTTCCAGCTAATATTGGGTCACCAGAGGTGAAGTACATTCCTAATGTTCGATGCATAAAGTTTCTCATTCAGCCTCCCTGCACATCACTCAAAGATGAAGATGACCACCAGCTAATTGTTGAGGACATCTATAGCCTTGTAAATTCAAACAAGCACTGAACCTCGCTAACCTCATCACCAGAAGCCAACTTCTTACAGCCCAAAACACACTAAATGGATCCAGGCCATGCCATGACAAGACACACAAAACCTGCTAACATTACCTCCAGTACAGAGTTATCTTCACAATACAGTACATATTTCCATCAGAGGACCAAGTGCCCCGATGGAAAATACGTGGAGACACCAAGCAACAACTGCGCACCAGAATGAGCACACACCAAAAATCTATCACAGACAACCACAGAACACCACCTGTCTCCAACCGCTCAGGCCTGATCCTCAAAGGGAATTTACAAGCCACTTTTCACAGACGAGCCTATGAACTGCACTTCATCAACCTCCTAGGGACAGAAATTCATGGACTCAATATAGACATTGGAATTGTGACACACTACAACCTGCCAGACATCTGACTCCCTATGCAACTCTCCGCTTTTACCTGTGTTGCTACATCCCCCTTCCTGCCCCCCCACCCCCCTGCCCCCCAGCCCGTCCCTCACCCCCTGACGCCTCCATTTCCATTTTCACTGACTGGCTTTCTTGCCTGCATTGCATGCCAGCCTCTGACTTTACTACTCCTTCCATCCAGGAACAGCACACACACCAACTTCAGGTGCTTCCTCAGCTTGACAAAGGGTTTTTCAACCCAAAACCTGGCATCCTAGGCAACTAAGCTGAGCTCACCTGGAGCCTCACAACTCCATTGCAACCAGCAAGCCTCAGGCCTGTCAAAGACGGATCTGGACTTTCCCCAGTCAGGACTGTGTGCGTGCATGTGGTGGCTGGAGGTTATGGCACCTCCTACCCGCCTTTCACCAGGGGATCCTTGGTCCTGGCATTTCCTGGGGGCAGCTGCGCCACCAGCAGTCCCACCAGGCCTCCTGACTCTGGCAGAGTGCAGTTTTAGTAGTCATGCCCAGGACCTGGAGCCTCCTCCTTTCCCATAGCCCCAGCCCAAACCTCCAAGTTCATCCTGGGACAGAAGCTCGGCAGGGACATGTTCTTCCCGTTCTGGCTGGTGATGCAGTAAGTACCCCCTCTAGCTCTGAAAGAAAGGCATTAAGTGGTTTTTGAAAAAGTTAAAAAAGAAATAGGTGTGTGTAACAGGGGGCTTTCTTGGGGCCAGTCTGCCATTGCCCCACCCACCTGTTCTGGGCCAACTGCCTGCCTCCTCACCTGCCACACTTTGTTGTTTCTTAACTGATTTTAATATGACCCTCAAGGTTGCCTCAAGGCTCTGTCCTATGGGCTTTACTTTTTAACATATTCATCAATGATGTAGACATTGGTTTTAGAAGTGGGCTGGCCAAGGTTGCTGACAACACCAAACTCTGGGGTAAAGCATCCACACCTGAGGACAGGAGGGTGATCCAGGCAGATCTTGACAGGCTCAGGAAATGGGCAGATGAGAACCCGATGGTGTTTAACACTGAAAAATGCAATGTTCTCCACCTAGGGATGAAAAACCTACAGCATGCTTATAGGCTCGGCAGTGCTACGCTGGTCAGCACTACAGATAAAAGGGACTTGGGGGTCATAATTGACCACAAGATGAATGTGAGCCTTCAATGTGATGCTGTGGCTAGTAAAGTGAGCAAACACTGGTTTGCATCCATAAATGCTTCTCAAACAAAACCCGGGAAATTTTTCTCCCATTGTACTCGGCCTTGGTGAGGCCGCAGCTGGAGTACTGCGTCCAGTTTTGGGCTCCACAATTCAAAAAGGATGTGGAGAAGCTTGAGACAGTGCAGAGGAGAGCCGCATGCGTGATCAGAGGTCAGGTTAACAGACCTTATGACAAGAGGCTGAGAGCTATGGGACTCTTTAGCCTGGAAAAGCGCAGGCTCAGGGGTGATCTGGTGGCCACCTATAAGTTTACTAGGGGTGTTCACCAGGATCTGGGGGAGCATCTGTTCACCAGAGCGCCCCCAGGGATGACAAGGTCGAATGTTCACAAACTCCTTTGTGACCGTTTCAGGCTGGACATAAGGAAGAATTTCTTTACTGTCTGAGCCCCCAAGGTTTGGAAGAGACTGCCACTGGAGGTGGTTCAAGCACCCACTTTGAACGCCTTCAAGACACTTTTGGATGTTTATCTTGCTGGGATCCTATGATCCCTGCTGACTTCCTGCCCCTGGGCAGGCAGCTGGACTCAATGATCCTCCAGGGTCCCTTCCAGCCCGAATGCCTATGAAATCTATGAAATCTATGGTGGGAGGCTGCCCATTCTTGCCCCAGTGCCAGGGGGTGCTATCTGTGGCTCCTTTCCACCCTTACATTGCAGCCCAAGCCTCGCAGATTGCATTCAGATGACAATGCTCCCAGCCTACAGCCAGACCAAGCTTAGCTCTCATTGTCAGGCCTCAGATGTACACACATTCATACTGCCCTCCTATCACTAGGGCCTCTCACACTCCACCCCCTCTCACAGGGTCTCTTTCACGCATCGACAACTTGTACCACCTTGCTCCCTCCCAGAGCGGGCCCCTTCAGCCTTAGGCTTTCTTTAGCTCATATCTTGGGTGGCAGATGTACCATCTTTTGGGCCACTCCCACGACTCTCACCGGGGTAGTGGCCAGCCAATTACCCAACCAGGTCCAAGTTTGCCCTGGCCCCTCCTGTGGCAATTCTATACACTCCCACACACATACTGGGCTCCCAGCCCTCTGGTTTCCCACTCACTGGGGCTCCTCATCTCTGCCCCCTCACTGGGGCCACAGGGCTTCCCTCCCCAGTAGGGGCTCAGGTGGCCATAGCCATGCCTGGCCCCATCTGGGTCTTACACCCTCCTTGGGCTCAGGTGGCCATCGCTATGTCTGGCCTCCTTGTACCTACAGTGTTGTGGGGGCTAGGGGTTGAGGAGCCCCAACCTGCCTTTCACTGGGGCGGTAACTGGCCTGGCATTTCCTGGGGGCTCCCACGCCACTAGGAGCCCCACCAGGCCACCCATCTCCAGCAGGATGCAGTTTTAGGTCATGGCCAGGACCAGGCTCCTCCAAACCATCCCCTTAAGCTCCTGCCCTTACCTCCAAGATGTTGCATACAGCCTTGCAACCAGGCAACATTTCTGTCTGGCCTGCCAGCAGCAAACTGCTTTGTTTATATAGGTAGCCAGAGTTCTAAACTGACCGCTTTAATCAAGCACCTGCTGGCTGTTTGGCTCAGCCCTTAAAGTGGCAGGCACCACCAGTGCCCTGTCACAGTGCGGATGGAGTGAGGAAGGTGGCACTCACTCTGTCTGTACCTGGAGCTTGGGGAGTCCCAGCAGCAGGAGGTTCATCTTGAGGAACACCAGCTACTCCACCAAACCAGGATCCAAGCAGGTGCGGTGGGGTGTCACTACATCTCCAGCAATGCTGAACATCTTCTCACTCAGAACACTGGCCAATAGACAGGACAGGTGTTCCTGGGCAACTGTGGCCAGATCCAGCCACATCTGGCTGCAGCTTTCCCAGTAAGCCAAGGGGTCGCACAGCAGTGGCTCCATATCCTCGGCCACCATGGAGATAGACAGCCACTAAGGCCTGAATGCTACCTGACTGATGGTGGGGTCTGGTGCCTCTGGACCCCACCATGGAAGCCATGCCCTTGGCCCACATTGGCAGTGCTTGTAGTGGAGGAGGAGACTGACTGGTGGATGGTGTGCTGGCACAGGACAGTGGATCTCCCTCTTTTATGTCCCCCCGCCTCCGCAATTTTGCCTCCCTGACTCTCTTCACCAGCACCTCCATCCACTGATTCAGGCTTTGGCTGCTGCATATGCTGTCCTTCACCCTCAGGTCACACATGGAGGCCAGCACGTGGACTGTACTGAGCCCCAAGTGATCAAGCCATTTCCTGATGCCCTCCTTCAGCCACCTCACCAGTGCTTGGACATCTGATGACAGTGGCTTGCCCCAGCCAGGAACATTGATCCCCTGGAAGCTCTCCATTTGGCTCTGAAGTTCCCTCACTACAGGAATCACCTGGCTAAGGAGGACATTGCCAGAGCTGAGGGTCTCAGTGGCCTCAAGGAAGGGGCTGAGGACCACCAAGATCTGGGAGATGGTATCCCACTCAACTCTGTTAAGGGGGCCGCTGATCCCAATCTCCCCAAGCAAGGCCATCTTATGGATGGCCTTCTGTTGCTCCACCAGCCTCTCGAGCACCAGGTATGTGGAGTTCCACCGAGTCTCCATATCCTTCATGATTTTGAGCTGCTGGACTTTCCGTTCTGCTTGTTTGTCCTGCAGCATCTTGCCCTGCTTGATGGTCCAAGGGAAGTAGCCTGCCACCTTCCTGCATTTTGAAATGAGCTTGTTGGTGGTGCTGGCACCATCACCGGCAGCCCTGTCCCCCTCCAAGTCATCCTGACAATGAGGTGAAACATGTGCCACACAGCGGATACCAACAAAGTTGGCATTACGGACTGCCTTGACCATATTGGCCCCATTGTTGGTGACCATGAACCCGTGGGTGAGCTCGCCCTGCCCAACAAGCCACCCCTGCACCAAGTGGTTCATGGACCCCATGATCTCTGTTGCCGTATGGGACTGATCCATCACCTCGGCTTGAAGGAGAGCCCACCAATGACCTGACTGGTTGCACCAGTGCCCTGAGAGGGAGACTTACACCTCTCCCTCTCCCCCCTCTTCCGCCCCTCCCTGAAGGCTTGCCAGCTGCCTTTCCAGCATGCTTCATGGTGTGTTTCATAGTGTCTTGTCTTTATAAAAATATATAAATGTATATGTCTTTCCTATATAAATTCTGTATTATATTATGCTGCAAAATATAAATGTATAAAATATATAATTGTATGGGCATTCCTATATAAATTCTATATTATAATATCCAAAATATAAATGTATAAAAATGAAAAGATATAAATGTGTGTGTGTCTTCCTATATAAATTCTACAGTATAATATTGAATACAGTTATGAAATTGAAAAGAATAAATCAATGATTATAATAATAAAATAAAAGGGTCTAGAAAGAAAGCAAAAGGTATTGCAGAATCTCACTTGCTAGGAAATCAAAACAATGGTAGTAGTAGCCTTTGTTGTCTAACACTCCTGAGCTTCTGGAAGATAGCTCAGTAACTGACCCCAAGGCAGAAAGCAGACCAGTTCAAACAATGCTGACTTTTATGCTGTTTTTCCATCCCTCCCCCAGAGCACTGGGATGGGAAGGGACTGCAGGGAAGGATCAGTCACTGGGCAGCTACACAGTCATTGTCAGAGCAGTCCTTCCCCTCTCTTCCCCCTCCCTCTCCTTACTTTGTTTCCCTGCAGGCAAGCCCAGCTTCAGCTTTGAAACTTGAAACATTTCAAAACTTTCTAAATGTTCCGACTGCCCTTGTTTTATTTTGAGGCTGTTTCAAAGTCCTTCATTTCATTTCAATTTTGCTGTTTCGAGCTTGAAACTAGTCGAAACAGTGTTGAAATGAAACAGCTGGCAAAATTTCGCACAGCTGTATTATACAGTCTATGGAGTTTACCATATGCTATTATCTAATTGCTTTAAACTGGGATACTGTTTCAGAAAGAATAGGCAGGACTGATCCTAAGGCTAGGGTTTGTTCATTCCTAAACTTGGCTGGACTTAGCGGGAGAAGTGGCACTTTATAGAAAGTCAGCAAATAGATATTTTCTATGCTGCTCTCATACCTATGCTGCTTTGGATACAGACTACAGACTGTAATTTCATCAATGACTGAGGCTTATTCAACTATTAACCCTATTGCTGGAATGCTATTAGTTCTAGAGACTCCCTGAGCTATTAATTTGCCGACAAAGTTCTGAAGTGTTTGAAAAAGAAGTAAAACACTGCCCTTATTTTCAAACTTGAAGAATCCAGGTGATACACAGTACACATAATAGCCACACCATCAAGACTGAGAGTGAAGATCATAGAGGAACATGCATTTTTTTATGTGTATACTAAAGTATAAAGGTGTAAATGTGATTGAGAAACTTTATATTTGAATGTATATTGAAAAGAAAAACCCTGAAGTGGGGAAGTGTGCCTGAAGAATATCAATAGTTATTGTTTAATAATAAAAGTAAAATTATCCAGAATATTTCAAATACTATTTGCCATATTCTGTGCTGTTTACAATGTTTTTTGTGTATTACATCTTTATTTTACTAAGAGGTTCTATGGCACCCTGGCTTCAAAAGTTGTGTAGGAATCATTAACACCTGCTTATCAGGGTTTACATACTGTAACCCTAAGATTTAACTGGTACTCCCTTACGAATCCTGGAAAAACAGAAATCTGGCATCTATTTCAGTATAGATCCAAGCTGAGACAAAGGAATGATGATGTAACAATTGCATGTAACATTACCTCAGCATTGCCCTATTGCTCATTCTTCTATTTGGCAGGTATAAAATGTAGGATTTGGAATATCAAGACCACATTCTTTCTATACACATAGTTTAAATGTTGTAGTTTTTTTTTTACTTCACTTCTAGCTTCCTAACTGAAGAGTATGAATACCATTCCCACAATAGTCTTTAGCTGAGAAAAACTGAGTTCCCTTTGATGTAGCTGGTACCATAAGAGACAGTATAATTATTTTTTAATATCTTGCCACATGAAGATGCTTCTTGTTCAATACATATAGTAGAAGTTTTCTTTCAAGTAGATTCAAAGAAGAAATTGAAAGAATGGAAGATGGTATAACACTGAAAAATCAGAACCAAGATATTTTAGTTTTACTATCTCTTGTGGAAAATCAACACCATTAATGCTATGTGCCAAGAATAATTGGGGCAACTAAAAAGTAAACAATTTCTATTTCTTTCATTGGGCTGGGGAATGCAGTCTGACTTTAATAAAAAATTCCAAACTCTCTCATCTGCATCAAAAATGCATAGAGCATGTTAAAATGTTCACTGAAATGTTAAAAGCCTTTTCAAAAGCAAAACAAAACTAAGCCATTGCTTTCAGTGCCTTCCCTTTCTTCTTAACCTACAAAAGCAAGACTAGCCAGATTAAATTCCACATACCTACCTTCCAGCTACAAATTGTTTGCATACAGGACCTTCATTATTATGGGACAGGCAAGAATATTCATTAAGACTTCAGGAGAGATGTCTTAGACCTCCTCAAGAAAAAGAGATTCTGATCTCAGTTATAGCAGTGTAAGTGCCAGGCAACTTAACTGACTTCTGACAAGTTATTCTAGATGTGTAAAGATGTATTTGAGGTCAGAATCTGTCACACAACATGTAATTAAGCTTTCAAAACAAGCCAGACCTCATCTTTGGCATACATACTACAGCACAAAGCTCGTAGCAAGGAAGTATGGATTCTTACTGTCTAAAATGTATTTGGTATCCCCTCTAAAAAAATAAAAATAAAAAGTAGACACCCTCATTACTACAACTTTTTGCAAAAAGGTTATAGGGAAACAGATCCATAGAAACTAAAAGAAATGCTATAATATACTCAGCTTTCCTTCTTGATCAATCATTTAGTCCTGATCAAACTGTACCCATAATAGATAGAGGGTGCATCAACATGAGATGAATTAATGCATATTAGCCTAATTTAATGTGCATTAAGGGTGTGCGTCTGCACGTGTATGCCTTTAATGCACATTAAAAATGGCGAATATAGACAAATCACACCTAAATTTGATATGCATTTGTCGGTATCAAATTTAGGCGCGATTAGTGAAAGCGCATTAACGCACGTGTAGACACAACTGGGCACTAATTTTAGTGCTGGGTCTGCCCGGCCATAGGGAGCCAACCTGATCCCAGCCCCAGAGCTCCTGGCTGAGTGCCTCTCCTCCCCCAGGGCTGGGCTGCTCTCTGGCAGCCCCTAGCTGCAGGCTATAAAAGCCAGCAGCCATTTTGTGCCCTGGGGCACACACACCAGGAGCCTGTGCAGGAGCTCAGCAAGCCCCGTGTGTTCCCCTGGACAGGACACAGGTTGCCTCTGCCTGGCCTGCCCCCCTCCAGAGCTGCTGCTTGGCCACGGATGAGTGTTGCTTGCTGCACCCATTGCCCAGCCCTGAGATCTCCCTAGGGCTGCTGTCTGGCTGTCTCTGCCAGTAGGGCCAGCACCTGCTCCCTACTGCTGCTCACCCCCAGCTGTTTCCTGTGCTTGCAGGTCCTGTGGTGAAGTGCCTCTGCTGAGCAGCTCCCAGTTCCTGGCCATACCCCTGCGCTGGGTGCTGCTGGCAGCTGTCCAGGGCTGGCCACCCAGGGACAGCTGAGTGGGGGTCCAGAAAGCCAGTGCGGGATGACCATGTACTTGTCCTCCCCCCCGTCAAGCCCTGGCCCTGCCCACATGCGCATGCCCACCAGGGCCCCCAACTGTGCCCGGAAGGATGTGCATGACCTTGTGGTGCTCTGGGGCCATGCAGATGTGCAGAGGAAGTTCATGCAGGGCAGGCACTCAAAAACTCACATTTACGAGGTCCTGTTGGGTAGGATGTGGGAGAGAGGGCACTCTCGGTTGGTGCAATAGTGTCATGTAAAGGTAAAGGTCTTGCGGACAGAATGGATGGCCATAATTGACTTAAATTCTTGGTCTGGTCATGCCCAAAAGTCCATGCCCTTTATGTGGCAGCTGATCCACATTTTGGGACTGCAGTTGATAGGTTGCACCACTGTAAGTGCCACCAGCAAAGGCAGTCTGGCCAAGCCCCCATGCTACCCTGATGCCTCCGGTGACATGTCATAGGCCTCGGGCCTTCAGCATCCCACCCTGTCCTCCTCCCTGGCTGCTGCATCCACTGACAGCTTGGGGTTCCCTGCCCAATGGCTGCCTCAGCCTTGGTGCAGCCCCAGACCCTAGCCTAACGAGTGGCCAGCCATGCCAACACTGGCTGCCAGCAGAGCTAGCTCCTCCCTGGCCCCTGGCCAATCACCAGCCTGCCACACACTGTGGATTGTGGACAGTGGGTATAGCTGGACACTGTCTTTAATAGGGGGGCCTGCACCAAGCCACCAGCCCTGCCAGCCCTGGACACGTGGTAAGTCCCACACGTGGAAAAGGGCCTTCTCAGTCCCTGCCCCTGTCCCGCCTCTGGCCCCAGCTCCTGCCCCCGCTTCCCACCTGACCTGCCTGCAGTCCCCTGGCTCTGGGTTTTGCCCCCCACCCCACAGCATGCAGACAGGTGGGACACAGTTCAGAACTTTATTCAGCAGCCCACGTCCCCACAGCTCGATGGGCATGGGCCTCTCACATGCTGAGGAATTTGTCAATGCCAGCAGCAATGTACTCCTCAGCAGAGGGGCAGGAACATGTAGCACTGTGACAGGTAGCCCTTCAGGCAGTGGTGGAGGTTGTGGGACAGTCTGAGCTTCCCCCCCTACCATCATAATTCAAGGTCCTGAACCAGGAGCACAGGCGAGCCTGGGGCACCAGGAGGATCAGCAGAAGCAGGGTGTAGTGACCCCTCAGCCTGCACAAACAGTTCATGGCGCACCGCCTGGGACACATGCAGTAGGGGCACGCTCAGAGTGGAGCAGTGGCAAGCAGGTTCCAGCCCTGGGGAGCCTCCCCAGAGAGGCCCGCTGTGGGGAAGGCAGGAGCACAGCTAGCCCTTTGCCCCAGTTGTCCAGGAACCCCACACGCATTGGCAACACATAGGGGGTGCATGTGCGTGCACGTGCACCCCCGGAGCTTGGCAGTGCACCCCCTGCTCACCACCCCAGTCTCTACCCCCCACCCCCCCACTGATACTGCTGGTGGCGTCTGCAGGCAATCCCCAATTGCTGCTGGCCACTGCTGACGCTGCCAGCAACATCTGCAGGTGGTCGCTGACTGCTGGTCAGCACTTGCCAGCACTTGCCCTGGCCACTGCTGGTGGGTGCGTGGCTGTCCTGGGGCCTGGATGGGGGTGACCTGGTGGGGCCAGCACCATAGCCAGCAACAGCACAGAGTGCTGGTCACCACTGGCAGGGGCCAAGTTGCACCAGCGGGGCGCTAGGTGCCACTGGCAGGGGCAGGGGTCATGGGCCAGGGGCAGCAAGGAGGCAGGGTAGGCAGGGAGGGAGCTGGCGCATGCTGCCCTTGTGCTGGGCACACGGCTCCTGAGCAGTGAAGGGGCTGGCTAAGGATCAGAGCTTCATAAATGGTTGCCAAGTGCTGACAGCCATGTGGCTGGAGGCTGCAGCTCCCCCTGGTGACCATAGGGACACATGGCAGGGCTGACGGGACTTGACTAACTTTAGTCTCAAGTCTCTGCAATTCTAGACACCTGCCAAAACCGCTTAACGAGCATTAGCAAAATCAAAGGTGCAGAGGAGAACATGAGAGCTGAAGAATGAGTGGTGGATTCAGAAATCAAAAGAAATCCAACATTTTGCTGACATCCATGACACTCTTGGCTTCTTCAGTGCTACCAAAGCTGTCTACAGCCCTAGCACTCAAGGCCTTAATCCTCTAAATTCAAAGGATGGAACAACACTCCTAAAAGACAGAGAATCCATCAATCCATCTTTGTTGGCCACTGCTGGGAAAGTCATCACGTGTACCTTTGCTAATTGCCTTCTCCCAATTGCGGAAGAAATACTTCCAGAATCTCAAAGCAGCTTTAGACCATCTCAAAGAACTGTGGACATGATCTTTACAGCATGTCAAACCCAGGAGAAATGTCATGAGCAAAATCGACTTCTCTATTTTGCCTTCAGACCCATGGATTCTAGATCTGAATCCACAATTAGGAGTATGCACATTATTGCTAGTACTTCTAACCTATAGTAAATGGCCCAGAAAAGCCAGGATCAAGTAAAGCTAGAAAGATTGATTTCAAAGTTCAGAGCAGTCCATTAATTACATTAAACCAAAATCTTTACCATTTTTGTAGCCATGCTCCCACACAGACATAAATATTTGTTTTTAAGAATGTTCACTTTTCTGCAACCTATAAAGTCTTCCAGATATTTACTAAATACAGTAAAAGATTTTATTAAAAGTGCAAAAGAGAAAAGCTGCGCATAAGACCGAAATCACAGAAAGAACAAGTAATGATACAATCATGCATTATAGCAATCTGCTACTGAAATCAGGAGCAGAGAATAAATGACAAGGGGACTCAGGAAATAAAAACCAAATACACTGTGAAGCTCCCTGCTAAGCAAACTGTACCTTCCTTGACAAAGATGTTAAAGAAACAAAACTTCCTTTCTAAAACTGATGACAACACTTGTCTGGCTTGTCAAGCAAGTAAATCAATTAGTTGATTACTAAACTACATTGGTAACAATAAGGGATTTGTGTGAGTAACCACTATAATACAGAGTGCAGTGAAGGAATTTTACAATTTGTACCTTCCCAGACCTACATTTCCCTTTATAGAATGTCAGAAATATTTGTAATACACGAAGGAGGGGCTGAAGATTTTAAAATTCAGTCTCATCTGAAGGCTTGAGAATCAGACAGTTCAAGAGAAAATGCTTGAAAAGAAACCCGATGAAGGTTATGCATAAACCTACAAACAATACAATTATTTTCTTATAAATAAAATTATATTGCTATTCAGTAACACTACATTGGCAGTGAGCTCCTACAAGAATGAAATTCCCTACAAGCCTAAGTTTTATTTCAGTAAACTGAATGTAGTTAAAGTTTTAGTAACCCATGTATAGACTGCACACACACATATGCAGTGTATTCTTTTAACAAGCAGTCATGAACTAGGTAGCATACTTAGGCTGAAGGAGGGGTTCTCAAATATAGTATAGATCAAGTCTTACTACATGGACATGTTTCTTAGTCACCTCGCCTCCCATTCACGATTACAAGGTATTAGGATATTAACTATACCATGCCATTATCTGGAAAGCATTAACAAGGTATTTGATGCATTTTTAGCTTCTTAAATTAAGCAGATGGAAATAAGAATCAATAGTATTATTTATTTTATCTGCTCTCTGTAGACTACTAGCAAACATTATTTAGACTATATTTTGAGAATGCATGAGCTAAATGTGGCTATTTTGCCCCTCTAGCATTTATTTCCTTCTAGGTTGCCCAGCAGGTCTTCTCACAGGTGTTTCACAATATTCAAAACAACAATCACTACAAAAGTGAATTAGCAGACACAGCCGATTTACTGTTTTCCAGTATTGCAAACCCACCAGATATTAATGCCATGTCTAATGCAAATTCTTTCTATATGACCCACCAGGCCATCTGTCTACTGTTATCTGAAGTAAAATGGAACTGCAGTCACTCTTGCTTATCTTGTGTAGTATCTGAGGAGCAGAGCCATTTTAATTCTGCAACAGGCTTTCCAGTAGGCAGTATTCAAGTCAGTCATACAGCATGAGCCACATTACCCACTGTCAGGTAGGTATCCCTGCAGTGAATTAGATGTTAATCTCTCACACCCAGTTAAATATGTCCCCCAAAGCCCAACAGCATGCATCAACCTTAGCCAAATGACATTCTGCTGCTGACTGGTTTCATTCTTACTTTTGGTGCCTGACCATTCATAGACTGAAATACAAACAACCTTCCTGTTGTAATGATGCTATATCAAGTTTAATATTCTAGGGGATAAAAGATTCCAAAATTGCAGTTATCTGGTATAGTTTCTACGCAATTTCAGTTACAGGATTACTTACAATTTTTTAAAATTTTAGTGTACATTAACTACAGTTACTATTACCATAGAACTCCCAGTATAAAAGGTTGCATAGACTATGGATTTTTAGATGGAACCACACTCTCCTGAAAATTAAATACATTAAAAATGATTTTCCTATGGTTTTATTTAGGACTTCCAACTTCCCCTCTGCACTACATGCTATGCCATCTGTTACCGAACTATCCAAGAAGGATTTCCAGTTTGGAGTTGAATTCAATAATTTCTCAGTGTTTAGTACTGTGATCTAGAAATCTTCTTTTCATCTCTTTTGATCTCAAAATCTATATTCCATAGACCTTGCATCTGCATTTGAATTTGGATTGTACTGTGTATCTGCTGATAAGCCTGTCAGCTGAGTGACTGATTTTGTATTTAGCAATCCTTTGGAAGCTGTGTTGCCAACTTTGGTCTTGATTATTTAGGCTCACCTAGAAAAAGCCATCAAGCTGGAATGCTAAGCTGTGCCATATGTATTTTTTATTTATTGTTAGAGATTGTGTTTAACTTATTACTTTTATCTTTTATGGTGCATGCTCTTCTTAGTTTTACAATGCTCATCGCGTATGTGGAATTATTTGGCCGGATTACAGCTCAATCTCTGTGCTTTTCACTGCTTGCATAAGACCCACAACAGCAATATAAGTGACGCATTGCCTTCCCAAAGAGATATTCTAGTTATAGCCTAATAGCCAAGAACCTGGTTTGTAAGTACCTATTTTTAATAATTTGATTTTAAAGCTTCTATGGTTCTAATTACAAACAATTAAAAATATCCAATCAAATCCAATTTCATTTACTTAATTCTCTGTTTTTAAAGAAATGCTGATTGAAGAACTCTAAGGAAAAGAGTATTTACAGTGTATTATTCCTAGTCTTCCGCATTTTAAGTTTTTACTGATTTTCACTGATAAATTCCCTGATTTTTTTTTTATTGAAGTTATTTGGATTTAATGTTTTACACCTGTTTTTCAGTTCATGCAACTTTACCAGGTACAGTAAAATTCCTCTTAACCACACAAGTGGAGAATGGCTGGGGGGTGCCGGTAAGTTAAAAGTGCCAGTTACCTGAGGCATAGGTTTCTGGCTGGATGCGAGGCAGCGGGGGGTGGTAGCAGCGGCTGCACGCAGAGATGGGGGTGGTGGCTGCACAGGGGCCAGAGGAGGGTGCCTGGAGCCCCTGCCTGGGGGTGTGGGGCTCCCAGTTCTGACCCTGAGCAAGTTGGGAGGGGCCACAAGAATCATTCCTGGGGCAGGAGGGTCCCAACTGCACCCTGGGGGCTCCAGCTGCCACCCTGCCCCGGGTGCTGGGACCTGCGAGTCCTGCTATGGGAGGCAGGTGGGAGAACCTGACCCCACTCCCTGCTGTGGCTGCTGCACCCAGCCACTCCGCATGGGCCTGTGGGGCTGGAGCCACTGCCGCGGGGTGCGGGCCTCCCAGCTCTGACCCCGGATGGGGCGGGAGGTGCCTGTGGAGATGCCGGGGTTGGGATCAGGTCTGTTCCCACCTCTGCATCCACCAGTGCACTGCTCCCCCCAGCCCCTGGACTGTGCCATGCTGTGGTGCAGGCAGGTGGTGTCAGCTGCTCCCAGGGCCGCTGCAGCATGTGAGTGTAGACAAGCAGAGCCTCGGAGGGTTTGGGGCACAGCGCAGCCCAGCAGCTGCAGGCAGCTGGCATCAGCCACTCCTGGGGCGTGGCAGCAGGGGCTGGGGTGAGGAGGGACAAGCTGTACCGCACCCCATACCCCTGGGGGCTCTACTTGTTCCTACTCACCCCAGTCCTGCTGCAGCGGCCCCAAAACGGCCGATGCCAGCTGTGGAGGGAAGTGTAAGTCAGTGGGTACAGGGGCAGCATGGCTCTTGCTGCTATATGCACCCCAGGAGGCTTGGGGGGCTGCATTGGGCTCTTCTTGGGGGGCGCATGCCCCTAGATCTGCACGCCAGACCAAAGTAGGCTGCTGCCCACTCCAAGGACTGGGAAGAGCCCAGGGCTGCTGCTGGCCCCAGCCTGCATTGGCAGCCTACTCTTCCGAGGGCACCCCCCCGGGAATAGCCTAGCACAGCCCCCCAGCCTGCAGCCCTCCTGGGGTGCACGTAGCAGTAAGAACCGCCCCCCCCACCCTCCCCGACACCCACTGACAGTTCCCTCTGCTTTGCTCCCTGCTGCAGCCCTGGGAGCGGTGGATGGGCTGTGCTGCACCCCTCCCCCCACTCCTTCCTTAGTCCCAGCCTTACTCCCTCCCTCATCGCCATGGGAACATATTATTATTTTCCCCAATTTAAACCGATTTTTTTTTTCTTTTCTTCCTTTTATCCCAATTTCAACCTGGTTTTTATGTTTGGAAAATAAACCCTGAAAATTTCCCCCCTTTTTTTTTTCAAATAACTGAAAACGTGGAACAAAAATTATTTATTTATTCCCTGCAATGAAAGAGTTCATTTTAGTAATGCCACACACATGTGATTTCCAAATTTCTGCTCCTTTGATGCCTATTTGGCTACAAAAAACTCTCTCCAAATAATACGTGAAAAGAAAGTTTCCCTGGAGTATTTGCAATGTCTGAGAATTGTTTGCTTCTCTCATTGCTTAGAGCTATGCCTGACTTACTAGGGATCAAAAAACTTTTTACAAGCTCAGGTTGGTAAAAGAGACTTATTTTTGACCTATATGGTAACTAGCAACAACAAAGCAGGTATTATAAATGGGAAGGGATGGCACTAAGCTATAAATAGGAAGCTGTGGTTCATAGGGGCATGTGAATGCTGTTTCCATGGGGGAACAACTACTGCATAATTGAGATGCTTGCCTTTTCAGTTAAAAAGCCTGCATTTACCTTGAGGCTGCCTCTTATCTGTCTGTTTCTGACCCTGTCTACTGAAACCTTCAATTTCCTCTTGCTTCCTTCTTCTCTGGAGCTGGAAATTATATACCAATCTGCACGCTTGTTGATTGCTATTATTAGTGTGTGGATCCGTTTTTCCTCCATGTAACCTTGCTTCATCACTGCACTGGAACATCAAAAGAGAAGCCTGTGGTTAAATGGAAGAGTATAATGTCCTTTCCAGATGTGTTACTAGTTCCCTCCTATTCCTTGATCCACAGCCTAGCTTTTCAGCATAGTCAGTTTTGATGGAAACAGAGATTCTCCCCTAAGAGAGAGTTTACAATCTATACTAGTTGAGAGAAATGATTGATACAACTGCATACTCGGATACAGGCTGAATGGTAAACTAGAGGTAAATACCTCAAAAAGAATTCTTGCTTCTGTTTATTTTGAATACACTGTTTTCCCCTTCCCCCCACTTTATTTGACCTTCACATATAGTCACTTTTTCAATATTCTGATGAAAGACTGTCAAAAACCTTCATGGGAACTGCCAATGCAAAGGAAAAATCAAAGGATGTAAGCTTGATTTTTTTGTCCAGCAGAGCTCAATGCAGTACGGCAGAGGAGAGAGGATCAAGTGTAGTTTTGAGCTATCTTTGTGTTCTCCCTTCACATACCTTGCAGTCCTCAGTTCCTCTTTTGAAACTGGACTGCTGAGCATAGGAACGAGTATTCCATACCTCTTGCCTTTCTCAGGAAAAACCTCCTAAGCCAGGGGCTGAGATGGAGGTACCAGCAGACTATCACTCAAAAAGCCACCTTACACAGGAATTTTCTGGGCTGGAGCCTGTGACTTTACAGCTGTGTTGTACCACTGAGAAGGCTCAAAGCCTGGTCCTTTTTGCATCCTCAGTAAAGGTACTAAAGTCTATGCCAATTTAATTAAGAAAATATACACTATGGGTGCATCTACACATGCTGATTTAAGGCACATTAGCCATTAAGGCGCATTAAGGGCATGGGTCTACATGTGTACACCCTTAATACACCTTTAAAATGGTGATACCAACAGCAGGTATCAAATTTAGTCGCAAATCACTAAAGTGCTTTAATGCACATGTAGATGCACTAAGGCTCATTAAGGCTGTGTATGTCAACTGACTTGGGACTAACTTTAGTCCCAAGTCAGTCTGCACACTGCGTTAATGCACCTTAGTGTGTGCATGTGTAGATATGTTCCCAAATTGCCTTACTGAGCTTTAGGCAAATGTGCATTAAGTTTGGGTGCATATAAAAGCATGTGTACACACACCCCATGTGGCCTACATTTCCAATCAAATTGAGTACAGCTTAAATATTTCATGCATGTAGTGAAGTGCTCATGAATAATCTATCAGCAAAGAACTATTCACAAACAGAAAAAAAAAGTGTTCAGTGAATAATGTTTAAGTAAATGTAAGAAGATGCAAACTGCTCCTAAAGATTCATGGACAGAGTGATGACATCTGTCAGACAACTTCAGCCTTACTGTGACTGTAGATGAGTTAAATATACATTGAGTAGAATGACTTGTGGATGTTTATAAAAATAACAGTAAAAATAACAGTTTTCTGTTATTTTGTTTTTCTTATACTCTGTTGCTTCCTGGTTTTGATGAGGAGTTGTCAAAGTACCACAACAAAAATGCTTATAGATTATTTGTTTACTGCATCCTTTATTTAAGTGCATCTGTACTCTGCTGATGCTCTGGGAGTCTGACCAGAAGGTATTCTCATGGCTGAATGATGGGAGAAAAAAAAAATCCCCAAGCAAAGCTGATGCGCCAATCTGAATAGTTTGTGTACATGACCAGTTCCAGTGATACTGTAGACTACTGTACAAATTTGGAAAGGAGGAGTGTGGTCCTTTTGGACCTGCCTGCCATTTTATCTGCAGACTCGAGAGCAGGCCTAATTTAGGAGTGGAAAAGATATAGAATAATTCTGTCTTCCTGTCCTTGTTTCTTCTCTGGGCAGGCTGTGAACTCTTATAATTCCACCCCCTGCCACAGCCTGGGAAACTCCAACTTAGCCTGCACAGGAAGTGGTAGTATTGATTCAGAAGATAGCTTTCTGCCCTGCCTGAACAAACACCCTAAGCCACTCTACTACCATATTTACTCAATTAGATTCTACATATGGAACATATATAAATTTGTTATAATTTTCCAGGTATAAAATTTAATTATTGGAGATTTGCCTTGAATTTATCCCCCTCTCACTGCTACAACAGGGAAAATAAATCTGAGGGTGTCAGGTAGCCTCCTTGCTCTTTGCCCCCCACAACTCCTTTCCTATGAAGTTCCCCCCACTCTCCCCCTCCCCCCTCACTGTCAGACCCTGCTCTCCCTTAGCACATGGAAATGAGGGGCAAATTTGAAAAACGCTGACTTAGAAATAACCATACCTGTAATAATTTGCAAAAAGGCAAATTACTATGGGTACTTATAGACTCGGTTCATCCAGAATTGATGCATTTTGCCTTTTTTGACACTGCAGGTTTTAGCACAGTATTCTACAAACACACTTTTAAGCACTACTTATGCACAGTACAAACTGCATGATATTAGTCCAAAGCCAAAAGGCTCATGATTTACTATATAGTTCATTGGGCTGGGCCCCAGCAGAGTCAACAGCATGTCAGGCCATGATGACCCCACAATTCAGCACTGCGCAGCATGTGCGTGTACTCCACATACCCCCCCCACAAAGGATCCAGTATGTGCCAATTCTTCTCCCACCCCCCGACTGGAACCAGGTATTCTTGTCATGTGTCCTGGGATCCTCTAAAAATTTAGGCAGATGAGGCACAGGTCAACCTGGCCCAGCTTTACCTGATATGCCACGTCCCGTCCGCACAAGCATGGACATTTGTCGTCTGGTGTATAGCAGGTTACCCCAGGTGTGGCCCCAGCAGCCTTACCTGGGGGCCTCCTGGGGCTGCAGCAATGGTGAACTTGCTGCTCGGAGCCTGGCTGGCAGCCAAAGTGTGGCTCCAGCCAGCCAGGCTCCGGTTTTGGGTGGTGTGTGCTGCCCCTATGTGCGCCATTCTACTTTTTTTTGTGTGGGTTTTTTTGATGCTGGGGTCTCCTGGGGTGACCCCACCCTCCCCGCCATGGACAACTGGTGCCTCTTGATACTTGGGGGGGGGGGCACGAGCAGCCGATTGCTGATCGGGTGGGGCCCAGCAGCTGATCGCCGACACGTGCCCCCCATGCCCTCCCTATGCATCACCTATACCCCCGCACTGCTACCCTGCAGCACAGAAAACAGCTGAATGTGTGGTATGTGGTGCCACGGATGTGTCTGCGGTGCCACATACCACACGGCCATGCTTGTCCGGACACGGCTATAGAGGGCAAGGCCACGCTAATCACATGACAGGCTGAGAGTGGGAGTGACAGAGGGATCCTGGGTGAATTGTTTGGGGCCCCATTTGGTGATGTTTGCCACATATTTAAGGCTGGTGAAGAAACAGGAATAATTGGAAATAGGAAAGAAAGGCACAGCTCATCCATGAGAGTGAAGAGGAAGTCGAAATGTATTCAAGGTAGTGGCTCATCATGACTTAAAAAAGAGTCAATGCTGAAGGGGGACTGAGCTCAATGGACACTACTGTATATTTTATTCATATTGGCTGCACTAACCTTTCCTTGTGGCAGGTTCCCATCAGTATGTTTGCCCAATATGGGTCATGTGTTTTATAGCCATGCTCAGCATTGGCTGAATTTAAATCAGCTTCATAGTTGGTTTCCCTTACTGAGCACATGCTGTTTTGGCAGTAGTTAAGAGATAGACAATGTATTTAATGAGGTTTCCTTGTATGCAAATGTAAGACAAGGAGCTTCTTAAAAACCTTATTTTACATAGATATGTAGCTATTCAAATGAGCTGTAGGCTAAGTTAATTTAAAGTCCCATGAATCTATGATTCTATAATTCTTATTTAGAGTTAAGGTTACTAACCCAGGTGTTCTGGAAAATTCAAACTGTACTAGTTGTGGTCTTTCTAATTAACTGTCTTGAGACAAATTTGCATCAGTTTCTCTCTATGGAGAGGTACTATAAAATAATAATGAAATCTATTTTTGGATGTGTATTTACTTGCAAACAAAGTGTAGCTATCTAAGTAGACAATTATCCTTGCAATCAAGTACCTAGATGATTTAAATTGCACTTGGATTTATTTGCCCTTATTTGAAAAAAATCTTGGGTATAAACTGAAAATGAAATATCCACAACAGTATTGGATTCATTATAGAAAACTAAAGGTTTTGGGGCTAAGCCTGCTTGCCTGGGACTCAGGGGTCTAGGACAGAAGGTTCATCAACTGGTTTGACCTCAGTCAGTTAAGTCTAATACTACATTCAACCAGGTTTATCTTAAATCAGTTTGGGCCATTTTGAAACTAGTTTATGTGCGCTGAACTTTTGCTCTGTTACAGGTTTAAACCAGTTTCTGATCCCTTAAACCAGTGAATGTGTAATTTCTGTCCCTAGCCAGGGCCTTGTTACACCTTACACTGAAAGCCAAACAAATGCTAATCAGCTTACTGTTGTTCAGCTTAGTGAAGCAGTCAAACCTGAAGGCAAAAACCCTTCTCTGACTGTCCTTCACCTGCACAGCTGTGACTTGCCACTAGAGGCTTGGTAAGCAGGAGCAGGACTAGGAGCGAGGGACAGGAACATCTTACTGGGCAGAGAGCAGGCCCTCCATCATGTCAGCTGCAGTGAGACCAGAGAGACCCAGAGAATCAGCTTCCCTGGTGCTTTCTGGTCTTGCTGAATCTGACACAGCAGCTCCACTCTGCGAGCAGGTCTGTCAGGCTTAAGCCCTGCTCTCAGCATGGAGCTGCCACAGCTCTACAAGAGCAAGCTGCTTCCCCGGGGGGCTCTCTTTAATCTGAGTATCTCAACTGCCCACGCAGAAAATGGGAGTCATACTTCTCCACATTCAACTACTTGGTACTCTGCTGTAGTGATCGATGACATAGAAGAGATTTTAAATCAACAGCATATAACGAGTAACACCACAGATCATCTTAAATTATTTTGATTGTTTATTTGATAGATCTTTTAACATATTCTGACTCAACAAAAGGAGGAAAAATCAGTTACGTGGACAGTTGTTTGCTATCAAGGGTTTGTTTTAATACAGATCTTAAAATTATTCTGTAATACATAGCAGTCTGCTGTGAAGGTAATTTGACCTGGATACTGGCAAGTTAACATGATGCCACCAAAGGTGGAAATGAAGTTTAAATAACACTCCTGTCTGAATATATATGCTGCACTGGCTGCTAAATCTACACAGTTATTCATATCACTATATTTAATATCAGCACCACTTGGAATTGTTGGATCTATTACTGCAGGAGCTAAGCACATGCTTCTCAGTCCTTTTTTGGATTTGTTCCCTGGCACAGAAATAAACATGCAACACTTGGTTTCAGCAACTATCTCCTCTAGCTAATTACTGCACACCTTCAGATAATGCAAATGTATCCAGAAACTTTTTAAGCCTGTGGAAAGCTACAAATACTAGTGCATTAGCTTTCTGTCTGTGAGGACCCATTCTCAGATGATTTAAAGGATATCACTGAGGTGAAGTTATAAATGTGGTACATTTGTCATAGATTCATAGAAGTTTGGAAAGGACCTCAGGGATTATCCGGTCCAACTCCCAGAACTTGTCTCACTAAAAGTAGTGAGTCCAAGAGTTGGATCAGTGGTTCTCAACCTTTTTAGACTCAAGGCAGCCCAACATAACTTTTCTGAATTTAGCAGCACCCACTACATGTGGGGCAGAAGCCTCTGTTCCCCATGCAAAGGAAATATGCACCTCCTGCCTTTTCCTTAATGCATGAAGAAGCACTCCTCGTCAGCTAGGAAGTACAAGGGCAGGGGTGGCACTTACAAGGTGCATCCTTTTTGCAGAGAGAGTGTTGCTGGTCTGAGCTTTCAGCAGCAGTCTTATAGTGCCCCCCCCCATCATAGATTCATAGATTGTAAGGTCGGAAGGGACCTTGGAAGATCATTGGGTCCAGCCCCCTGCACCAGGCAGGACAAGGCTGTGACAGGTCACTTCCTCTTGCTGCAGTCATGTCTTGGTCCACCCTTGCACAGCAACTCTCAGAAACAGAGGTACAGTGAGGCAGTTCTACCTGGCGACAGAGATGGGCTGGCACCTTTAAAATGAGTTCAGAGCTCCCCAGACTGCCCTCCCCCACCTTTTCTGCTACAAATGTGAGCTGTTTTTTTGAGCCTTCTTCAGGCTTTTTAAGCCAAAGCTGGGGATTTTGATTGGGGTGTGCCAATGCTCCTGCTAGGACTTAAAACTGGAGATTTCTGGCTGGAGTGTTTTGCCCCTCCACTTAGGGTCCGACCGATCACCATATTTGGGATCAGAAACATATTTTATCCCATGGTCAGATTAGTATGGACTAGGAGGGTTTTTGCCTTTCACTGTAGCAGGGGGTATGGCCCTCTCTAACTGCAATCTCTTGAGCATATACTGACCACATTTTACAGAAGCAGCATGTTGGCTGCTGTGGTCTACTTGCTATGCTTGTGGCTTGTTAAGTGTTAGCTTAGGTGTTAAGTCTTGTGCTGTGCCATGGTTGACAGCAGTTTTACTAGGAGGTTAGATTATGGATTTGTATGGGATGGTTTGTATAGGGTTGCTTGGACTGGATGATCTATGGAGGTCCCTTCCAGCCCTACTTATCTGTGACTTTTGTGATAATATGCTGCTTGGGAATCACAGAGTTAAACATATTTTGAATGCTTGCATCCTTTACTTGAAGACCTAAGTCCATTATTTGGCAGAAGTGCAAATGGTTAGAAGTGTGCTGGCTTTTTTGTGATCACTTAGAATCGCTCTATTAATGATTACTAAAATTCCCTAAGAACCCGTCTGCACTATTTTTCATCATAATATGGGACAGTTATAGTACAGCCCTTCTCTCAGAGTCAATATATATAGTTTATGAGATCTGACCATTCCAGAATCATGATGTCCTCTAACACATTTGCAGTACAGTAGCATGGTAGGTGTTAAAATATGGTTCAGACATAAGCATTTTCTCAACAGTTTTTTTTGCTGAGGAACTGATCTTTTTCTGCTTCTTGTTCTCTGGACCAAGGAAGGGGTGGATCCAGTCCTTTCTTCTTTCCACATTACGTGGTGCCTTAATTTCATATTACAGTACACAAGTTTTGACCCTATGAGTCAGGCTGTTTTTCTGTAGCCAGAATCTGGCTTCCAATCTGTTGGATGAAACATTTGGGCTGACTTTGAGAGTTTCTGAAGGTAGCAGGCTAAATCTGGAAGCTGGGCAGCAGAAGAGGGGGGCAGGATGAGAAAATATAAATTGTTAGTGATGTGTCAGCTGACCCATAAAGTTATTAGTTTTTCCATTTCCTGCCCATAGGCTGATGTTGGTTGTCTTTTTTTTTAATTACAAAATCATGTTTTAAATCCTTGGATTTCTTATATTTGTGTAACGGTGCACTACTAATAACAAAAATAATAAGGGATGCTAGGTCATGCTGCTACAATGTGCAGTTTTCCATACTAAAAAGACCTATCTGCTTTTCAGAATTTTTCTCACTTTTCTTCTGAACACTGTACACATTTTCAGCAGGGATCTGTACAGATATACTTATACATTATGTTATCCTTCAAATGTGAGGTGATGTTTCTTAAAATGTACACGAATGTTGTATTTTTATTTAATTTACTTTGAAATGAAACCAAAATTAAATGTGTGTGCTGGGGCATGGTAAGAGGGAATGAAATATCAGGACACTCAATTCTAGTCTTCCCTGGCTGTATTTGGAAGAGGCCAATATCAATAGGTAACTCTCAAATTATAACTAAAAAGGCAGAACAGGAGGATGGACTTATTAGCAAAGAGTTTTAAACAGTGTGAATAGAAACTGTTTTACTTCTAAATTGATAATATTTCATTTTACTTAATATCTGTAGTTCCTTTCACCTCCCCATTTGTTTATAGAAACTTCCACTAAAATAACTCACATCTTTTTCATGCAATTAAACCTATATTGATATTGCAAAAATGTGTGAAATAGTGTGCAGCCTGTAAACAAGGTACTGGTTTGAAGTCATTGAACCAATTACAATAACTTTGTGTATAGAAGATAAATGGCAGAAACCAAATCCAAAACACTTTTGGACATTGTCACAGGCATGGATACAATATAAGCCATTAACTTTTTTTGGAAGAAGAAAGAATTAATATATTTAAGTCCACATGTCAGTGCACTGGGAATGGATTACTATTTTCTTAGTTTCCTGAAACTGACAACCATATCATGTAGAGAGGATTTCAAACCATATCCTCTCTACAGACTCATACCATTGAAAATCCTCTGTAGTTAGCTAAAATGGATGGCATGTACTGGTCAGCACTGCCCCCTAGTGTATTCTGCTTGAATTTAGAATGGTCTTGGGTTTTTTTTTCTGGGTTACTGGGTCACCACACAGAGGATTTTTTTAATGTAATTTTTTTTTTTAAGAGAAAACATTTTCTACAACACATTTTTTAATTTCAGAATTGTATCTTATAAAAATTTAAGTTATTACATGTTGACATTGAAACAAATTATTTTTGGGTCAGTCAAACCATGCTTTTCCCCAGAAATTATGGTTCTGTGGGAAATTTCAAAATTATTTATTTTCATTCTAGTTTTTAGAAATCAGACTTTCCCTTTAAATAAAAATTCTTGTTCCCAAAAAGCTAGTGATATCAATTGAGGAGACTAACTTTTAAGTTATGCTATTTTGTGTAACCAGTAACTTGGAACACAGCCACAAAAGGAAAATGTTAAATAGTATAGTCATGTAGATGCCTAGAAAAACAGTATAGCCATGTAGATGCCTAGAAACTGCATACATTACACTGGTAGCCTCATGGGAAGGGTACAGAGATAAGTCTATATGTTTTCATACAATGCATGGAGATAAGAATTCTGGAAAACAACTTGCAGTCATATGACCTCATCAATTTGAATGTTGTAGGCTGGCATAGTTAACACCTGAATGGGAGATGAAACACACAGCCAGATACATTAGGAATGTGTTGATAATTCAGCAAAAAAGGTGGCACACTCCTTTCTGAGTTAGAATTAACCATGTATGTCAACTGCATGTTAGTGACACTGTGCTGTTGGAAATTCTGCCTTTCCAGAGACATAAAAAAGAAATGTGGTCCTCATAATTACTAGTTATCAGAGATTCTGTGGCATGAATATTAACCATAGTATATTGACCACATTTTATTTAAGGTGTTCTCATGTGGTATTCATTACATTTAGAATTCTTATCCCCTTAGGTGGTTATGGTATCTTTCTATACTAATATGCCTCTTTTGTGTCACTTAATTACGTACGGCAGCCCTGTTTACTCCTGAGATAGCTTCATTTCCAGTGTATAGTTTGCGAAGTGCTTCTGTATGTAAATAACAAAAATAATACACGTTTTATCTTTTACCTACACTATAATGTTTATGTATTAACTAAAAAGTTCCTTCTCTTTCAAAGAACACAGTGGGTCATATCGAGATGATATATAAGAGAGTATGATAGTTCCTGGTATTTGTACACATTCCTCCTATATGCAAGCTGAAGATGGTTTACATGCTAAGGAATGGGAAGTAGCTGTAAGTCAGTACATATTCCGGCCTTTGCTACCACATGAACCTGCAGCTGGAGAGGAAATCAGTATAATTATGCTTAAAGGCCTAATCCAAAACCCACTGAAGTCAGAAGTCTTTTCTATGGACTTTGGATGAGGGTCTAAAGGCTCGATACCACTGGCTGGAGTTAAGCTTGGAGTTTTTCCTCCCAAGCTTAAACCAGCATTTTACTTTAAGCACGCAGCTTGTGCTGAATCCAAGCCAACATTTTCAGCATCTTGCAATATGGTGGTCTCCATGCCTTCCCTATAGCCACACTCCAGTCCTTGAGTTTAAAACTTTCAAACAAAAACTTCCCCCACTCTGGGTAAAAAAAAAGAAAGGCTTACCAGCCCTCCTTCCCTTGAGCTCTCACCTCCTCGCTCTCAGCATGTTTCAGTGCCTTCTTGGGTCTCTCCTGCAGCCCTTCTGCTCTCTGCAAAACAGCAGGCCTCATTGACCACCTTCTTCCAGGAGCTGAGTTTAAATGCCCTGGAGCCCTGTCCCCTTTATTCAGGTGACTCCCTAGTCCTGCACTGGGGTTTTTTCCTCTCATGTAATAGGCAGCCTGTCCCTTCCTGCTGCAGCTTATCCTTGCTGCTTTATCTTATAGCTTCCTGGGAATTTGCCCTGATCATGCAGCTTATTGCTGTGCAGCTGGCCATGGCCCAGCTGCCTGCTTACCTATACAGCCTGGCTAGTCTGTTGTCCCTTCCCCTTTTTCGTAACAAGGGCCTTTGGCTCCCTGTTACACATGGTTACAACACACACCATCTATACTCTATCCCCTTTGTGCCACTCCAGTCTAAACTCCTCTCCTTGATGATATTTTCAGGAAACCAGAGTACATAGAACCATCAAGGCAGCTGCTTTGCTACCTTTACACAGCTCCCAGCATAGGCGGTGGGATGGCTGAAGTCCTTTACATTCTGGCTATACCACGGGCTTATGAAAGTCACCAAGGTAGAGACCGGGGAGATGTTACTACAAAAACCAGCAGTATGTTTGTCGTGATGTGGCATGATATGTTTGTAATGGTGATAAGAGGGTTATAGCTTGTTACGGCGAAGTTGGTATTGGTCCATCATCACTACTGTCATAACACTAAAAGTTTTAGGTGCAACTGAAATTCATTTTTCAATCAGAAGCATCTTATATATGATTGAACTATCATTTTTGCCAGTACTCTTGTAGAATTTAAAATTAAATGTCAATTATATTTTCAGTGATTCAATATCCTGTGCTTGTGTGATTGAAATACTCCACATCAGGAAGTTTCTAAATGTTTAATTCAGTCACATTTCACATCCTGAGCATTTTATGCATCAGACTTGGTTATTATATAAGGCTTATTTTTAGCAAGGAAGGGGATTGCTCAGCTGCACTGCAAATATGTAGTACAGGTGAAATAAATCAGTGGCCACATCTACACAAGATGCTGTAGTAGCTCATTACTACCGCACAGTAGAGTCACATGGCACGAAGCGTGATGTGATGCTACTGCGCAGTAGTAATGAGCTACTGCGCAGTCAGTGTCACCTAAAAGCTGTTCAGTGACACTACTGCTCAGTAACTCTGGTTACTGCACAGTCATCAACTACTTGTATACACAAGTACTTTTGCATTTCCCCCCCCAAATGTATGTATTTGTATACACAAGTACTAGATGACTGCACAGTAATGACTGTGCAGTCAGCATCTCGTGTACACGCAGCCAGTGAGAAGTTTCCATATACCGTAAATAAGCCATTGTTTGTCAAGTGTACATGAATATTTGCAAGATAGAGTAAACATGCCTATCAGTCATCCCTCCAGTCTTTGTGCTGTCTCTGCATTTTAATAATAATACTAAGCCAACAATTTAAATACTTTTCTTGCCTTAGAAATAACTAACAAAAAGATCTGCTAATTGGAGATAGCCTTCTTTTGGCTATCATACATATAATTTTATAAGATTCTAAGTGATTAGTTGTATACTATACCTGCAGTTGAACTAGTAATATTTGCATATGGATAAAGGCTATATCATCAATACATGTACATTGTGCAGATTTTAAACCTCTCTCAAGTCAAATCATGCATATCCCACGCTCATGCCTTCTATACTTTGTCAATGCAATAGTTTATAAAGAATAAACACAAAATGGAATGGGATGTAATGTAGGGTTCCTTTGCTGGAAACTTGGAAACTGAATCCAAATTTCAAACCTTGAACCCATCTAACAATCATTCTATGATTAGTAATAGTTTTGCAGTAATTGTTTGGTTAGTAGGAATTTTACACTGAGAATGGAGTTTTTTAAAATCAATCTTTAGAGATTCCTGGTTACTTCAGCTTAAAACAAACCTGTACTGGTCAACAGCTTCCATGGAAGAGGGGTTGACACTCTAGCCATTCTTTGTCTGGATCACATACTAAAAATATTGTTTTTGCACCCATAAAAATGTAAGAGGAAAAACTGACTCAGATGACTATTAAAAAAAACAGTTTCCATTTCATGCCTTTCTGTCTTAAAATCAGCCTTGAAGGAAAGAGATTGGTCCTGGCATCAGGATGTAAAGACATTAAGCATTACTGGAATTTTTTTGGAGCCAAATATGGTGATGTTGTATACTAGGTATTCAAATAACTGATATGAAAACCGACAACCATTCAAGAAAGGCATCCAAAAAGGGCTTCATTCTTGTGAGGTTGACATTTTCCAAAGGAAATAAAACTTCTGTGATGTGGGTTTTTCAAACATTTATGTGATAAATCATTCCTATGCTTTTCTGGTTTGCAAAGGAGGGTATTGAATGAGGACATAATGTCGTTTTTCTCAAATCTATGCAAACAGCAGGGTGGAATGCTACCATTACTCTCCAGAGCTGTAGGAAAAACAGTCCTAATGATTAGGCCAAACACAATTCATCAGTGGAGTGTGGTCTTCAGGTCAAGGGGAATTATTAGCTCCCAGTTAGCAAAACATGCATAATAGTCAGTGGCAAGAATTGTATATCATGAGGGCTGGGGCAATTATGCTGTGGCTCAAAGATATGACAGCCTATGCTTTGCAAATTGTGGCTCTGATCCACCTAGTAGGAGTCTACTGGAGCAACAAATACATCTCTGGTTTCCTTTCCACCTCATCCAGGACTGGATTTATTCCTAATCTCTTATAGAAAATTTGGAAGAAGAGAGATTGTCAATTGAGTTATTCTCTTACTGTACACACCAGTAGAACTGTGGGGAGAAAATGTGGATGAATACTGTCACATGAGGTGTAGCAAGTGATTTTTGTACTATAGTGCCAGGATCAGTGCAGTTCAGATATAAGATACAGCACAGTTTGGGATTCCATCCCTTTGGAACATTCCTTATAGCTGGGATGTCAAGTCAGTACTTTTGAAATGAGGCTCACATAAGCATTATTTCTATTACTTGAAGGATTCACTAGACATAGTGCATAGCTGAAAAGAGTTTTGGTTCTCTAGACAGAATAATAATCACATGGCTCAGAATTCATACCCCCTCTTGGAAAACAAGTGGCAAAGCTCTCAGTCAAAGAAGTGTACTGTGAAGCAGAGGGATGACAAATGTCCTTCTGGATATAACAAAATAATGAATACGATCAATGAATATGATTCCTTGCATTTAAAGATCTAGACAAAATGGTCCATGAAGAATTATTCTCCTAAACCTAAACACAGCTCCTCTTCTCTGCTTCCCCACAGTACCCTGTAGCTATAATTTAGATAAATAGGCACGTTCCTAGATTTCCTCCTTTCCTGTAATAAATTGTGCAAATCCCTTTTGAACTCAGGTGCACTGCCCAGCTGATTCTAGTAGTTTGTTTCTTATTTCTTCTCATCTTTGTGTAAATAAATTCTACTTGAATTGCTTCTATGCTAAACTTCTCCTTAGCCCCAAATGGCATTCACAGTGTTCTTCAGTCTTTCCATTGCTGTCAATACAACAGTTTTCATGCCTAGTGGTATGAAGAAGGGGTCAGTCTCATGCCCTCTTGTTTCTGCTACTGGCTGTCACAGCTAGTGGGTATCTATTTTTTTCTGTTCTATTCAAGAGCAGAAATGAGAATCACTATGAGATCCTGGTCCTCACAGTATTTACATCCCTCTGTAAGCCTAATTTACCTTTATTCGTAATATTTTACACTGCTACATCCTGACTTCATCTGGTCCACTTGAGCATTGTTTGAGTTTCCTTTCAACAGTCTCATGAATAGAATGGAAAAAGTGTCAAAATGTCCTACAAGTATTTGCTTGTTGTCAAATGCCAATGAGTAGCAGAATAAGTGAGTTTACTTCGGAGTATTTGCTGCCAAACAGACTACAGATGGTTTCCTCATATTACCCACAGCTGCTCTTTCCTATTCTGTATCTTTCCAAGCTGAGTATTAGACAAATATCTAAAATTACTTTAAAGGCATAATCAGATGACAGAATTTGGATGCCACTTTAATCCTTGAAAACTATTAGGGGCCAGGGCAGAGGGCTAATCAAAGTGCCACTAGTTGGCTTTTGTGGCCTGAGTTGGCCTGGTTGCCATTGGCTTAACCAGTAATGTAACAAAAGGGAGGTGATCAGGGCATCAGCCCTGGGCACTGTCCCATTTTGGGGGGAAGTACAAAAAGAGCAGCAGTAACCAACGGTGGATCTGGGCAAACAGGGAGGGGTTGCAGTGGTGCAGTTGCACCCACTTTGATTCCTGATCCACCCAAACTTTAAAGTAAACTACCTGGGAGGAGCAGCAGCATTTCTATTCAGGCAGTGCTGAGAGTCTCAACTGACTTCATGGATCATTGTCCTCTCCCTGATTCCTGCTAATCTTTTTCCATGCCACAAGTGTTAATGACCCTTTATCCTTTTTAATGGTCTTAATCTTCCATTATTCTAACTATCCTTTCCTTTGCAATTTAGCTGTCTGTTGGTCATTTCTGGTAATATCTCTTTTTTGTTCCACAACTCTAAAGACTGGTTTTAGCTTTGGCTAAAAACTGCAACTCGGATGTGGTCATATTAACTCAGCTGTAAAAATGATTGACAGCGTAGCATTGGAGGTACTGTCAAGATGCTCAAGAAGGCTAGATTTTGTTTTATGAATCTGAATAGGAGCTGTATATTTTACTATAATGACTATGGGACTTAAGACAATATCTTTTATTTTTGCCTAGTTTGTTGTGTTTTTTAAAATTTAACATATACTCTAGCAAACTAATGCACATTCCAATAGTTATATTTGTTTTTGCTTTGATTGTAAACATATTAGTGAAGCTTCTTATTTCTCTAATTGGAAAAAAATGTATTGTGTTACATGGGATGATGTGCCACACCATCTGCACCCCACTTTTCAAAATCCTAGATCCATCCATGGCAGCAGGACTTCCACACTGGCAGCAGTGCAGCCACTGACACTGTGCTGTGCATGACGGCCACCAAGATGTAATATGGCAACTGAATTATACGGAGTCAGTAGTGACAGAATTTTCAAAAGGTCTCAGGCTGCAATCAAGTCTAGCACTTCAGAACAATTCAACCAGTATTTAGGCATCAAAATAAGTGACTATATTTCAAAAGCTCAATACTCAAGGGAACTATTGAACATTTGGCACAATTACCATAAATAGTTGACTAAGTAATGAGCTTCTTGGAAAAATTTGGCTCAAAAACGGGTACTCAGCTCTTGAAAATTACTCCAGAATTATTTAGAGACCCGGCTCCAAACTGTTCGTGGATTACTTCAGGTTATCCTAGAACATTCCCTTGCTGCTTATCTTCTTTCTGGCACTCCACCTGTTAATGATATAATCCTCTCCTCAGGATAAAATGGGAATAAAGGCAAAGTTTTTCTCATCTTAAGGATAGGTAGGAGGGTAGGAGAATGGGATATGCTGACCATTATTAGAAAGAGCAATGGAGTTTAAGAAGAGTGTAAGTTAAGGATGTATGTAGCATAATTGCATACATGGAGAACATAAAATAGGACTGACCATTAAAATAAAGTAAACTGCCTGGGACCATTAAAATAATGGTCAGCCCTGTTTTCATGTAATGTGATATGGAAAAGAAATGGTATTCCCTGTAATACTACTAGAATGAATAAGACACATGTATGTTGTGAGACAATACAATGAAATAGAAATAGAGTGATTATGCAGGACAGTAATTACATGGCTAAAGCTTACACATGTCTTGTAAAACTGGGAACTTTTGCCACAATTCACATACAGACATGAACATAAGACTGTTTATACCTATTTCTCTACTTTGGAACCCTCTCACCTCCTCACTCCCTGCTTTTAAAGAAGCTGTATTGCAGCTATAGGTGAATGGTAAGTATTACTGTCTTGAAAGAAAATGAGATACGTATTTAAAAGAACTGGTATCATAATGCTAATGACATTTATGACTAAATACTGCACAATGGAATCAAATATATATTTCCTCCTGGGACTTAGGCAAAGTTTAGTCATTTGCATAAATGTGGGCAGTGAAACAGAAATTTATCTATAAAGGGTAACATGTTTCAGAATGACAGGTTTGTGCTCCCTTAAATGGATCAGAAGGAGATTTTTTTGTGTTTCACAGAAACTAATGGGGACTTTTCAAAATTCAAGAGACATCTGGGATGTATTCCATCTGTCATCTAGTGTCTTAAAGTATGAACTCTTTCTTCTACATTGTTTCAGGGGTATTAGAAGCACTTGGAGTTCAGATGACTTTGGGAAGTGATGGAGAAATGGATGATACGCTATGAATTTGGGTTAAAAGATAGTTGTGTGATAGCACTGTTTTGTACTTATTACATAGAAGAATCTCTCCGTAAGTCCATCCTACCTTTAAATAAACTACAATCCATAATTCCCTGTTCACCTTCAAGCAATTCTGAAGATTTGCTAAGACTATTTCTACTATGACTATAAACTTTTTGTCCTTCTCTTAGTACAAAATAAAATATGGAGGTTTACTTAGCTGGCACTGCAGGTAGATAGAAAAAAAAAGTAGGAGGGCCACGGAGACTTTATTCAAGCACAGGGCCATGGGGCTCTGCATCAGGATAGCTGGTTTATGAAAGAGTAGACATGAGCGGCACTATAAAACAAACCCAATTAGGGCCCTCCAGTGCACTGTTCCTTTCTTTGAAATATGTTCCTTACTCTAGCTTTATTCTCTCCAGTTGTATTTGGTTCAAATGAAGCAGCAAGGAACGTTTTTCTTTGTTTTATAATTGAGGAGAACTGCTGGTACATAGCTTCTGGTGGGAAAAACGCAGATGGAGGCACAGCCTTGGCTTACTTCTCCCACATTATTCACCATGATGCAGTTAAGAGCCAACATGCACTAATTGCTCTAATCTTTCCACTTAGCTTTTAATCTTAAACAGCCAATAGTAGCAGAATCACAGCCGCTTTCAGCAGACAGGAGCACTTCAAAATGAAAACCTCCTAATATTGTTTAATTTTTACAACTTTGAGATCACAGAAGAGACAACTGATACAATGAAATTCCATGAGCTAAGACAGACTGAACGATCTGTTTCTGTTTTAGGATTTAATTTGAATAATCTGGATTTTTCTCATTAGCATAAAATAAATCAGCACTTTGCCCTAGTTTCCTATGCATCACTTTCAACAGTGGGCTAGTCTTAGGATCATGTGGGTAGAAGGCAAGCACTCAAATAACTTAGATGTGCTTACGGTGTATTGGTCACATCCATTGTTGGTTTCAGTCATCTTTCATGAGGTTGTGTACCATTTACAATCATTTTCCATCACATCCAGGCATAACATCAATAGGTCTTATAATTTAGCAGTTCAACATATTTTGATGGCTATAAATTCTAATGAAATAACTGCTGATTTAGATAACTAGAAACATTTTCACTTGGCAATATATTACTTAAATATATATAAATGCATATAAAGGTCTCAATCAGATCAGATATGAGAACTTGCATTTTTCCTCCTCCTTCCCAATTTTCCAAAATTACTTTCGCATATGAAATCTTATTTTATATATTTAATAAATCTCATATAGAATTGAGAAAAATATTGCTAGAGTCACACTTCTGTAATTGGGCTTTAAAAGTTAAGTAGTATAAAACAAAACATTCAAGCTAATAAAGGGTAAACCACAAAGGAGTTTGGAAAATTCTTGGAAATATTTTGCATACATTTTTGCGGTTTGTTTTTTTTTGTCAAATACATCAAAGGTTTTTACCAAGTCCAGTAAACAGTACTGAGATGTACCAATGAAACAACCAACCTCACTTAGATTCACTCACAAAAGGAAAAGGGGAGCTTACCCAATGTTCTAGGTATCCATGCCATAAATTATAAGAACAAATAAATCTCAGCTGCCCACAAAACCACCAAACTCCCCTTCCACCCACAAATCTGATTTCACTCAAAAATCCACCTCCATCATAGCACAGATGAATGAATTGCTGTGCAAAAGCAGTGTTATTTTTGTCCTTGTCCATATCTTAGAATTAACCATATCACAAGCTGAAGAGAAGAAACGGAGCCCAAAGCAACATGAAGGCATTGATCCACTAATTTAGGGGTCAGCAACATTTTTCAAAAGTGGGGCCAGAATGACTCAGCTCAGGTCAGCAGTAGGCAGGCAACAAGATCCAGCTGCTACTGCTGCTTCTCCCTGCTGCTCAGCTGCAGTGTGGGGTGGCAAAAGCTCCCCTGTACAGGAGACCCAGGCAGCTGTCTATGGTGCAGGGAGAGCCTCTGCTGCCAAAGATATGGCTCTGTGTCATCCTCTTCCTCCTCAATTATTTGTAACTGAAGAGTTCTGAGGTTAAAGCAGAAACTTTTATTATTAGTCATTTGGGGTCTGACCTTGCATTTTGTATTATTGACTATTATTCCTTATTTCTCTAGTATTCAAGGTCACTCTAATACAGGCAGTCCTTGACTTACGTTTTGTGTTACGTTTCTCACAATGTTGATAAATTGACAACCTGCTTCAACTTTCTGACATCAATTCCGACTTTACAGTGCTTGATCCAACACTATGCCATGCCAGTGAATAAGTTCGCTGCGTCGCCCATCTCCCTGGAGAATATCTGTCCAAACTTTCTTGGACACTTTCTTTAAGAAAGCAGACAAGATTCCAGAAAAACCTGCAGTTAAGACTCCTGAGAAGTCTCCAGCAAAGAGCCCTTCAAAAAGTTCAGCCAAGAGCCTTTCAAAAAGTCCAGCAAAGTCACCTCTAAGAAATCCTTCCAAATCAATATGATTGCTATTTACAATATAAATACATTAATGTAGCTATATTACTCATCTATAATTGATTGAGTACAAAGTTCTGGGTTCTTTTTGGTGAAAATAGGGTATCAGGCCTTGGTTCAGGAACCAACCCCCCATTTATAACATTGTTTCCTATGGAAAAATTGGTACCAGGTTACAACGTTTTGACTTAAGACGCGGTTTTCAGGAACCAATTGTGTAGTAAGTCCAAGGACTGTCTGTATTCAAGATCATCCACTTTGAGCCTTGTGTCATCAGCAGGTTTTTGTGCCAATGTCAAATAAAGATGTTAGGTAAATCAGTCTGAAGTTTGATCCCTGAGGAACTCTGGTAAGCCTCTCTCTGGCCTAAAGCTAGCTCCTTACTCACCTTAAAGTTTTTCTATTAGTCCCTATCTTCTCCAGGATAACTAATTATTTGTCACATGGCACTGCATCAAATGCTTTATTAAAGTCCGTAGATAGTCAAAATTTGTCCAAATGTTTTGCATATTGTTGAGATCAGAGTAACAGATCTGTAATTGCACATAATCACTTAGCTTGGTATGTATTGTCATAATAGAACAGATATCCAATATTTCCCATAAAATTCAGGCCTCAGAAATAATGGATTCTTGTGAAACTCAAAGCCATTCAATATTGTTATCAAAAAGATGCAGCAATCATAAGCTTCCAAGTCACCTTTTTCTTAGCTTTCAGACAGTTTTAATTGCATGAGATTTCTTGTGGGAATGTTTTGTAAAAGTAGTGGATTATTCTGAGCTATAAGTGATGGGTATGTAGATTTTTAGATTGCTTGTTCCCTGGCTAGCGTTCCATCAGAATTACAGTGCAGAGACAAATCCTGCATTCAGTCTTAGTGGCCAATCTGTGTGCTTCATAGCAGAGATGGCGAACTCTCAGGATGAGAGTTGTCTTTTTGATTGTGTTTGTAGAGCACAATGAGACCTCGAGCCTCACTGGGAGCTGTGGACGTTCCTATAATATAGATAACTAATAATATTAATAAATCTTCTTCATGAATGAGTGAGGAGGAGGCTGAGAGAGACAATGTGGGAGAAGCCTCTGGATTCTCTAGCAGTCCTTTTAAAGCCACCATTGGTAGAGGTATAGGATGGACACAATATGAACAGAAAAAAATGAATAAATACTTAAAACCATATGCCTCACTCGATTTATCTCCATGGAGTAGCTACACAGGGAACCTGTATCAGACCCTACCTGTAAGTATCTCATACTCAGTCTACCCTGAAACAGCTTCAAAATATACTGATTCAAGTACCAGTGATTCTCCTGCCTGTTCGGAGAACCTGAGTTTGCCCTTAATGGACAGACTGGTGATCTTGGCTTTTGACTGAGCTTCACAATCTAGAAGTTGTTTCAAGTCAGTAGTGGATAGCTACCAGGATTTACTGCTTCATATACCAGTATTTCAAATGCTAGGACAAGATCAGAAGTGCTAGATGTGCGGGCCGGGAGCGGTCCGAGGCCCTCGGGGGTGCGTGGCGGGCTGTGGCCAGCAGCCCTGGCACGCGGGTCGGGGAATAGGGGCCGGCGGGCTAGAATTAGGCATGGACGCTTAGCGGTTGATTAAAGATTATTTTACTTACACCGAAGATGGTCGCGGTGCAGGCAGGAAAACTTGCTTGAGTTGCGGTTACAGACAGAAAAGAGGAGAAGCGGACTAGAGTTCCTTCCACGCGAACTCTAGCCCAATCCGGTTGAAGGCTCTAAACACGCAAGCCTGTCGTGTCAACCGAAGAAAACAACTCGGAGAAAGAGCTCTGGATACACTCACACGAAGTTTGCTAGGCTCCGTGGAACTTGCGTGCAGGGAAGGGGTTCGTCGAGGGATCATTCAGCGACGGGGAGAGGCCAGAGGTTGATCAGACCCCTATAGCCTTCTTAAGGCACGCGCTGGGTTCGATAGGCTCCGCAGCGCTTAGAGTGCTTCACAAGACGTGAACCCCTCCTCCTCCTCCAGATGGTTGTGGAGTCCTCCCTTGTGGGGTTCTCCTTGGAGTTCTCCAACTTTGGTGGAAACCACTCAAGCCTCTTATACGGCTAGCAAGCCAATCGCTAGCCGCCACATGGGAATAATTGAGAACTGGCCAATAGTGGGACACAAATTTGCACGCGGGTGGCGGGAACTCCTTTGCACCGTGCATTTCTCTTTGCAACTGAGAAATGCACCCTGCAAAGAAAGCTCCTAGTGGAGGGAAATAATTTGGCAGTGCCGAAGCGCGCACAAACAAAATCACACCCTTGGGTTGTGACACTAGAAAATTTGTTAACTGAGACATACCAAGTTACCACCCCAAAATAGCCACGTGTTCAAGGTTGTTTGTTTGTGACAGGGGTGGGTCCAGTGTAAAATCCAAATCTGATTTATTAGCCATCACAAAATTTTGCTCAGTGCCACCTCTAAGAATTGTAGGTGAAATAGGGGATAAACAGACTAAGACATAGAATATCATCATTCTGGGATTGTGGGGGGTGTTATCTACAACCTGAAACTGAAGACTTAAAATACTATGTGGCGATCTCATGTTATTTCAGGTCTGGCAACAAGCAGAAAGTCTTTTAAATATCGGCAGAATGTCTGCTCTTGCAAGGTTTCCTATCCAATTTTTTGAGATGCTTGTTAAATCTTCAGTGGCCCCAGGGTTTTACCCAAGTTGGTTCCAGCTACTTGGAGAAGTATACATTATTTTAGTTGCTTATTAGGTTGGAACTGCTGAGGATTTGTAGCATCACCCACCACTAACCGAATCATGCTTTCATTTCTAGGAGTCAAATCCACTGCTGGCATTTTTTGGGGTCGGGGGAGGTGCGGGGGAAGGGGGAGTGGAGGATACGGCTCAACTGAAAGCAGAGAGAAATTGGGTCTAGTTTTCCTTTTCTGAAACAACTTATGCTTAATGTATGACACTGACCTAAAAGAGATGCACCTGCTGGGATTCTTTCATTATTGTGAAATTCAAACATTTATGGCTCAGATTTCAACATACTTAGTGACTGGTCAGCGTACATGTCAGGGTCAATGATTACTCCAGCTTCTAAATGTGGAGAAATACTTTATACTTTTCCTAGATTGAAGGCATCTGTCCCTTTACATAAAGGGCCACATAATCAGTTCCACTTACCAAGTCAAGAGATTTAAATTCCATTTACAGAACAGACATTGAAAACTGTCTTGGTGCTTCAGTTTTTGGGTGCCTGCCATGAGACACTTCTGAAGAAACCTAGTTTTCAGAAAGTGCTGAATTTCCCTTCCCTCACCTCTGTGACTTACAAGAAGTGAATCTATTGTTTGCAGCTCCATATTTACAATTGCCATTCAAATCATATCCTCTTTTGAACTAGCACAATGCAAATGTAAACCACCAGTTGTTATTGTGAGCAGAAATCTTTGCAGCCCCTCCTTTACCAGGTGCTTTGAGATCTATGGATGAAAAGCATTATCTATCAAAGAAAGCATTATTTTTTAATGCAGCAAGCTATCTGTGGCTACAGCAAGACACTACTGGTAAAAGTTACCCGTGTTCAGAAGGACCTCATAAGACCTCTACATGAACCTAAGTACCACTTAATTCTAGGTAAGCCTCCACACAGGCCCAAATGAACAAAGGTGCCATTAAATGAATGGCAGTTTCACTTTAGCAATACTAATATTACCATAGACATATTACAACAGCAAATTAAAGCAGCCTTATTTTAGCAGTTGTCAAAATTAGCCCTGTATTATTTTAACATGATGCCATTTGTAATATTTCCAGTTTTGATTTGTACAGTTGAAAACTATATTTCCATATGTCTGCTTTAGTTAGGATTGTGAGATGGAGATGCTGAAGGAACAATTGTGTATGTGTGTCTATAAACAGCAAAATACTATATAGAAAGCCAGGGCAGATTAGTAAACCCTCATATTTTCTAAATATTTTTTCTTTTTGACTGGCAGAAATAATCCAAATGGCTCTTTGTCTCATCACAAAGCACAATTGGCCAGCAGCAAAAACATTTTAGAAATTAAGAGATTTTTTTTAAAATTCCAAAATTCTATATGCCTTTTTATTGCCTGCTTTTAATACCAAAAAAAATGGAGTTATGCCAAAGTTACATAGCTAAACACCTGATTTACATAAAAAGTATGAAGTGCTCCATATGTAAATATGAGTATTTGTACATACAGAAATGTCACAGGCCATCAATTTTATCTGCAATTTGGAAGCTATATTGAACTGAAAATTGGTCTCAAGTTTAGTTCTAAGAAATACAAAATTCATATTGAAAAGAAATAGGAAAACTAGTTTAGGCAGTGTTGGATCAATGAAATCAAGCACCTTCCTGCATACAAAGCCCAAGATGTATTGCAAAACCTCTTCCTCTTCCATTTTCCCTAGATGCCAGTGCAGTTAGAGATGTGCAATAGGGAATGGGATCAGTACAATTATGCATTCTCATTTGCTGAGCCATGAAAGGAAAATGTAAATAGGTAAATCCCACTTCACGTGGCACAGGCTACATATTAAGCTGTACCAATATACTCAGTACAGTTTCCTAGAACATCAGCATTTCCACTGCAGGGCACCCCAGGGTGTTGTGGGAGCTAGCAGGGGTTATTGCAGGGCCCTTGGCACAGCTTTACAAGCACTCATGGTGCTTGGGCCAGGTGCCAGATGACTGGAAGATAGCCAATGTGTTCCCCATCTTTAAAAAAGGGAGGAGGGAGGACCCGGGCAACTATAGGCCCATCAGTCTTACCTCAAACCTGGGGAAACTCTTTGAGAAGATCATCAAGGAGCCCAACTGTGATGGGCTGGCATCGGGGATGATGCTCAAGGGCAACCAGAACAGTTTCATTAGGGGCAGGTCATGTCAGACCAACCTGATTGCCTTTTACGAACAGGTCACAAAAGCATTGGATGCAGGTGTTGCCGTGGATGTAGTCTTTCTGGACTTCAGCAAGGCCTTTGACACTGTCGACCACCCCATCCTCATTAAAAAACTAGGCAACTGTGGCATCAGCGCCTACACAGTCAGATGGATTGCAAATTGGCTGAAAGGCCATACTCAGAGGGTGGTGGTGGATGGGTCATATTTGACCTGGGGGGAAGTGGGCAGTGGAGTCCCCCAGGGCTTGGTCCTTGGGCCCGCGCTGTTCAATTTCTTTATCAGCGATTTGGACGACAGGGTGAAAAGCAACCTGTTCAAATTTGCTGATGATACCAAAATTTGGGGTGAGGTAGGCACGTTAGTAGGGAGGAAAAGACTGCAGCAAGACCTGGATAGGTTGCAGGGTTGGGCTAACAAAAACAGGATGTGTTTCAATACGGAGAAGTGCAGGGTGCTGCACTTGGGCAGTAGTAACCAGCAGCACACTTATAAGATGGGAAACTCCCTTCCTGAGAGCACGGAGGCAGAAAGGGATCTTGGAGTCATCATTGACTCCAAGATGAGCATGGGCTGACAATGCGAGGTCACGGTTGGCAGAGCTAACCGGACCCTATCGTGCATGCACAGATGCATCTCAAGTAGGTCCAAGGAGGTGATCCTCCCCCTCTACGCGACACTGGTCAGGCCACAGCTGGAGTACTGTGTCCAGTTCTGGGCACCCCACTTCAAGAGGGATGTGGACAACATTGAGAGGGTCTAGAGGAGGACCACCCGCATGATCTGGGGACAGCAGGGCAGACCCTACAATGAGAGGCTACGGGACCTGAACCTGTTCAGCCTTCGCAAGAGAAGACTGAGGGGGGACCTGGTGACGGTCTATAAACTCACTAGGGGGGACCAGAAGGGTTTGGGGGAGACCTTGTTTCCCTTAGCACCCTCCAGGATAACAAGGAATAACGGCCACAAGTTGTTGGAGAGTAGGTTTAGATTAGACATCCATAGGAACTACTTCACAGTTAGGGCGGCTAGGGTCTGGAACCAACTTCCAAGGTAAGTGGTGCTGGCTCCTACCCTGGGGGTCTTTAAGAAGTGGCTTAATGCCTACCTGACTGGGGTCAATTGAGCCCAGTTTTCCTTCTGCCCAGGCAGGGGGTCAGGCTTGAAGATCTACAAGGTCCCTTCTGACCCTACTTCTATGATTCTACGATTCTATGATCTTAACTTCCGTTCATTTGTCTCTTTCTTCAGTTGTGTTTATGAGATTGCATTTTTTGTTTAAATGGAATTTTCCAACATTTCACTCCACTGGCAGTGGCAGAGGTATACATGGACCCTTTTGTCTCCTGGGGAACATTAGTAGCTATGCTAATGGTGGTGGCAGGGCTGGCAGGGTAGTAGCTGCTATTTTTGCACCCCTCCTATACTTGGCACCCAGGGCTGCTGTTCTGGTTGTCCCCCAAGCTATGCTATTGTGAAGCAATATGTCATGAAAAGAAGGGGTAGTTTTTCTTATTCTAGGTAACATGCCTTTATTCCTTCTTGACCTGCTCACTGGTTTTCCCTTTTTTAGGGCACTGTTGTGCTGAGCTTTTGAGCAGCAGCCTTGCTCTGTGACCATCCTCTGCTCTTGTTCCTGGTTCTTTGGGAATTCAGAGAAGCAGATGCATACTGTTGCTGCTGCTCTTCCTTACAGCTCCCTGCGTGGGATCTTTGTGTCTCCTGACTCACACTGCTCCTCACAATTTCATGGCAATGGTTCCCACTCTTGAGTCCACTCTGCTCTTCTCCTGTTCGGTACTTTTTCAGCCTTAGAGGAATAACTTCCATTGAATTCCCTCTATTCCTACTCCATTATACTTCTCCCGGAGCTTCCCATTCCCAAAGAGACAGCTGCTTTCTTGTGCTCTTCTCTCCATAGGAGTCCTTTAGATTTCAGTCTTCTTATAGCCCAGAGAAAGATAAGTATTGGATGATGTCAAGTGCGTTTAGCTAATAAGCAGAGGTTTCAGGAGTGTGGTTTGCCACGGTGATAAAGCAAATGTAAGAGGGAGCAGAGAGAGTGAAGCTGAGGTAGGTGAGAAGCAAAGAGTACAAAAAATAAAAATGCTTATATTTTATTAAGCAGACAAGGTTCCTTGGGTGAATTTGATATATTTTATTAGACCAACCCAAATAGTTGAAGAATAGTTATTAAGCAAGCTTTCAGGTTCAAAAACCCTTTGTCAGGCTAAGGAAGTTTCAGCAGTTGGTGTGTGCTCTTCCTGGATGGAATGACAACTAAAGAAGCCAGGGGCTGGGCTGGGCTGGGGAGTCAGTTGCCAGGCAGATTATAATGGATCAAAAATCCAATGTCTGTGTTTAGTCCATGATCTCTAGTATCCAGGAGGTTGATGAAATGGAGTTAATATTTTATTAACTCTTTCCATCTGTACATCTCAAAGCCAATTTTACAGATGAGGAAACTGAAACAAAGTGAGGTGAGGTGACTTGCCCAGGGTCACCCAGAAGGCTGGTGGTCTCCTAAATCCCAGGCTGGTGCTTTGGCCACTTTTTGCTCACTTGAGAGCAAATTAATAAATGGATAAGGATGGCTGAGGGAGAGAATAAACAAGTCTTTGTAAGGGAATGATTTGGGAAATGGAGAGCTTATGATGGAATGTGTGTATGTGGGGATGTGGGTGGGGGGGAATCAGCAGCCCAGAAAGTAATTAGAAGGAAAAATATAAGCAATGGAAATATAAACAATATAAAAAATGTAAAAATCTGGAATGAGAAAGAAAAAGACTTGGAAATAAGCAAAACCCTAGGGACTATGGCACGCATGTTATGATAGATGCAATAAGCAGGGAACCAAGGGCCAGCAAAAGAGGTAGGGAAGTCTCTTGCTTTTATCTTTTATCCTTTGCTAAATAGATTCTGGCTGTTTTTGGCTGACCCCTATGCTTAGCACCCCATCAGATTTTTACTGTTGTAGGGATGGGGTGGAGTTTTTGCAGGATCCTTTCATTAGAAAGGTAATATCACATGAATGATGAGCATCTTTCAGGCTAAATTATTTTGCAATGGTTATAAAACACTAGCAGGTTAGTGTAAGCAGCCCCCGAATTTATAGTAGTAGAATACTTAATAACTTTCGCAGCAGTATAGACATACCTGTGAAACATTTAACTACAGTTTGTCAAAGACAGGTGCTGGTTCTACCCATATTGGTTGTTTAAAATAAATATTGAGAAAAAAGAAATAAGAATCCCACTATCTCTTTCTAATAACAGAAACTTATCATCTACTAGGATCCTGGCACTTTAGTGGGCAAAATATGAAACCTGAGCATTATGAATAGGCTGTTATGGTGGCTTCTTAAGGCAATATGTGAGTGATCACAAATGACAGTAGCTGACTAAAGCATGAATGAAAATATAGATTGCTGACAACTTCTCTTACTTGACTAAAACAGAAGCTGTCGTCTGATAGATGGCAACTTTGAAAAAAAGAACAAAGATCTGGAACTTGGAGCACTGGAATTTGTGCACACTGTTGCACATTCATTTTGCATGTGCTTTTGCACATTTAGATCAAGCATTTTGAAATATAGCTGATGGTTTGAATACCTAATCAGCCAGTTGCACATGGCAGCCCCCAAACTTGTGGCATGCTGTTGCTTGGAAAATTTAATCAGAATGGATTTTTGTGGGAGCACTTGGATTTTCTCTTGATTCACTCAGAGACAGGTTACAAGTTTTGGAGACAGTGTTGGCTAGTGGACAGAGCAGAGGAATGGGACTCAAAAGGCCAAAGTGCTATTGCCTGTTTTGTGACTTTGGACAAGTCTCACCACTTTTCTGTGCCTCAGTTTCCCCATCTGTAGAATGGATTGTGCAATATTGGCCACTTTTGTTCAGTTTTTGAGATCTTCTTATGAATAATGCTGCATAAAAGTTAAGTGGTTCTGGCTGGATCTCAGCCTAGCGAATTCATTTCCTTTCTAGTACTGGTAGACAAACAGTTTCCTCTGATTTGTTGCTCCATGATTACATGCTCTTTGCTAAAAAAGAAATCTTAAAATTGGTCTAGGAAAGCAATAGAAGTAGTTGGTTAGGGAGATGGCATCTGTGCAGGAAATGGTGGCTGTTGATTGCCAGCAAGTTGTACTGGTAGTAAGTGCTTAGGTGTTGCTGTGGAGACTGATCTTTGGTCTAGAATTGCTAAATGAAAAATGTTACTAGTTACTCAGCGCAAAATCAGTCTAAGTTGCTCAACTAAACAGATGCACATACATTTTGGACTTACCCATGCAAGCTGCACACAGCTGCTTCTAGTGATTAACCCTTTTTGTGTACAACAGCTTTGCCCTTTTTTCTGACCACTGTACAGGAATGCGTAAAATCAAGGTCTTGAGGTATTACATTTAATTGAGATAAGTTTATTTTGAATAAGATACGTCAGCGGGGTTCTGGTTCAGCTTTGGCATAAAATGTGAGATCTAGCTAACATGACAAATAAGGTAGGCAACGCCTATACTATTTTTCATTAAGTTTTAGGTTCAGGTATCAATTAGGGGAAAAAAGGAGAGAGGCTGTCCTCCATTTTTGGTCCTCCTTTTTTTCCTTGATTTTTTTCGGTTAGCTTCTACTCACCCCTTGCCCAGTTCAAAATAGTTGCTTCCTATCTTGGCCTGCAGCTCATGCAGGCAATGCATGGCAGGCCATGCTTCCAAAATACTTTTTGGTTTTGTTACTTGCCACCCTTTCTTCCACTGACTCAACTACCACAGGAGATGAAATGGACATGATGTCCTTATACTAACAGCTTTTTCTGCTAAAGCTGCTTAATTTCTCTCTCACCTACTCATTTCTTACTCTCGCCCACAATAGCACAGCCCCTTTCAAAACTCCATGACTTGCTTGCACTGTGTTATGTGCCTTTATCTCTATTCACATCGCACTGCATCGTCTGCCTCACGCTGCCTCTATCCCAGTTGCCCTTCCTCCATCATGTAGACCCCCTCCTACAACCCTTTGAGAGCATGCTGGTGGGCATGTGCAGAGAAACACTCTGAGGTAGAGGGGAGTGGAGGGTTTGAGAGAGTAGAAGGTAAACTCAGAGAAATGAGAAACAACCAAGAAATAGGAAAGAAAGTATGTACAAAAGACACACAGTGGTAAACTGATTTAACCTAATCATAGGAAATATTCTAAATGTTCTTTGGTAGGTACCTGTGTTCTGTTTCAATAGACAGGATAGATCATACAGAACAGTTAGGGTTTTATAGTTTCACAGTGTCATAGATGTTAGGAGCTGGAAGGGACCTTAAAGATCATCGGGTCCAGCCCTGCTGCATTTGGGCAGGAAAGACTGTTGGGGTCTGGTTGACAATCTCAAATCCTTTTCACGGAAATGGACTAGCTGTATTTTTAGAAGTGTCACCTCTTTAAATGACAAAAATTATATCCCAGATAGGTTGTACTAGGTATACCCATAAGCAGTAGGTTGTATATTTACCTCTGCTTTAAAAGCCAGTTTTCTGTTTTGTGGCACCAAGTCAGGAAGTATGATTTTTATCACAGGCAGCCACAAACAGTTGTCAGTTGATTGACCGGAAGAAGAGGCAAACAAAGAAAAGAAAATAGACTTTTACTCTGAAATGTATGCAGCCTTTTCTCAGTAATTCCCATCTGAACACTTCTTTCCAGCAGCCTGTAAGTTGAATGTGAAGCTAAAACTGCACATAAATAACCAATGATATTATTTTGCACAGCAAAGTTTAAAATTAATTTCTCTAAAACTATTAAGTGCCTGTCAGTCTCACTTTGGTTCTGGTATATGTGAATATGATGCACAAGTGTAGAATTAATGGAAGAAATTCTTGGTCCTTAGTCACTTCAGAGGTGCCTTGTATGGATGCAGGAGCACAGCCAAATGAATGTTACTGCAGACCCAAGAAATCCTCATATGTGCCAGGAATTTGACTTTTCAATTAAGATATTTCCAGCTGTCAAGGAGTAAGTGGTGGTTGTGGCAGTCCCTTGATATGAAGATGACAGTCTACAGTAAGTAGGGAAATTATCAGTGAGTCCATAGATGATTGAAGAGGCTGATCCTAGATCTGCACATTCAACTGCAGATGTGAAAAAATGTTCTGGAAGGTAGGAGTAGATCCTAGAGATGTTGGGTCATAGCTGCCCCTTTGTCTCTCTAGTCTATCTGCCAGAGAGGCAGGTTTGCTCAAAATTCTCAATGCCTTGTCATACATCACAGTGCCACTGGGGACAATTCAATGGTAGAGTCTCCCAGGTATCAGTGTTAATATCGCAATTCTTCATATTAGCCTTCAAGGTGTTCTTGAATCTCTGAATGCATTGCCTGCATAAACTGTGGGCCAAGATAGGAAGCAAAAGAATCTCTTCTTTTGCTTACCTCTAGAGCAGTGACCATCAGTGAACGGGGAGTATAGGACCTGTTTTGGGAGCTGGTTGTCAGACACCCTTAGGACATATCATGTCCAATGGAGCTGGTGCCATATAAACATGGCTTCAATGTTGGTGGTATTTGCTTGAGCCTGAAAGCTGGTGTATGTTCTTCTTCCAAATCCAATATGGAGGATTTTCCAGAGACCTTGCTGATGGTCATGTTCCAAAGCTTTCAGGTGTTTCCAGTGTGTCATCCAAGGTTCATGCCCATACAATATGGTAGGGATGACAACAGCCTTGTAAATGAGAAGTTTGGTTTAGGTCCTGATGTCATGATCATTGAAGACTTGATTTCGTTGATGTCCAAAGGAAGCACTGGCAGATTTTATCTGGGATTGAAATTTGTCATCTATGTTTACTTTTGGAAAAGCTGGCTACTCAGGTAGTGGAAATGTTCAACATTCTCCAAGGATTTCCCTGTAATTGTAATATGTGGAGGAACATCTGGCTAGTTAGGGGTGGGCTGGAAAAAATCTTGGTTTTCATGAAGTTGGAAGAGAGTCCAAGAATTTCATATGCTTCACAGAAGCAGTCTGGGGTGCCCTGATGCTCTCCAATTGGGTGGATGCACGTGGCACAATCATCAGCGTATAAAAGATCAGTAACTGAGATTTTGGTTATCTTGGATGTGAAATGTAACTGACTGTTGTTAAAGAGATTTCCAGCCATGCTATACTGGATTCTGACTCCAGATGAAAGTCCATCAATAATGAGATGCGGAGTATCTGCATTTGAAAAACCTTAAAAAACCTGTTTCTATGAAGCAAAAGAAGTGATTTGCAGAAATACAATCTGAGGGACAGCTGTAAAGAACACATCTGCCAAACTTTGGTTTCATTCTAAATAATCAAATAACTCTTATTATCAGGAGGTTTCTATTCTAAGTGAACCTAAAAAAGGTTAGAATGTGGGTCTTGACAAAGACAGCCCCTAGAGCACTCAGGAAGGGATGTTTCTTGGAAAGCCATTACTTCCCTTTCAAGCCAGAATATGAAGTCAGTCGTTCTGGTTTCATACTTATATTGCAATGTAGAAAGGAATGATACTGTGCTCGTTTCTCAAGTTGGTGTTCATGAAGTTCTGATGTTAGTACAGCTAAGAAATACTTGCTGGCCAGTGGTGCTAACTGCTTATTCCAAGTTAGTTGCTGCTTTCATTCAAATAATTATTTAAAACTTGTAGTTCACATGCTTCAATCTCTGACATTTTTGTGTTGGAGTTTTTGTTATCCCAGCAAGTTTATTCTCTTTCTATTTGGGAAGGTTGTTTTTATCATATTCATTCAGCCTGCTGTTTCCCAATATCCCATTAACTTCCTCTGGGTCTTCAGATCCTATGGGTTTTGGTTGACTCAAAACCTCACTACTGCCATGCAGAACTCCCAGAATCCTCCATTCTGCCTGCCACTCTTCACATACTTCCTGCACTTTTTGATGTATCTACCACTATAATGACAATACTTTGTCCATGACTTGATGAAGGAAACTTGTTTAATTTCTCTTTTCTTCAACAATGTCAAGGCTGAATTGTTTGAGCTCTAGAAGTGTGCTGTTTTGCAAAATTGCGTGGGGATACCTACAGGCAGTAGTGATATTTCTGAATGACAATGAGAGCAAGAGAAAGTGACTAAGAGATGGAAGATTTTTCTAATGCCATTCTTATCATCTACAAAAATGGTGTGAGCTTCCCAGAGTCACATCTACATGACAAAGCTGCCTACAGTTTCATATGACTAAATGAAACAAAAATGCATTGTGTCAATCCACTGCCAACTTTGTGGGTTACAGGGTTTCAGTCACACTGTGAAAAAAGATGGGGGCATTCCAGAAGATCATATTTTTCACTGACAGCTCACTATAATTTAAATAAGCACACGCAGTGGTGACACCTTTAACACTGAATCCAAATTAATTGGGTTTTGTGGTAAAGGCAAAGCTTACACTACTGTTTAAAGGCATATTGGCACATCCGCATCCTTCAGTTAACTGCCTGATACAACCGCCTCTACATCTAAAGTGACATTCAGCGTCAGTCTTCTTGTGGTTTTCTGAATGTAGCAGAGCTACACTGTGCTTTGTGCCAGCCTCTGCAAGTTTGGAGAATTCATTAAAATACAGGCAGGAAACCAAAGATTCTGTGGAAAGCAGATATGCTCTCATAAGGATGGATTGTGCCATTCTGCCACTGCCTTTAGTAGGAGATGGGACTGAGCTGGTTTCCCTTAATACCCATGTGTAATGTGTCATTCTGTACAGAGGCTAGAGCTGTTCCTGAGTCTAGTGCAGGGTGTAAAGGCAGTGGGAGGAGCCTCTTTTACCTTATTTATAACCATGTGAAAACCAGGTAGAATAAATAAGCACTTATGTGGACTATAGCAGTAATGTAATTCCTATCGCTTTTGCATCCGAGAACTTTTCTGTTTCCTGTTCCATCCCTGCCTTATTACTCCTTCTCACCTGTGAAGGGCCCTAGCTGTCCATGAAATAAAATGGTGTTCTCTACTGAGGAAAAACCAAGAGAGATGCTGCAAAAAACAGGGAGTCAAGAAGATGGGAAATGGTAGTTGCGCGCGCGCATGCGCGCGCATGTGTGTGTGTGTGTGTGTGTGAGAGAGAGAGAGAGAGAGTGTGCATGTGTGTATGCACAAGCTGAAGTTGGTTGGTCTCCTTGCATACAAAAGAGCTCCCTTACATAAGTCAGAATATAGAATCAGGGCCATGATATTGGTGCAGTTAAGACGTGCTTTGGGGAGATAAAGTTGCTTGACTGCGCACACATTTCCTGCAACCCAGTCATGAGGGTTGACAGCGCAAGGCAGTCATGCACTGTGGTTTCCTCTGTATCAGAGAATTTCTGGCACTTGTTTGCTATGATGCTATGAGACATTGTTCCAGTGACTTCCAAATACTGCACAGGTATTTTCTGCACAGGTACATTTCAAATAACTATGGGCAAACCCCCACAGAAATAAGTAGAAGAAAGTCTACTCTAGAAATGGAAAGACTAACTGTAGGAAGGATCATTTTCTCAACATTCAGAAATAACGGGATCTCTAAAACAGAACACAAAGAAGATCACATCACCACTAAGATATAGTGAATGAGTGAGACTGTTCCATGTATATAATATAGTTAGCAAATAATTTTTGTAATTTTATACCTTCATGCATAAAATCTAGACCCTATGACAGACAAACAGATAAGTCTTGTGATCAAGACATCATATATATCCTTCATGGAAATACACTGAAGTGAAAAGAATGAAGTCGTTCTATCACAGCTGCTCCAGCACTCTTTACTTAATAGAAAAAAAGAGAGATTTCTTACTGTTTCTTTCTCCCCAACACTGAGTACCATTTTTGCAGAGTCATATCCTGATTTGATCATTCCCAACTTGTGTCTGGTTTTTGAGATATGGGCATGTCATAAAAACCCTCTGTATGATTCTGATTTATAGCTGTTAGATGCCTTCGACAGCTTTACAACTAGTGTCCGCAAACACTAAGGGCCAGCAAACCTAGAATTAAACAATCAGCTTTATTTTGGTTTTCTGAGTACTTTTCCATTTTCTTCTGTGCCTGTGAGCAACAGGGTTTATACATTTATATGAAAACTGAATTCCTGAGCAAGATTTTGGTTTATTTAATTTTTCTGCTGGCTCATAGGAGCAGAGCAGACAAACAGTGGAGAAAAATACTATGTTATTTAGGTTACACCCTTGTCAAGATAAAAAAAAACAGAATTTGTCATCCTGGGTTGATACCAAAGGATTGGCCTAGAAATTCAGGCAGTCTTGTAGACTTTACTTTGAAAAGTTGGTAGGTTTTTTCATAAATAGGAGGACACTAAAAAGGCACCAGTGGCAGAGTTCTGAATAACTTCTATGGACTGAAATGTCATAGAAGCTTCTTCTTGCCTAGAAAGTTTGTATGAGACCCAGTTAGTGTGGATATTATAACTATTCATTTGCCTATGTAAAAAAGTATCAGAAAAACTATCATGATGCTTGGAGCTAACTGGGGTGGCTGTTGGTGTCAACTGTGAGTGGTAAGTAAGGGCCAAACTGCTAAAAATATTTGGTCATTGCTTCATTTGGCATTGAAAACCTGGACTCAAATTATTTACACACATTATTTCCATTGAAATCCATCTTGGCTCCACGAGAGACAAATGACTAAGAAGACTTGTGACCAATATTTCTTTTTTATCCTTCACTTGGGATATACTGAAATGAGTAGCTTTCTCATTGCAGTCTCACTTACTTACTAGTAAGCCTTTACTTACTAGGAAAGACAGCCAGAGGCTTCTCTAATTTATACAGACCCTCCAAAGAATTGTCTATGGATTGTTTTCTAGCCTAAAATAATACAGAATACCCATGGTATTTAGGTTGTAGATACTTTTTGGACAGGTTGTCTCCTGTCCTCAGGTTTAGCGCTGCTGTATCTCTAGCTTCAGGGCCTGAATGGGCATAGAGGTTGCTTATTGTAACCTCACACAGCTGGCAGCAGTATGTTTTTGACTTTTGTACGCTACTGGATCAGGGTACACTGGTCACTGCATTGAGAAGGATTCTCTGGCAGATGCAGGAGCTTATGTTGGCAACTTGCTGCAAACCTTGTGTAAATAACTTTCTTCTGCCCTCCTTCCCTAGTCCCTGCCATCATAAGAAACCTTTTTTCTTACCACAGTTCACTTGATAAATGAAACAGTTTCACTTCTTAGGACTATTATCAGGGCCTCTGCTCATTCAGGCCTGGCTTAACCAAACTCCTGAGCTTCCATGTCTGACCTTGATCCTAGGCTATTGCCACTGCCCCAGTTCTCTGTAACTGGATCAGATGCTGAAAGAGCCACTCAGCCCTTTTAAGCACAGCTGCAGCCTCAGGCTGCAGGCACACCTTTGACAACAGCCTCAGTCTGCTCCAACAAGCCTCATTTTCACTACTCCCTGGTTCTCCAAGGCTCCTAACTCAGCTTTTCCTGACCTTGATTTTGGATCTTCCCTGGAACTGGGTACTGGCTCTCTGATTATCCTGACTTCTGACCTTGGCTTGCACCCTGGACTATATATCTTAGATCTCACTCTTAACTCTTCTGGAACCTGGTCCTGTGTTCCCCCCTCCACTGATCCAGTCCCCAACGTTATGCCCCAGTAACCTGTACCCCACATCTAGCTGACATCCTGGTTGCCCTTGCGGGCCTGCCTGCAGGCCCAATTGCTTATGTCCCAGCTGAACTCTTACAGAAAAGTGTGCCTTACAGACCTATGGTGGCACAGGGGATGGATCTGCCCCTGAGGTGGATCTCTGAAGGCAAGAAAGAATATTAAGACCCAAAGACCAACAGCTAAACTGGACCATTTAAGGCAGTGAAACAAATAAAGCCCATAGCCTTCAAGTTGCAGCTACCAGAGACATTGAAGATACACCCAATTTTCCATGTATCCCTACTCAAGCCCTTGATCACAAATCCTTTTCCTGACCATCTGACCCCCACTGATAGTGGAAGGTCATAGAGAGTATATTGTTAAGCTGGTTTTAGATTCCAGATGTGTCTGAGGCAAGCTCCACTACTTGATCACTTGGGATGGCTGTGGCCCCAAAGAATGATCCTGGGACCTGCTGGCCATGACCATGCCCCTGAATTAGTGCAAACCTTCTATCAGAGGTACCCAGAAAAACCTGGTCCCAGGCCTCTGGAAGATGACCCTGTGGGCAGAGTGGGGCGGGTTACTGTTGGGGCCTTTGGTCAATGAGGCCTGGCTGGGCTGGGCTCTTGAGCTTTCATACCTGACCTTGATCCCAGGCTAATGCCACTGCCCCAGTTTTCTGTAACTGGATTGACTGCTGAGAGAGCCACTCAGCCCTTTTAAGTACACCTGTAGCCTCAGGTAGCCTTGACAACAGCCTCAGTCGGCTCCAGCAAGACTAGAGTCCACTGTTATTTGAATCCCCTGGCTTTGAGTTTTCCTCACCCTCTTCTTGGATCTTCCCTGGAACTTGGCATCTGGTTCTCTGATTTTCCTGGTTTCTGACTTTGGCTCCTGATCTTCCTCTTGACTCCCCTGGAACCTCATCCTGCATTCACTGCTCCACTGATCCAGACCCTGACCTTATGCCCCAGTCACCTGTATCCCCACGTAGCTGACCTCCTGGTTGCCCTTCAGGACTTACCCCCAGGCCTGGCCACCTATGTTCCAGCTGAACCATTGCAACTATTCCTACTGTAACTACCTACAGACAGGAAAAGCAAGCAGTAATTAAAAATAAACATGAGTTTGGAGGAAATGACAGCATCTGCTAGCAAAAATCAACCCGAGGAAAATGTTCAACTCCAGCCTTAAGACCACTTAAAATCAAACTTGATTCAAATCCAGCCTGCATTGGTGCTCCAGGAGTAGTGTATTAAAATGGTTTTATACCACAAGCCTTTCATCAACTCTTCTTACAACCATTCTGCTCTACCTAGACATCTGTGGCTATGATGAAGCCCCACCTATAGAGGTATTCAAGTGTGTTGTTTAGGAAAGAACACCTTATTTTTCTCTATTTCAGTGTTGAGGCTGGTGACTATCAAGAGAAACTGTTTTTATTTTGTTTTTAGAGACAGCAAGAAAAGCTGCATTTAATTGGGGCCTCTGTGCCAGAATTTAAAAAAATGACAGCTCTGCAGTTGTCAAAATCCCTGTGTTAGTTTTAGTCTCGTAGGCAATTGTCTAGTACAGTGGTTCTCAAACTTTTTTTTTTTATGGACCACTTCAAAATTGCTGAGGGTCTTGGCGGACCACTCAATATATTTTTTTTTGTTCTACAAATCAAAGCCCACAACTCATATTTTAATATCAGTAGTCTTACCTTACAAGTACAGATATTCTCAATTGTTCTGCACCCTTTCTGTGGACCACCTGAATGGAGCTTGCAGACCAGTGGTGGTCTGCGGACCAGAGTTTGAGAACCTCTGGTCTAATGTTTAAGATATATTTAATTCCCTCTACTGTACATATATATATATATATATATATATGTACATATATATACATATATATAAAGTTGGAACTCACTTAGGTATCTCTACACAGTTCCATATTGTTCTCTATAGGTACACTTTAAGTTTTGGCCTGAGGATACAGATGACCTTCGATGAGTCACGTTCCTACAAAAACTAATGTTGGACCCAATGTGAAAGGAGCTGAGCATCATCTCTGGACACCTTTACTTCTATAAAATATAGTACCTTGCAGGAAGGGATCATACCATGAAATCAAAGGGAGAAAATTAGAGATTCATTCTACTGTTTGACAGGGTCAGCTTCAGCTGTAAAACAGAAGGAATTTAATTTCAGGGAATTATATGTATATACGTGTGTGTGTGTGTGTGTGTGTAATACACATAGTTTTATAATGTATATATATTATATTCCCTGAAATGAAATTTCTTCTGTTTTACAGCTGAGGCTGAGGCTGATCCTGGGAAGGGACTTGACCTTACTTGTACCTCTCCGCTTGCCTGCCATCCACAGCCCTCCTTATTCTTCTCACTTAGTGCTTTTCTCAGCTCCAATTAATTTTCTTTGTGTGTGAAGCCATGTTTTAAATTTTGGTCTCCCTTTTCTCCAAAAACTCCCATTAATTGCTAACAAAACTCCACCAAGATATTTTCTAATAGAAAAATTCAGAGGCAATAAGGCAATGAATTTATGTGATCCTGTAATAATCCAGGCACTAACAAGGAGTTTGAAATTTAATTTGAGCATTTGACATGCAGGCATATGCAGGGAAACTTTCTGAAATGTTGGCATGTGCAAACCAGTCTAGACTTTTATACAGAAACACCACTAACTCTTTTTTAATATAAATTTTAAGTGTTTGTGTTTTTTCCTAAATTATAAAATACTGCATCATGCATCTTCTGCAAGGTTGATTTTAATTGTTTTCCAAACACATTCTCAAGTCTAAATAAATCTTGCTATTCGTAGGACAATCATAATGTCCAAATTAATAGAATAAAGTATAAAATATATATCAAAAGTAAGAAAAATCTAAGCCCATTCCCCCCTCCCCCCTCCCCCCCCCCAAATCCAAACACACAGGCTACTTGTTTCCAGTTTATTTCAGCTCAGCCACTCTATCTTATAATGAATCTCCTGGATTCAGAAATGTTTTAGACATCCTTTTCTGCAAAGCTTTTTGCAGTCTTCATTATTTTTAGAAGCTCTTTCCTGATGTGTGCAAGCCATTTTTCTATCACCAGAGTCTATTACCCATCTGATGAAACTCTATAGTCAGGTAAGGAAGCAAATCCTGCTGTCTGCTTCGTTACATCTCAAGATGCTAAGAAATGGGGGTGAATTCCATCTTTTTATTCAAAGACGGATCACGAATTTTGGATGTCTCTGTTAATCATCCCTCACAATAATCCCATCTTTAAGGGTATTAACTTCTTCAAGATTACAGATCCCAATCAAAATGTATTCCTGGGTTACAATGGGGTGCCTATAGCAGGGCACAGACAAGCTGCTGCTTATGTGGAATGAGGCTAATGGATGTATAACAATGTTTCCATTCATGGACCAAGACTCTGCTGTACCTTAATCATCTGCTGGTGCAATAGTATTTTGCATTGAAAGGCAGAAGATGTTTTCCTTTATTATTCAGAACCTTTATTCTCAGATGGCATAAAGTGAAATCAGTCTATCCATAACAATTTCTTTTAGCTGAAAATCTGATTGGAACTTTTTAAAGTTTTCCAGAGTAAAATCAAAAAATACTGTATAAGGTTGTACAATTTTCTACTATGCTGATTTCAGTCCTTTTTAAAAAATACTTAGAATTCAACGTGAAAATGAAAATAAATCGCTGACAGTTATTCTTTTTAACCCAAGTGCAATCTGCAAACATCTGTTAGTCACCCTTTACTATTTAATGTTGTCCCTTAATTTGTAGGAAGGAAATGTCAGCAAATGCTATTTAAATCTGAAGCAAGAAAAACAATATTTAAGAGATGGATTACTCATAAGAGGAACTTCAACAATGAATAAACCCCAATGGAGCTACTCAAGTGAGTAAAGATTGCATAGAAATGTAATTTATATTACTAGTCATTGGTATTGCTGTGCAAAAACTTCTATGGGCCTGATTCCAAAAGGCAGTGAGCAGCTCTTCTTCCACTGAGCTCAAAAGGAGATGTAGTTTCTCAGCACCAATTAGTAGCGGGGTCTTTTTGCAACATTGCAAAACTTACTTTGGCCCTAGATGAAGCAATAACCTCCTTTAAAACTGCACACTGAACATTCTGTATGACACTGCCCCCTTCACACAACGAAAGAAAAGCAAAACTCTCCTGTTTTGATATATACATTTAAATACATTTAGGATTTGTCAATTATAACAGATGAAGGAAGAAGGGAGAAAACAATATAAAAATGTAATTTTTTTTTTAAATTACAGATGATTTACTTCTATAATTCACAATTAAAAACACTGCATTGGTATTAGTTTACCATCATAACACTATTGTTTCTTCCTAGATTAGTTGGTTTTATGGTGAGTAGTTTGATTGCATAGAGTTTTTAAATGTTACTAGTATGATCTGTCACCTCATGACTCAACAGAGTTGCTCCCTGAGTCAGATTTAGTGACAAACATATATGTTTTAACTTCTGGTGTTCAACTTCAACCCATGTAAAACAGAAGGAACTGGATTCTTTCTTTTCTTGCACAATAGTGTTGCACAAACGGCTAGTTTCGTGCCCCTGTAGGCTTGTCCAATCCCCCCCAGGAGAGAGTCACACACACAGGCTAGGTCCAATTTCAGATTTATTGTTTGCAAACAGACCGACCCAGGAGTTGAGCCACTCAGATCAGGGCCGACGACAAACTGGGTCTGAAACTTCTTTTTATAGCCAAGGTAAACAATAGATTTCAACGTATCGTGCAATTATTGGCAGACTTAGCATTACGTCTTGCATCGTATGTCTAGCAGTTACATGTTCTATGACAGTTTACATACATGTCTCATTTACATCTTAAATCCCCTCCCAGGGGCAGTTCTTAAGCCCCTCGTGGTCATCCTTCGGTCAGGGTCTGGTCTCTCCACCTCAACATCTTTCCTGCCCCTCTTCTCTTATCTCTCGTAAGGAGTTATTTATTGCATCTGTTCCTGGCTTTGTCTGTAGAAGTGTAGTTCTGCTCGTAAATCTGTCATTAGCCTACATGCCTTAGCAAAAGCAATTGTGATAATATGCAAAAGCAATTATAAAAGCAGGAAAATATAGATTATGCTATATTTTTACCACAATTATCCCCCCTCAAGATGCTCTCTAACTCTAATTTTAATAATTTTCTGCTATGGCTAACTTCTGATAATGCACAAACATCTCTCGGTTGACGACCGACTGTACTGTTCGTCTCACGAGAGCCATGATGCAGGGTATAATACAGGGAATCAAACAAAGTATCAACATTAGCAGACAAAAGATTAAGAACGCTCCCCTTAACCATCCAAAATTAGGGAGCCAGGATGTAAACCAATCAAAATTCCACCCGTTCCATGTTTGGACTGGGACATGTGCTACCTCCTCCATTTCATCCGCTAAGGCCTTTATCAATTCACCATTATCATCAATTTCAACACAACAATTTGATAAATTCAACTTCCTGCACACCCCTCCTTCACTTGCAAGTAAGTAGTCAAGAGCTAAGCGGTTTTGCAGTAACGTAGTACATAGTTGAGTGAGCTGGTTGCCAATCAGACGCAGGGCTGCGGCAGTTTTATTGGTAACAATTTCTACTACGGCCTGGAGTCTAATAATTCGATTTGTCAAATATGTGGGCTCTCTCCCAACCACGTTTGGCTCCCAAGTTGCTGGACCATAGTACTGAATGATTCTCTCTGCTGGCCACTCATCATTTTTCCACTTTTGGCCTCCCCCTGCTGCAATGCCCTCAAAAGAAACATCAGTATTGCGTTTGGCTCGATGAGTTATCCAAACACCCGGAATTAAAGCCCCCAAATAACAAGTCCCAGCCCAATTGGCGGGAAGCTGCCTATATGCCCATCGCCCACAAATCCACCATAGCCCGCAGGCTTCATTTGTGATGGTGGAACGAGAGTTCATTAAAGTTAGAGTTAGCGAGCTTCTTTTTGTTGAACTCCCATTCACCTTGGTACCATTTCGATAGTGGGTACAATTAATGCCCCAAACTGAAATCCACTCTTTACTCAATAGGCAGCTACAATTGTTAAAATTGTTATGTGAGACATTTGCGCATGTCCATGCACCCTCCCAGGGGGCGATTTCCTTAGAAATCCATGTTTCCTTGCACCTTGACTGTCCCACTTTAAATCTTCTGTGTTGGGAAATACAAATAGATCCAGTAACTTTTGCCACCATAATTCTCCCAGAACCATTATATCGCAAAGAGAAATTCCGGTTAAAACCCCAATCTGAGACTATACCAGTCCTATTGAGGGGGATAGGCAAGAAAGGGACTCCCTCATCACTAGAAACAGGAGTAAGCGCACACAAAAGACAACTTTGGTTAGTTAGAGCCCGAGCTGAGTCTTTAAGAAGGGCCACCCATGAATTTCCCACCCATGTATTTGTAGGTGTGCCTTTAGGTTCCCATATATTATTGACAGGTTGAAGGCTTGAAGGCCAATCTTTGAGGATTGCAGACCAGATTTCTGGGTCTGGCTTTACACACAGCAGTGTTGTATCGCCGGATTGAATTATAATTTCTCGACGCGGGCAGCACCGGGAAATGGGGTGCAGGAGGGCACTAAGTATTGTAGACTTTGAAAGTTTGTAGTTAGCCTTAGTGAGGGTTCCACCCCCATTTTGGGGACACTTACAACAGGTGGGCATAATAGCTGGGTTTGATATACCTAAAAGGGACAAGAGCTTCAACAAATAGACTAGGGCCCACATCTTTGCAAGCGTAACTTTAAATCTCCAGCAGGTTCACTTTTCCATTTGTTGGCTTCTTGTTCCTGGGTGTTATCAGCTTCCGGAGTGACCACACCCTGGGAGTTGGTGTCCTCCTGATGAAAAGGCTTCACTCTCGAGCAATGGGTCCACTTATCGCTGTTTGATAAGCGAACAGCTGTGTGTGTAGTCAGCAGCACCTGGTAGGGTCCCTCCCACCTTTCTGCGAGGGGATTCTTTCTCCACTTCTGTACCAGGACCTGGTCACCCGGTTTAAAGTTGTGGATTGGTGCATCAAGCGGAAGGCTCTGGAAGGGTGCAGCAAACCTGTGTAGGGAAGACAAAACAGACTGCAAGGCACATGTTCCCAAATTTCGGATTTCCCCAAATCCACAGTAACCTGTTCCCTCCACCCCACTGGCAAGACTCTGGGAGGTATACCAAACATTAATTCAAAAGGTGACAATTTAATCCCTCTACGTAGTGTGCTACGAATACGAGTTAAAGCCAGTGGGAGTGCCTGCGGCCATTTCAAATGAGTTTCAATACAGATTTTCGTTAGCATAGCCTTCAGTGTTTTATTCATGCGCTCCACCTGACCTGAACTCTGGGGTCTCCATGGAGCATGGAGTTTCCATGTGATATCTAAAGCTTTGGACATCTCCTGTACTATTTTCCCCACAAAATGACTTCCTTGATCTGACTCAATGGATTCAGGCAACAGAAATCGGGGTATTATCTCGTGGAGTAGTACTCGTGTCACTGTGGATGCGGTAGCCGTTCTTGTGGGGTACGCTTCCACCCATCCAGTTAGTTGATCAACCAATACTAGCAGATAACGGTAACGACCAGACTTTGGAAGTTCAGCGAAGTCAATCTGCCAAGCTTGTCCGGGATAATGGGCCCACGGTCTTCCTCCCATAGGGGCTGGTGGTCTTGTAGATTTTGGGTTTACCTTTTGACAGGTCGAGCACTGAGAGACCACTCTCTGGGCTTCCAAATAAAGTCCTGGAGCCACCATTTGATGAGTTAACAAGTCTCCCATCGCATTGCCTCCCATGTGAGTGGTATAATGTAACCGGTGGAGTATCTCTCCCAATAAGCATCAAGGTATTAATACTTTCCCTCCAGGTACAATCCACTATCCCTGAGGGTTCTTAATAGCCTTGAGCTCTGTGGCTAGCTTATCTGATCCTGGGCCATATGTTGCTTTACAATCTTCTAAGTAAAAGGGCACCTCATGGGTCGAGCCCTGAAACATTGCCTCTCCTCCCGTCTGTGTTGCCTCTTTGGCTGCTACGTCAGCCTTCGCATTTCCCCTTCTCTGGCGCTCGTCTGCAGCCTTGCCATGGGCTTTAACATGCACCACGGCCACCTCTTCTGGTAGCCGGAGGGCTTCCAATAGCATTACAATCTGTGGCCCATTTGCAATCTTTTGTCCAGAGGCCGTGATGAACCCACGTTCTTTCCACAACAACTCATGGGCATGTACAGTGGCAAAGGCATAGCGCGAATCTGTAAAAATGTTCACTCTTTTGTCTTTTCCTAATACCAATGCACGTATCAGGGCAGTGAGCTCCGCTGCCTGTGCTGACCAGTTTGCAGGGAGTTTTTCTTTCCATACAGTCTCAGTTCAGGTTACCACAGCACACCCCGTATGCCGCACGCCATGTATTACACTACTTGAACCATCTACGAAGAACTCCTCCTCTGGGTCCTCGAGTGGGTCGTCTGTCAAGTCAGGACGAATTAGTACTGTCTGAGTCAATACCTCTAAGCAATCATGGCATGGAGGTCCCGGTTCTGGCATCAGGGTGGCTGGGTTCAAAGCAGTGGTGTGCTTGAAGGTGAGGCCTGGATTAGATAGGAGAAAGATTTCATATCTGGATTGTCTGGAGGGGTTTAAAAATTTCCCTCCCTCTCCTCCGAGGCTCTGGGGGACCCCATGGGGTGTATGTATTTCCATATCCGCTCCCATAACAATCTTTTGGGCCTCTTCCACAGGAGTAGCTGTGGCAGCGACAGCCCTTAAACATGCAGGCCATCCCTTCGCTACCGGGTCTAGGACCTTGGAGTAGTAGCCCACGGGCTTCCAAGTTGGGCCTACTGGTTGAGTTAAGACCCCTGAGGCCACCCCTTTATTCTCATGCACATACAGTCTATAGGGCTTGCGCCCATTTGGAATCATCAGCGCTGGGGGTTGCAAGAGGGCAGCTTTCAATAACTCAAATGCATGTTGGTTTTCCTTAGTCCATTTCCAATTTGTGAGACCCTCTTTTGTGAGGGACTCATATAGGGGTTTGGCTTTTCCCCCATAATCAGGAATCCACAGTCTACAAAACCCGGTTAGGCCCAGGAACGCTCGCAGCTCTTTGGGATTTTTGGGGGCAGGCATATCCTGTATTGCTTGAATTCGATCCCTACTCAAAGTCCGAACCCCCTCCTCAATCTCATAACCCAAAAAGGTGACTTTTGGCTGACAAATTTGAGCCTTTTCCCGTGACACTTTATACCCTTTCTTTCCCAGGGTGTTCAGCAAGGATTCTGTTGCTCTTTTTCCCGTCTGCACATCAGGGCTTGCTATCAATAAATCATCAACATACTGCAGCAGCGCCACCTCAGGGTGTCTCTCTTTCCAGTGCTCCAAGTCTTTTTGCAATGCTGTTCCAAAGATTTGGGGGGATGAGACAAATCCCTGGGGCAACACAGTCCATAACAATTGAGTCTTATGATACGTGTCCGGGTCTTCCCATTCAAAGGCAAACAATTTCTGACTATCTTTATGTAGCGGGATAGAGAAGAAAGCATCTTTTAAATCTAACACAGAAAACACCTTGGCATCTGCTGGAACTTGGGTTAGAATGGTGTGTAGATTTGGGACCATAGGATAATTCACTAAAACCTTTTTGTTTACAGCTCTCAAGTCTTGCACTAACCTGAAGGAGGCACCATCTGCTTTGGGCACACCCAGGATCGGGGTGTTAAAGGGGGATGATCCCTCTATTAACCACCCATACTGCTTGAATTTTTCAATCAGCGGCTTTAAACCTGCGCGGGTGGATTTCTTCAGAGAATACTGTCTCACACACACAGGACCCTCTCCCTCCTTTAGAGGAATCTTGACTGGATTTACGTATTTTGCCCAGGCAGGAGTTCCATCTGCCCACACACATGAATCAACATTCTCTAAAATCTCAATTTCTTTGGCTTCTGACACAGTCTCAGCTGCCCTGAGGGCCATTTGGTAATTTGAACCCTGCTTCACGGGTAGCTGCATCACAATTTGATCCTCACGGAAGAAGATTTCAGCTTGGAGTTTTGTTAGTAGATCTCGCCCCAAGAGAGCTACAGGACAGGCGGGGGAAACTATAAAAGCATGCTCTAACATATTATTCCCAATTTTTTTGAGGAGGGGCTTGCATACAGGCAATCTAGTTCGTTTTCCTTCTATACCTTCTACAGTCACCTGCTTTCCGCTTTCTTTAGCTAGAAGAGGTTTTACTGGAAGCATAGAAAAGGTAGCTCCAGTATCTACTAGAGCCTCATAGTCTCTGCCACCTACCCTTATTTTCACCATGGGATCCTTCCGAGCGCTCGCCCGTAGGGTGGTGGTCTTGGACCCTGGTCTCCTTCAGCTAGTATCTTCCCCTGAGGATTCCGCTCGCATCTGGCGGCCCCCCTGCTGAGTTTCCCTCTGTTTGTCTTTCAGCTTAGGGCAATCTCTCTTCCAGTGACCTTTCTCTCGGCAATATGCACATTCGTCAGGCTTAGGTCGGCCTTTTCCAGTCTTCTCCCCCCCCTCAGGTTTCTCCTTCCATCGCCCGCCAATGTCTGCGCTTTTGCCCAAGGCAGCTGCTAGCATTGCCATCTGTCTTTGTCCACGCTTTTCCTCTCTCCTCTCTGCCACCTGATCACGATTCCCATAAACTTTATATGCAATCCCTACAAGTTCTGAAAGCGGTTTACCCGCTGCCCCCTCAGTCTTTTGCAACTTCTTCCTTATATCTGGGGTTGCCTGCCCAATAAACATCAGATTCACCATGCGCTGATTTTCTTGGGCCTCAGGGTTCAAGTCACTAAATTTCTTAAAGGCATCGAACAAACGTTCCAGGAAAACCGAGGGAGATTCATCCTTCCCCTGGCGGACTTCATACAATTTAGAGAGATTAGTTACCCGTGGCACTGCCTTGCCCAGAGCTTCCACTATAATTCCTAAATAATCATGATTACGCTGTCTCCCGTCCGCTGAACTGTTATTCCAATCAGGGCTCTCAATGGGGCATACGTTCCGTATATTTCCTCCCGCTCCTTCTAGGCGCTCTTAGGCTATTCGATCTACCGTTCCCAGCACTAAACGCCTTTCCTCTGAGGTCAGAATGGTATGCAACATCATCTGAACATCAGCCCAGGTGGGGCGGTGAGTCTGCCCTACTGACTGAAACAAGTTTTGCATTTTCTCGGGATCCTCTCTGAAAGAGGGATTCTGATTTTTCCAATTGAACAAATCTGACGTATTGAAAGGCACATAAACAAAGGAGGTGTCCCTTTCCCCTAGCAATACCTCTCTCATGGGACACTGATAGTTGGGGGCCAGGTTACGGGATGAATGAGGGGGTCTATCTGGTGCCCATCCATTCAAGAGGGGTGAACACCATGCTGGGGACCAGTGGCCTGGTAGCCAGGGCCTAGCCAGGTCAGGCCCTTGCGGGGGTGAGTCACCTTTCCCTTCACGTTCATATGGGGGTGCCGATTCTGGGGTGCTCTTTGAGTCTCCTTTTTCCGGAGCACTAGGGCCAGATTCTTGTGATGGTGATGGTTTCTGATCTCCGGTGCTTGTACTGGCCGGTGACCGGGCTTCGTTCCTGTGCCTTAGTCCCTGAGCCAGATCTCCCTCACTACCAGAATCAGAGAGGACTCGGGGCTTTCTCCCAGCGTCTTTTGCCAATAACATCTTACACATTTTTCCTTTACACTTCTGAATCCATGGGGAAATGGGATTCATCACAGCACTCACCCAGCAATCTATATACGGATACTGATCCCAATGACTGTCCCTTGTTATCACACCTAACACTTCATTAGCTAACTTCACATCAAAAGAACCGACATCCGGCCACCCCACTTCAAACGACAGCCATTCCAATTGACAGAAAGTAATCAATCTGTCCTTTGACATCTCTATTCCATAATTTCCTTTGAACTTACTAAAGTTCCTTAGCATGCATCCTAATGGGGTTGCAGAACTTTCTTCCCGGGAGCTACCCGAACCCATTGTGTCAACCAATATACAAAATCACTCAGATCCCTGTCCACTGGGTCACGAGGTTCCAGCTGAGCCCCCTTGCATTCGACACTACCTTGTCAGGCAGAATCGGGGCGGCTAGACTCAGCTTTTAGTCCCAGACCTGGTCAGTGGCTCATGTTTCTAAATGAACAAAGTCCACGGGGCTAATGTTCAGACTTATATACTGAACGTTCCAAAATTCCAATTTCCCCGAAAGACTATTCAAATGACACAAGGAAAGCGAATACTCACTCCTGCCAACACCCTGGCGCCGTCTCTTCGGACCCTGCTCAGCCTGGGTGACTCATTCAGTGGAGAGCCTTTTAACCTCCCGGGTGTCCCGACTCACGTTCCCAGTGACCGTGACAGACTCCAAAATCAGTCTGGTGTGCACTTCACAGACACCTTTCCCGCTTCCGTCATTGACCCCAGGGTAGGGCAAGAGCCTCTCCTGGCTGGCTTGCCAAATTGTTGCACAAATGGCTAGTTTCGTGCCCCTGGAGGCTTGTCCAATCCACCCCAGGAGAGAGTCACACACACAGGCTAGGTCCAATTTCAGATTTATTGTTTGCAAACAGACCGACCCAGGAGTTGAGCCACTCAGATCAGGGCCGACGACAAACTGGGTCTGAAACTTCTTTTTATAGCCAAGGTAAACAATAGATTTCAACGTATCGTGCAATTATTGGCAGACTTAGCATTACGTCTTGCATCGTATGTCTAGCAGTTACATGTTCTATGATGGTTTACATACATGTCTCATTTACATCTTAAATCCCCTCCCAGGGGCAGTTCTTAAGCCCCTCGTGGTCATCCTTCGGTCAGGGTCTGGTCTCTCCACCTCAGCATCTTCCCTGCCCCTCTTCTCTTATCTCTCGTAAGGAGTTATTTATTGCATCTGTTCCTGGCTCTGTCTGCAGAAGTGTAGTTCTGCTCGTAAATCTGTCATTAGCCTACATGCCTTAGCAAAAGCAATTGTGATAATATGCAAAAGCAATTATAAAAGCAGGAAAATATAGATTATGCTATATTTTTACCACAATAGGAGTGTTTGCTAAATGTATGCATATGCATATTCCAACATGAACACACATCTTTTATTTTATATTGTACTTAAATATGCATAAACATGAACACATAATTATTTTATGCAGATGTGAAATATATGTACGCATGTGGGCATGTGTACACACCTACAAGAGAGTTTTTTAAAATTTATTATAGAGGTACTATCGTGACAGGCAATATTTACAAGAGTTTGATTTTTCTTTCACTTACATTGATTGTACAGGTGTGTAACTCCATTGAGTTCAGCAGAATTATTCCTGATATAGACATAGAAAATGGAGATCAAGGAATATATTGTAATCACCCCCCCACATACACACACACGCATGCACGCACCCCCCCCCCCAAGGGAGAGATCACTTTCACACCAAGGGAGAGATCACTTTGCCCATCTCTTAAATGTAGGAAAAGATTTTAATTTAGAATTTTAAACAGCAAAGTAAAAAGTTCACCTGAGTGACAAATTCACTGGTCATATAAGGTTATTTTACCCCCCTCCGTCTGTCCCAGTTGTTTAATTAACTCTAGGAATAAAGTTCTGATCTACTTTAAACTTTATATCTACACAGATTAGACCTTGTTCTATTTCCATCAAAAGGCTGCTAAAAGGAAATAATCCACGAACACCATGGTAAATGGAGACAATTCTTGTAATTTCTTACAGCAACCTGGAATGTAAAGACTTGTATATCTCTCAATATATCACATAGAGAAGGGAAGCCCTGTGTTATCTGTGCTAGTAAACTAACATGCCATCTTTCACAAAATCCACCAAATTAACATTCCTTTTGGTCTAATCTATGGGTGATCAACTGTTTGCTATCTCTCCGGATCAAATGTTCCTAAGCATTCTGTCATCCATGATATGAAAGTCACTTCATTAACTTTGATCTCAATCCATGGTTTTAAAGCTGCTGAAGAGAGCTGATCTGTATAAATATAATCAGTTTTTAATTTTTTTTTTTTATGGCAGTCACCATGATAGATGACCCAATGTACATGATAGAGGGTATTAATAATATGCTATAATGCAAGAAATAAGTAATCAGATTATATGTGCCAGCAACTAACAAAAGACTGTTCTTTTATGGTCTCTGATCTTATAACTGAGTGGATGTGCATTAATGTGAGATGCATTAATGTGCATTAGCCTAATTTAATGTGCATTACAGGTGCGCGTCTACACATTCACACCCCTAATGCACATTTAAAATTGCAAAATTAGGTACCTGCATTTGAGGTATCAGATTTAGGCACAATTAGTTAAAGCGCATAACTCATGTGTAGACACGAGCTGGAACTAAATTTAGTGCCAGGTCTGCCCACCCACAAGGAGCACATGGCAGGGCTGCAGAGACTTGGCATTAACTTTAGACACCCGCCAAAAATCACTTAATGAGCATTACACTTAGTCACGCTTAAATGCACGTGCAGATGCACCCATTGTGTTGTATCTACAGAAGTCATATAGTACCTGATTAAGAATACTGGCTATCCAGGGGATTAGCAGTAATCATCATGAATAATGATAAAATACAGGAAAGAATGGGGAAAAAAAAATTATAATATGTTCAGATCAGACATTTGTTCCAAACGAGACAATTAAAACAGTACAATGCAGTGCACGTGGAAAACAAGCTTGAAGAAAGTAATAAGCTTATTATGAACTCAAGAATCTGGTGCAAAGCAAAACAATTATAAACCTGAGGAAGTGTAAAAAGTGATTTGTTTATGATAAACTGAAAACACGACAGCTCAGAATGCTTCACAGAGACACCTATGATTCCTGCAATGTGCATAGAGTTCAGCACATGTATTTACCAAGCACTCAATGGCCGCGTCCATAGATGCAGGCATGTGCACTTGCAGCAGCTCAAATAGCAGTGGCACAGATTTGTGCCAGAGATTTGTACCTCAGCACACGTGCCTGAAAACACACTTTGGTGTGCGGCAAATTGTGCCACTTGAGGCAAACTGCCTACCTCCTCCCAGATCTGTAGCCAGGGGGAGCTGGAGACTGGGGCCAGCACCTGTGTTGGCCCCAGCAGTATAAAAAGCTGCTCTGAGACACCGCAACAGGCACGTGTTCGCTTATCTGGATGCAGCCAGTGGGTGCATGTACATGTGCACTTTACTGTGACTAGACTAATTGGCTCGGCAGTGGGCGTGTCTACATGTGCAAATGCTGCAGGATGGGTTTACTCCCGAATAATTTGCTCTGGAGTAAATCCACCCTGGGCAGGTGTCTACACTGCCCACATTTGGAAGCAGATTTGCTCCCACCCTGCTCTGCCCCTCTGCAGCAGCCACTCCCACCCCTTGCCATCAGCACATGCCTTACTACACAGTAATTACTCAGCAGTTAATTTGCTACTTGCATTTCCAGGTAGCAAATTAACTGTTGAGTAGAGCAAATTTCTCTGCACTAGATGGTGGTGCTTACTATATAGTAATTTGCTCAATAAAGTGTCTCGTGTGGACACACCCAGTCAAGTGTCACTGTCTACAAATGCACCAGTATTAGGGTGCAGTAAACAAATTAACTCCATCATAAGCTAGTACTATCCCTAACAGTACTATCTTATGGTCGAATAATTTACTGCACCGAAATACATGTGGATGCTGCCCATGGGCATAAATTGTGCCCTGTCAGCCCAGCCAGGGGCCTACTCCACCCCAGCTCAAATTGCTGCTCTGTCAGGTGCATGTGTAGACACTGCACCTGAGAGCAGTTCACTCTAGTTCAAACTGCTCCAGAGTTTATTGCTCCGCATTAATTACATGTGTAGATGCATTCAGTGATGAGCAAATCTGTCACTACTATTAAAGCTGCTTTTATTAGATTATTGCACATAAATACCCTCATTATAGGAACACGGAATCATCTGTGCATCTTCAGAGGGTGATCCTTTTCCTATAATGGGGTCACTGACACTTGCAGAGTGGATAACAGAATTGCTTCTGCACAGTACCCACGTGTTTGTCTGAGTTTGTCTCAACCTGCATTTTGGCCCTCCACTAGATGAAACAGGATTTGCCCTACAAGTCCCTTTTCAGAAGTGGCTTTGCAGTTAGAAGCCTAAGTCATATTGAAAGTTAATGTCCTAACCACTCAAGGCCAGATCAAAAAGACTTCCTTCCTAACTAACTCCTATTTATGATACAATCAACCAGTATCACTTTAGGATCATGAATAGCTTTTCTGGATCTGGCCTAATTAGTGCTTTTGAAATGTTTCTCTGTGAACTATACAATTTTCCTTATTATCCTGGCATCTAGATGTGTAGTGGTAAATGGGGCTGTGTGCTACTGTTCCTACTCTCTATCCCAGGGTGCAGGTAGATAAGGAATGGGGAGAAGGGAGTGGGAAGGGGCTGGAGACTTCACTATGCCATGCAGCACACATGCACAAGTGTGGGTGCGAGTCACCCAGCAACAAACAGCTACCTCTTCCTCAGAGTGATCAGGAAGCCTGGAGTGAGCCGTGACTCAAAGGGCTTTCCTGAAGGCTTCCTAGGCCTCATCACGTGGTGGCGTAGCTTTCTAATCTCCCTTCACTCAGGGCTGTGCAAAAACCACAACCTAGGCCTTCAAGGAAACCTGTTGAAATTAGCTTGTTACAGTACCAGCTGTTCTTCAGAAGTCTCCTAGTTGTGTGTGACAACCTAGCCTAAGCTTGCAGTGCTCATGATTTGGTTATAGGAGAAAGCGTTGAAAATTTAAGGCTAAATCCCACTTCATCTTTGTTTGCCTAAGTAGCAATTGCGTAGCTGTGTAATTGCCATTTTGGCATTTACCTGTATTTTAGATTCTACATGGCTTTGCTCACCCTGCTGAACATCCCTACTAGACTGCACTCTGCAGAACAGGATACATGCACACATGTAGCATCAGGTAAGTCCCAAAACGGTGGCTGCAGAAAAGCCATATCTAGCTGGTGCTTGATGGGAGTAGTGGAGGAAATGCCCTCCCACCTTTTCACCCACTAAACTCAAGGCTATGGCATTTGCCCACAGGGTCAGAGACCTGGATCCTAGGATCCCCCTCATCCAGATACAATTTGAGCCTGCATTCCTTGCTTTATTACACAATGCTCTAACAATGAGACCAAACACTTTCCAGCCTTTCTCTTGAAACTGACCCCTGGGCAGCCTGGAAGGTAGAATAGGAGAAAGGAAGCATAGGAGAATGAGGGTAGCTCAGTGAGAAGGATGATGTCCTAGAAGGGTGGGGGTCCTGGCCCATGCCATAGTGGGGCAGAAACTATCCCATTGGTATTTATCCAATGAATACTGGTGCACTGAAACTTTGGGCTACCTGCCTTGCAAGGTGAGCACCCATTTCACTGAGCCACCCTCCCTTAAACTGATTACATATCTCCTGGCCCCATATATTTTTCCTCCTGACTGCCAATGGGCCAGCATCAAGACAGGAGGGTTAGAACAATTCTAAGCCTTGCTTTGAATAGTTTCCTGGGAAAGAAAAATTCACATTTAAAGCCCCATTAAGTAAGGTGGGCCTAAAATCCGGTTCTCATGCACCCCAGGAAAGTGCCCTAGCCACAAGGGTAGAAGGGCCAAGAGCAACCTGCTGCTGCATTATTTCCATTAGGTATGCCTGTAAGGGGTTCTTGTTTTGCCACAGGTGAAAATAGAATACAGACTGTGCATAAGTGTCCTAGATCACAGCTACACAGTGATGTAAGTGCCACTTAGGCATGTCAAGGTGGAAGAAGATTTGGGCCTTAGTCTGCTCACTCTGTTGCAGTGAAGGGCTCAATTCTCACCTGAGACATAGCATCACTACTGCAGTCAGAAAAAATGAACTTCTCCAGACTTCTACAAGATCATGGCTAAATACATATTTAGGAAGTAATTTCAACCCAAGGAGCTCTTTCTTCCTAGAATGGTTCATCTCACCTACCCTAGGACTGAGAATTGATATATATATACAGGAAAAGAAAAAGACATCCTATGATGATGTCGCATGTTGTCTTTTATCTAGTTGTACCACTCATGTTGGAGGGGAGAGGCTAAAGCAAGCTTCAGGTTATTAATAGTTTCCATGACTATCGTAGCAGGGAATCTTTGAATGACCAAGCAATCAGTGATTAGAATATGAAGGGTAGGGAAGGGGGAGGAAAAAGGAAGGGGCCCTGCTGAGAGAGGCAAGGTGGGTGGGAAAGAGAAATACAAATCAGTTAACTCATCAAGGGACACAGGGGTTATAAAAGCTAATCCAGGTAGACCATACATAACACAGTGTTTTTCCTTTCTTCTGCCCCCTTACTTCCCTCAGCACTGCCCCCTTCTTTTCCTCCCCTTTCCTGCCCTTTGTATTTTTATCACTGCTGTTAGCTCTGCTTCCTGCTGTCCCTTCATTGCATCTGATGAAGCAAGCAGCTGATTACAAATGTTTATACATCTCTGATTTTAGTTAGTCTATATATGGTTAAGGCCACTCGTATGGTTAAGGGCCTGCAGGCCAAGCCCTACGAGGAGAGACTAGAGAAACTGGACCTTTTCAGCCTCCGCAAGAGAAGGTTGAGAGGTGACCTTGTGGCTGCCTATAAGTTCATCATGGGGGCACAGAAGGGAATTGGTGAGGATTTATTCACCAAGGTGCCCCCGGGGGTTACAAGAAATAATGGCCACAAGCTAGCAGAGAGCAGATTTAGACTAGACATTAGGAAGAACTTCTTCACAGTTCGAGTGGCCAAGGTCTGGAACGGGCTCCCAAGGGAGGTGGTGCTCTCCCCTACCCTGGGGGTCTTCAAGAGAAGGTTAGATGAGTATCTAGCTGGGGTCATCTAGACCCAGCGCTCTTTCCTGCTTATAGGGGGTCGGACTCGATGATCTATTGAGGTCCCTTCTGACCCTAACATCTATGAATCTATAAAGAGCACATCTACCTTGCCTTTTGCCTGACTTCATGCTAACAAAGCTAACTACCTCTCTCCAAGCAATCAGTACCATGATTAAACACCTCCTTATGACAGCCATAGGCAAAGCACTATAATATTCATACTGTGAATGCATTAGCACCATCAGGAATGCTTTGTCAAGTTTTGGGTAGCATTTTCACTGCTGACTTCACAGAATCCAATGTTTTCCAGTATTTGAGCACAATCCTCTTTCAGATATACATGGGGTATCTAGAATCCAGTGTTCTTCTTTTACATTTTCATGGACCTGAGTTCTGTGAATGTGGGCAAAGCAGATTTCCATAACTGATGCAATATTTGGGGGATCCATAAGCAGATATGCTTTAGATATGAGTCCTTAAGACACAGCAAGCTAAATCCTTTTTCACTTTCATGTGCATAAGTGGCAATTACCTAGCTACCAGTTAAAAACTGCCATTTTTAACACTTACCCATACTTTGGATTCCATGTTGCTATGCTCACCCTCTGCTTTTCTATCGAGTGAGATGAAAAAGAACTTCTAGTCACGTCTATGTAAATGTATAATGATTTAGGATGTATAATGTTTCTTACTCGCAGAAGATTTGTTAATAAAACAATGGTGATTATAAAGCTATTTTAAATTATTATTCAAAACATATAATTTGATAGATGAACAGGGTACAATTTTAAAACCACATGAAATATAAATAAAAATACAATATTCCCAATACATTTACTCACTAATACTCTTAAAGCTTACTGATTTATTTGTTTTACCTAATAAATACATTGTTTCACCATATAAATCACATTCAGCCTTTGACAAGAATTTTTTGGCCAAAGGCATTTTTTAGGCCACTACTTTGGATGATGCTTAAATAGATTATTAGCAAAACACAGCAATGGCTATCAGTTGTCTTCCAGAGTTTATTAATGCAAAGTAGAATTGTGATTCTCACAGAATAAATTACAATAGAAGTGCACACTGTATAACCCCTGACCCTGAGGAGGTAATGAAAACTGTCCTTATGGTAGCTAGAAAGTTCTCTCATCTTCTCATTTCTGTCTGAAACCAGGATGGGAATGAGCTTCACATCTACCATTTAATCACCTCTGGGGCATGAGTGTTAATTGTGGTCTCTCTTAAAAATACTTAATTTAAGGTAAGTTGGTAGACATTTTAAGTCCAGAAACAATGAAGACAAGTTATTGTGAGGGCTGGTTAGTTAAAATGGGAGAAAATATTTCTAGCATTTTTTGAATTATATATTGCAAAACAACTGACCTTTTAGTTTTGATTCACAAATCATTCCTAAACAGATCTAGTTTCCTGCTAATGTTTTTCACAGAGCTCATAGAATTGTGAGGCTAAGGGACCTCAACAGGTCATCTAGTCTATCCTCTTGCTTTCAGGCAGGACTATGTATATCTGGACAATGCCTCAAAGAAACTTATCTTAATTGATCTTAAAATTCTTAATAAACAGGGTTCCATGTTTTTCTAAATATCCTACTTCAGTGCTTTACTCTCTTTATATATTCAAAACTTTTTTTTCCAAATTTACAACCAAAATAGACTTTGCTGCAACTTAAGCTACTTGATCTTGCTATATTAGAAGATGAACATGCACAAGATGAGCACAGACAAATTAGAAGCATAGACAAATTAGATGAGCATAGACAAATAATTCTCAGTTTGTGAGTCATTCTGCTATCTGACGTTCAATATTCATGGTTTGGGATCGGTCACCTACATCAGAATTTTTTTGTGGGTTGCTGAATGGGTGAAAAGCATTTAAAGCAGTCTGATAACAAATGATAAGGGCCAAATAATGAACAGCAAGTACTCTGATAGTACACAACGTCTCATAAAAGGTCACACGAAGTACAGCCACTACACAAACATTTGTAAAAAGTGCCAGTTACACAAATATTTGCAAAGATCAAATAAAATAGGATTTAAACATGGATGACCTGAACTGCTGGCTGAGAATAAACAAATATTTGTGAAGGCCATTTCTGCAGCATTCAGCTAGCACCATTTGTTACCCTGTATAGCACTAATCTCGTAAAGACACTTAAACACATGCTTAATGTTCACTTAATCCAACTTGACAAAGATATTTATTTAACCAAAGTAAAATCTGCAGAATATATCTACCATGTATCAAACAGGTGATGGGTGATTCTTCAAGAGTTTAGATTTTATTATTCTTCTGAGGAAAGAGAGCTATAACTGCAATTCTTAGCAAAACATAATTGTTGTAATTATCTTATCCATAACTTAGAGTATGTACAAATAAGAAAAAACATCAGTCATTTATTAAGCACCTGGAAGAAAGTGGGGAACATTTCCAATCAGCCTTCTCCAAGGGTGGATCCACATGGGGCATTGTGGCACGGTCACATCCCTTCCCTTTGGCTGTACTACATGCAATCTCTAAGCGTGGCGTTTGGCCAGAGCCCATTGGGTGAATGTTGCAGTTACCACTTGCCTTTTCCCCAGCTGCTGAATTCAGCAGGGAGGGGAAGAAAGGTAATCAGTAGTGGTATTCACCCCCAGGATTTTAGAACCACTTGAAAGCAGGGCTCTGGCCAGACTCCACCCCAAGGACCTGGTGAGGTCAGAGCTCACTGCTCATGCAGGAGCCGGCAGTAGCCAGACAGATTGCTCAGAGCTCAGTGCACATGCGTTCCACAGACAAAGTTACAGGGTGGGGAGAGGAGGGTAGGCAGGACTTGTGCCACTCACCCAGTTCCTGGACCTGCTATTGTCTGTCTGTGTTCTGAGTGGGAGTTTGTTCCTATGTTGTCAACAGCAAGTACCCCTTTCACTTCAGTAGTACAGTTCTGGGCCTTTTCCTCCCTTCCCTTGATGTAAGAAAGTGAAATGATTTCATTTTTTCATCGCTATAGAATGCTGAGTATTAATTACAATCTGATATCACACAAATTCATAATATATAGTAGGAAGATACAATGGCACTTTCCGAAACAGTACAAAATTGGTCAGTTGTCAGTCTTATTTCAAATTTTGCTTCTTTGTGATTTGCCTCTTCTAGGTACTTCAGTGGCTGCTATTACTCAAGCATCTGAGTTCCGTATCACATAACACCTCTGTGTGATAGGGAAATGCTATTATTCCTGTTTTAGAGATGGGGAGCTGAGACTCAGGGAAACCAGAAGCAGTGTAATATTTATGTATAAAAATATCTTATTCAGAACTTCCCTTTTCTTTAGTTCATTGAGTAGAAGACAAGCTATATATAAAAATATTGGGATTAACTTGTTCCAGGCTTTTGTGTGGGTACATTGATGGGAGCAAGATTCACATAAAGTTATACTTGCACCTCTTTTGGACTTCACTGAGGGTACAAACAAATATTCAGGGAGGTTAGATCAAGTAAAAAATGGTCACCCGATCTAAGATAAGTTGGGATGGGGGGCTAGTGGATGGGCTTGAGGAATCAGGGGATCAGAAGCGTTCAGTGTGGGGCTAGCAGGGTCTATGGGAGGATCTGGGAAACTTGGAGGGGCAAGCGGGGTCTGTGGAGGAGGGTCAGGGGGGCTAACATAGTTCACCATGGGGGACTTAACATCTGAGGGGCAAAATAGGTCCCTAGGGGGGCGGGGGTAGACTCTGGGAGGGTTTTGGTGGGATCAGAGGGACCAGTAGGGTCTGGGGGGAGGGCTTGAGGAGATGGGGGGCTCTTTCCTTCCTGGGACCAGGGGCTATTTTTCATCCCCAGATGAACCCCCCAGCATCTCACTCTCCACTTCCCCCACCCCAACATAATTCCTTGACTCCTAGCACCAGCTAATGCCAGTAAAACCAGCACTGGGAGCAACTTGCAGGATGAGGAATTTGGCAGGCTCAGTGAGGCTGGTTGGTCCACAAGGAGGGCTATTCATCTAGGGATGGAGTGAGAGGCTGGGGCCCAAAAAATAGGCCAGTGCCAGCAGGGCGGGTAGGAAAAGTGGAGCCTCCAGACTGGGGCTAGTGGCTGGGTTTTCCCAGTCCTGGCACTGCTGTGAGAATTGTACAGAAATTCAGTGAAATTGGTTTCGCCAGACCCTATCTAAGTTGGACTACCTCCAGGTTACAGTTAATTTAGATTGGGTCGGCTATTTTTAGACTAATCTAAACTTTCTGAATTGTGTACAGTTTTCACTTAGATCAGCTTAACTAGAGCTCTAGGTGTAAGGTCCACACCTGAGCAAACTAAGTTAGATGAGGGGGCCATTCTTAACACAATCTAACCTCCCCTCTATCCTTCCTGAATGTCTGTGGGTGCATCTACACACGACACTACATCACCGTAGTACTGTGCTACAGCAACCTAGTGTTAGCAGGCTCAAACTGTTACACTGAAGCTCTGTCACTGTAGCAATGCGCTCCCGTACTATAATGCATTCCTACAGTGACGTAGTGGCTAAAAATAACTGTGCACAACAGCACGGTGCAGTACAGGCTGTTACTGCACTGTCATTTAGTACTTCCAGAAGGAAGTACTAAATAATGGCGCAGCAACAATGGCGCCATAGGGGCCTATCTAGATGTGCCCTGTAGAAGTGGGAATATCCTAATCTCTACACTACACCACGGCATAGTACAGGCTGTTACTGCACTGTCATTTAGTACTTCCAGAAGGAAGTACTAAATAATGGCGCAGCAACAATGGAGCCATAGGGGCCTATCTAGATGTGCCCTGTAGAAGTGGGACTATCCTAATCTCTACACTCAGGATAGCACAAGTGCTGCATCATCTATAACACCTTTCTTTTGGTTATGTTCAGAGCTGCAAGCCACCTCAAAGGAAGGGGAGAGGGACAAAGAAAAGGAAGAGACATAATAGCCTTGCATGCTGGGGACCTGGAGAGACACTGTGCCTCCACCAGTCCTGTGGACAATGATACAAGTCCATATTGATTCCAGCTTCTGCTTCAATGTTGTGGTTCAGCTGTTGGAAAATGGTTGATGTGCCTACACATGGATGCTATTTGGGTACATATACATTGTGGACTGCAGTGTAGGACAGATGCAGAGATAACTCAGGTCCCAGATGCATCTAGTTGTGATAATATGAAGTGCCTCAGAAACTAAATTACCCTGCTTCTTGGCACAGTAAGCTAGGATATGAATTTACAAAGTACTAGTGATTCTGCTTTACCTCTTCATGTGAACCTACTGTGGTTTATGTGCAAGGTAGCTTCCTGCATTGTGAAGATGTACGGTGTTCATGTGGGGATTTTGTACAGAGTAACTAGTGGGCTGTAAACTCTCAGTCAAGCTACAACACAGCAATTTCCTTTTGAAGACATCCCTATATTAGGGAACTTGGCTTTTTAACAAGGTCACAGTGGAGTAGGAACAGAAGGAAATGAATAAGGGAAGATTAATAGTAGCCAGCAACAATTAACCTCTGTTAATTATTGTGTCTAGCTTTGTTGATTCACAAAATGTCCTGTTAAAGGAGTTTACACAACTGAGTATGCCATTTTCTCTAATTAAGCAGATTTCCCGGAAGATTCAGTCATATTCATTCTTTTTGTAGGAGCTGTTAAATTGCTCTGAACTGAGAGGAATTTCATTTCATTTCTCCATCTAAATATGATACAAAGGAAAAAGAGAAACATGAAAAATGTACATGAATTAAGAGTAAGATGGTAAATGCAGCAATTGTACTGTATAATATTGTTACATAAATAGCAGGGACCATAAAACATGGTTTGTAAGTGAACCTGGTTTCCAGAATTCATAGTGTTTCTTGGTTTAATGCTATACCAATAGGCATGGACTGAGTCTTATTTGAAGATTTTCTCAGTCCAGAACTCAAAATGATACTTTTGGGGTGGCAAACTAGTTTGGAAGAAACTGAAGGAAGTGCTGGTTTAGATCCTGTGAAGCACAGTATCAGAAACTAAAGCATAACAGCTATTATCACATATCCCTTCCACACACAGTTTGTGGTCTTTCAGAACCAAGGATACCAAGAATACGCTACCTGATTTTGAGGCTGGCATTTCAATAGTTTTTAATGGAATGCTTGAATCGTCTCCGCTTGTATCTCCTCTTTTGAGGTTAAATTGATCTTTCTGTGCAGGAAATACAATTATGTTAACACAGGTACTGTATATGCCTAAGAACCATACTGATGATGGTAATGATGCTGTTAGCAGCAGCAGCAGATAATCTCTTGTTCTTATTTTTTAATCTATATAATCTGTTTCATATAGCCATCTGCTTCTGTTGCAGCTTGATATTTGAAGTGCTTAATACTTGAACATATTAGTACGCCTTAGTTATTTTTAAGTGATAAGATTGCAGGGAAAGGCCTGACCTTTTTCTGTGTCAACAATAGTAATATACAATAAATTGCAGTTTATTATCTTCAAAGTATTATAGCACTCAGGCTAAGCTGGATGTGCTAGATTCATTTAGAATATATTTGTACCCCACTTCTCCAGTGCTTATGGGGTGTACCACACTCAAGTATACCCTGATCATCTGCTCCCACTCCATATATACCTAATCTGGAAATGAGGCAGTGAATCTTCCCCAACCCACCCCCCTCCCTCCCTGCCCCCCAAGACTCTCTCTAACATGCTGGTGACAGAGATCTTGATGGCAAGAGAAGGGGTGTGGGTTCTCCCTAGATCAGATTAAGCATTTAATTTCCAAGCGTGGTACATGCAGAGGGGGGGTGGATAGATGGAGAATGCTAATGAGTGACAACCCAAGAATCAGTAGGGGAGTAGTGCAGACATCCCCACAGGGTCTGTGATGTTTTCACAGATAGTATTCTGCCGGTGCATGATTGCTGGTGACAGAATGGAGAAGGAGACAGGACAGATCAGGTGATCATGGTAGTTGGGGATAATATGTTGATTAAGAGTAATAAAATTAAAAGTGCTGTTCAATGACAGAAATCCCCAAAGGAGAGCAAATCATAAGTAAAACCTTTTTCAAATGAAAAGGAACATTGAAAACTTGAGAGAGTATTGAAGGAACTGATAAACTACCGAGAATAACAAATATTGTGATCATTAGTTTAGACTTACCTTTAGCTTCATCCGGATGTAACAAAGACAGAATGTGAGAGCAAGAAGAAGGATTACAAAGACAATGATGAGTATCGTCACTAAAAGAGCAAAGCAAACAGTAGTAGTTATCTGCGTGGTATGGTATTGTAAGTTATCAAGAAAGAGACAGAATACATACCTTTGGTGGTGAGATGATAGCACAACAGTGAACCATTATATATTACACTAAAAACTTTACCTTCTTGTGCTTTGAAATGAAAATGCACTACATCAGAATCTGATGAGTGTAAAAAACAAGTCACGTATATGGTATTTCATTTCTGTAACTGACTTTGTTGACAATGCAATGTAATTTTCTTACAGCTTAAACTTTTAGCAAATCAACCTAGAATGACCAAATTTTCACACGCTCTAAGTATCTGTTGAACATCATGGTAGTTAGCCTAAACCAGGGCTGTTCAACTTCTGAATAGCTGGGGGCCACATCCCCCCTTCCCTCCTCTCCCCTGCCCCCCTTGGCCACGTGCTGTGTGTGCCACAGACCATGCCATGTGGCCATTCCTGCCATGGGTATCCCCATGTTGCATTGTGAGGCAGGCCAGTAGGGGGTGCTCTGGCGCTGAACCACCCACCTCACTGCACCTGTCCAAAACCAAGCTTCAGATGCCTCCCAAGGGGTGCCAACTTCTGGCCAACCCCTTTCCTGGAGCACACCCACAAGCCTGGGGTAATTGCTGCCACCAACCAAGCTCTGGCCTCTGTTAGGGCTCTATGCCGCTCAGGGTACACAGGCCCTGTAGACCTAGGGGTTGCTTAACCCTAGCAGGATATATCTGGGTGCTTCTTATAGCCTGAAGCATAGAAAGCAACCTCCCTTAGCTGAGCAAAGGGAACAAAAAGGCTTGCTTGATCTCTTTCAAACATTTACTGCCAGGCTTCCTATGGTACATAGCTTTATTGCTTGGAGAGGGAAGGCATAGGGAAGGAATACAGACCAAAAAAGAATTTTGAAAGAAAATAGCCCTGAGCAAAACAGTATAAGGCCCTTTTGGCCCAGTTGGTCCTTTTAATACCCATCTAGAACATGGCTTCCGGCTATCAGACAGTCCTAAAGAATACATCACTGCTTTATATGAGAGCATTTCTACTTTTTTGCCCAGTCACCAGAAATTTTGCAGAACATGGTGATTTGTGCAGTTTTCTCAAAAGCTTGTGAGCTTCATCTTGGATGTGTGTGGACTGCTTCAAAGCCAAGGTAGACTCAGCATTATATGCCTTTTGAAGCAATACTGCTTGAATTTAAACAATAACTTGATAGAGTTTTTGTTTCCTTTTTTCTTTATATTTCCTTACAGTCATGAGACTGATAGATCAGATCTAATAATGTGAGTGGAAGTATTTTGTAACAGTCTTACATCTAAAGAAACAAACAACTTGCCATTAAATTTAGGTGAACAGTTTAAAAATAATATAAACCCAGCACCCCTTTTTCTGCTTCTACAGTTGAAGTCAAATCTTTGGATGGAATTTCTCCTTTTCCCCATTTTATTTACAGCTGGTATAGAACAAAGATATTGAAATATTAGAAATAGAAATACTTATTCTTATTAGACTTAAAACCCTAAAAAATCAGGTAATCATAGGGCTAATGCCTGATCTACCTGGTGCTTATCTGAACCAAATTCAAATACACATTTTCCATACTTCCCTTATCATGATTTGTGATACCTTACCACTCAAGAGATAAACTTATGAAGTGTTGGGTATTTTGGATGATCAGCACAACTCACTGAGATCTGAACACCCAAAACCCATTGCAGCAAACATGTCTTTAAAAAAACAAAAAAGAAAAGAAATCATATCATGTGATGAAATCATGTAACTTCAACTGAATTATAAGTATTTGTCTTCTCAATAAAATGTCTAGCCAGTTCAACAAATTCCCAAAAGTAACCACAAAAATGGTAAAGTATTTTAAAGCAGAGGTTCATGATTCCTTCCCAAAACCATTCCTCTGTTATTTTGTGAGCCTCACTATGGAAAAGCTGAAGAAACCCTGCTTAAGGCATGTGCATGTGCAGCACCACAGGAAACAATTCTCTTTTCAGAGGAAAATGAAAAAACATAATGCATCAGAAAACATACATTGATAATTATTCCTAGGCACTAAAACAAAGAGTACATTTATAAAAGATACATTTTTTCCCTTTTTTTTCATGTGTTCTGGCTAGTGACCACAGTATATCCCAAATTTATCCCAAGTCTTAGCAAAGAGTCATTATAAGTAGGGGTCTATCAAATTCAAGATGGTGGCCGGCCAATTTCACAGGCAGCTATTTTCATGGGCTTATAATTGTGGGGTGCCCCCATTACTCTGATTGGCCGAGGGGCCCTGGTAACACCCCCCCCTCCACTGACTGGTGGAAAGGACTGTTTGCCATGCAGACCCGCCCCTCATTGAAGGGCCACATGACAGGAAGCCCTCTCAGTCAATCAGTGGCAAGAGTTGGGGTGTAGCCATCTTGCCTGCTCGTTTTCATGCAGGCAGCTCTGTTCATGCCAGGCTGTGTAGCTGGAAGGGCTTCTGGTTCCCACTGGGGAGTCAGCACTTTAGTGAGGTTTTTTTCCCCCTGCCGATTTTGCGGAGACTGCCCTATTTCAGGAGTCTGCAAAACTGCAATTTGAGTAGGTCCCTAATTATAAGCCTGCTTCATAGATGCAGATTTTTTTCAGGCTAATGTAGGCATTCAGTATATTCTTCAAAACTATCCATGGGAAAAGAAAAAATGCTTCACAACTCAGAAAAGAAAGACAAAGAAGAAGGGGTAGGGAGAGAGGAAAATGGGTGATTTATTGGTAAGTAAAAAAATGTACATTAAAAGTTATCGACCTACCTAGCTTAGAGTGTTGTCTTGCCTCTGTGAAAAAATAGAGATAGAAGTATAATAACTAGAATTACTTTAAAGCTAGAGACTTTGCCTTTTTGTAAGTTTTTTATGCATTATGGGTACAACCAGAAGTAAATCACAATTTTTGGTAATTTCTTCTAAAATTAACTAATTTTGACCTCTTCTAGAGCTTGTCAAAAGCACAAACAGAAAAAGAAAAAAAAAGTGTTAACATTTCTATTTTTCATCCATGTTTTTGTGTTTAAGAAATGGGTCTCCCTTCAATTTCAAATGAATACCACTTAGAGTTTGCAATTCTGTTTTTATCTCCTTGCAACAAAACTTAAACCTGGAATTTGGTAGCCATTCCCACCAACTAAGACTGGCACAGGATTTACTGAGTCCCTAAAAGTAAATTTCATAGCTGATTATTAGGGGTGTGCGAAGCTTCAGATCCTGATTCAATTCGGCAAAGATTCAGCCCGATTCGGTGGCTGAATCTCCAAATCTGAATCAAATCAGAGGACCCTTTAAACTCTCCGAATCAAATCGGAACCCTCTGAATCGATTTGAGAGATTTGGAAAGATTTGGACATAGAGACAGCTTTAAATGTTTTTTCTACATACCTCTAGGTAGCAGGGGCTCTTGAATGTTATGATGCTGGGGTGGATGGAGTGTACCACAGAAGCACAGGGGGCTCTCCAGTGTGCTCAGCAGCAGACCTGGAAGTGGACCAGAAGTGCTTCTGGTCCACTTCTGGGTCCACCAGGGAGCGCACGGGGGGCCCCCCCGTACCCTCTGGTTCAGTGACTGGTGCCTTCTGCATCTGGGGGGGGCACCCAGGGTCCCCCTGAGGCAGGGAGGCATGGAGGCCCCCCAGCACACTCCCTGGCAGACCCAGAAGTGGATTGGAAGTACTTCTGGTCCACTTCCAGGTTCGGCGCCAAGCATGTGGAGGGCCCCCCCGCATTCCTGTGGGATGCTCCATGTGCCCCAGCATCGCAGCGATCACAAGCTGCGTCTAGTACTTCAAGGTATGTAGAAAAAACTTTTAAAGCTGTGTCTATGTCCGAATTGCTGATTCTCCAAATCAGCATTGAATCTTCACATTCTGATTTGGCCAAATTGAATCAGGGACAGTGACCCAAATCAACGAATTGAATCACTGTCCCTGATTTGGGCCGAATCCAAATCCAAATCAAATAGGGCCTGCTTTGCACATCCCTACAGATTATTACTTGTACTTCTTATTTCTTAGGGCCACATAGGACTCTTTTTGCTACTGCTCAGAGGGTTCTTTCTGCTTTTAATAAGTCATTGCCTAGTGTTGAATGTGCAAAGTATCCTGGGAACCAGGGACTGGAACCCAGAACTGACCTTTCCTCCCCAAGTGGCCTAAACTCTGAAATACTAATCAGGGTACTTCTTGCTTGCATACTTGCTCTCTCTGGTCCCATACCTGTTGCAATCTTGGCTTCCCAGAAGCCTAGCTAAAACTGGAAGGGGGTAGATGGCTCACTTCCCTAAAACTTTTCTAGCAGCTGGTGCTTAGGGTGGTTTCCTGGGAAGTGAGGGCTGTGGAAGGCTTAAAACTCATCTCCCATTTCTACGAGCCTTAACTTGCTCTACTGATTTCTCTTGATGTTTGTAATTCTGTCTTTACTTCCTTAAAACAAACCTAAAACCTGGACTTAGGCTTTCAAACTTCATGGTTATTGCTTAGATACCTCTTATATTTTAGGACCACCAAGGACTATCCTTATTACTGTGTTTGTTCTGTTAATACTTGGAGATGTTTGTTCTTCCTTACCCGGGGGTTCTGCAGTGGGTGTGTCCGTCCTGTTGGGGGCGTCCGTCCTGTTGGGGGCGTCCGTCCTGTTGGGGGCGTCCGTCCTGATGGGTCCTAGAGTTTCCGTGGTCATCCTGATGTCATGTCTGCTAGTCGTCTTGGGTACTCGTGTAGTTTCAGCGATTGTGTTCACATGCCTGGATTCAGTGTGATTTTTTGAGACCTCTGGTTCTGTTCGGTACATTTAATTAATTTAAGTTAAATTTAAATACAACATCACAATGAATTAAAAGTGCAGCAGGAAATGTTATTAGTAAAGTTGACAGACTACATGATCCTGCTTTGCACGACACTTCGCATGTCTGCATTATGATTCCTGTGGCCTTTATCTTCCCTCCATGAATACTTGCTGCATCCATTGTAATCTACATGGCAAGGCCTTCAGGGCAGGATATGTTTCTTATTGTGAGGCACTGTTATTCAGTGCCCCAACCTGATGGGATTGTTACTAAGGGTTGAACTGGGCAGAAAGTGCTATTCTCCAAAGCTCTGCCCTTTGGATACCAAAAGAGCACAACACACACCTTAGATGGTACAGGTTCTTTAAGCAAGATCAGGCAGCCCCTGAAGAGACCCACTATATCCCAAGGCCTGTAATGGACAAAAGGCTGACTGAGGGACAATTTCATCTAATGGCATTGTTCAGATAGTTCAGTTAACTCCTACCCTTTGTCTGTCTGATGCTGGGTTGTGAAGAGAAATTTGAGCATGTGATCAGAACATTAGCATGGTGATGGCTGCCTGAGTTTGCCTAATATTGGGGATGCTAACTGGCCTCACATTCCTCATGCTAACAGACCAGATTTATCTACTCTGAGAGTTGATTTGGGGAGGCCTGGACACCCTCTTAATTTGGACATCCCTCTGGGCTCCATTGCTCATCTCCAGCAGGCGAAAAAAACGATGATAATGCTTCATGTGCCTCCCTATTCATGATAATGAATGCACATGCCCCTCACAGGATATTGTGCAGTTCTTTGTGCTGTAATTTTTTCTGCACCTTTTTACATGCTTTCACTAAGGACAAAAGATTGGGATATTATTTGGGGGTGGGGCAGGGTTGCTATGTAGTTTATTTTAATACTTTTATATATTGTTTCTCCTGTTTCAATCTCTTTTGCCTGTTTTATAAGTAAATTTGCTCTCTTTTGTAAGCTCCCCTGAGCCTTGAGTGGGGCAGCATATAAATCAAATAAACATATAAATAAAAATAAAGGATAAAGTTTCCTTTTGAATTATCATCATTGAGTATCTGGCTACCTCTGAACAAATATTTCTAAGACTATCTGTGAACTTAGACAAATTTGCCTGCACCTATTCTACATCATGTATATTTTTAGACCATCATAAGGGTAAGAAAATTGAAATTCTGGAGAACACCACCACATCTTTGGGGGGGGGTGGGGGGATGTGGAAAAAGTGGGTCATCAGTCTGATGTGACCCAGACTGATTTCAGTGTGGAGTAAAGGTGTAATCTGCAATAACTACTAAAATTGTGCTGGTCACTCGCATTGTTACTTACCTGTCATATGAACTGGCATATATTCTTCATTCTGTTCTTGAGTTACGTAAATAATGGGCCAAAGAGTTTGGTGTACAACTACCTATATTAGGTAAAATACCTTTAACATATGCCGTACTTGTGCTCTTGCCCCTGTTTTTACTGGCTAGGTAGCAAAACAGACTGCAACCAACTGATCTGGGCAGCTAATAAATTCTGGGTTCTCAGCTAGTAGCAAGCCAAGGTATGGGGCTCCAGCTCCAAATACAGGGAAATTTTGAGAATAGAGGAGAAGCATGGAAGTGAAAATCATGGCTGGAGCATGTAGTACTCCGACTATGCTCAGCTGGAATGCAGGCCTTAGGAATAGTGGCCAGCTGGCACAAGTTAGAACAGTCCCCGCCCAGGATGGCACTACTCTGTCCTGAGAATCAGAGAACAGTTCTCTGGCAACCATTCCCTCCCTACTACAGTGAACACAAAAGGAAGCCAAGTAAAGAACTGGGGACATGAATGGTGGCAAAACTGCAAACTTTCCCCATGGTGTGAACATCTAACAGCAGTCCCAGGAACCGCTGAGTGATCAAAGCTCTGCTTCTGCTTAAGTGGAATAGTTTTATGATTAAATTACTGGGCTGGGAATTAGTGGACCTGGTCTTTAGACCAGTAATTCTCAACAAGGGTGTCATGGCATCCTGGGGTTCCTTGTGATCCTTTTAAGGGTGCCATGGGGTTGCATGCAATGTTAGCACTGTTAGGTGTGCAAACATAATTGACACAACAAATCCAGAGATTCCCAATAGGAATCCATAGTGTTAAAAACATCCTTCCCTTTTGTGGTTTTTCTGAGGTCTTTACAAAAGAAGAATTGCTTTTTATTTTATCTTAGTAAAAAAACAAGTGAAAATGAAGAAGTGGCATTTTTCTAGGGGGCCTTGAGTCCCTCCGGGTCTATTCAGGGGTGCCTTGTGTCTAAAAAGGTTGAGAATCACTGCTTTAGACAAATCAGAACTCCTCTGGGTACATCTACACATGTGCTTTACTGCAGAGCTGACTAATTAGCTCCCCAGGAAAGTGTTACCATCTACATGTGCTCCCATATTAAGGCACAGTAAAATAATTAATTTCACTGTAGGATAGTACTGTCTGGGACAAGAACTGTCCTACAACAGAGTCATTTAGTGCACCAAAATACACATGAAGATGGTGACTAGGGCTGGCTGATGCATGAAGGTGCTAAAGTGCAGGGACTGCTTGCCGGCTACTCAACACTATAGCTCCCTCAAGCCCCAGCCAGCCCCTCCATCATCCAATGTCTCCATCTAGAGCCTATGACTAACCCCCCAAGTCCCCTGCCAACCCAGGGCTGCTCCACCTTGGTTCAAACAGCTGTGGTCCCAGGCACACGTGAAGATGCTGCACTTGGGAGTAGCTGACTCTGGTGCAAACTGTGCTGGAGTTTATTGCTTCGTGCTAATTGGATGTGTAGATGCACCTTTTGTGCCTCAGTTTCCAACTCTGTTAAATGACGCAATAACACTTACCTCTATTTTAGGCACATTGTGCTGAAATAATGCTTGCAAATCTCTTTGAAAGCTTTGGATGGAAGGTGTGAAACAGACTCAAATCAACATCAGTGCTAGTTGAGAACTTGATACAGGCACCATATAAACAGGCAATATGGCTACAATGTTCTAAGACTGCTAGAGTTCAATGCAACATCCAAAAGATTAGAGCTACCCTAAAGTACACCCCTGCTACAATGGCACTAAAGAATGCTTCTAAAGTGTCTGTATATCACAGAAAATGGATCCTGTGAAAATACTACCCTGCTAGAAAAATCATAGTAATATCCCTTGGTGAATGCTGAGCAGAAAAGACCCTCTAATACAGTAGTTTCCAACAAGAGTTCTTATAGTGGGGTGGATGAGTAGGAAACACATGTAATACTTTTTTCTGTGTGAGTTTATGTCTCTATCAGGAACAAACCAGCAACTTGTAATAGGGAGAAGAGCAGAAATAACAGATGCTTCCTTTGCTCAGGGAATAGGAGGGGAGAGGGAGAGAATCCAGGCATGTGTGCAAACACACCTCTGCCCCTGCTGCAGATAAGACACAGAGGGCATCTTTAAAGTGCCCTCCCACTGCACATGTAAGTAAAGCGGCTCTGAGAGCCACTCTAATTAAAGCACTTGCAGCATCTAATGTATCCAGCATCCTATGATTCAACTAAAGCTTGTTTGATGCACTTTAGTTAAAGTTCCACCCCCCCACCATTTTGAAGCATGGGGACACTAATATACAATGTAGATGCTGCTGGAGCTCACTAATTGGCATGCTTCGGCAGACTCAAGTAATCGAGTCTGCTTTGACGTGCCATAATTACAGCACGTCAGAACAGAGTCCTCGCACATCTACAGGCACCCCAAAACATGTTTTAACAAACCAAAATGAAACACACAATACAAATGACCAGCCAACCTTTAGGAATTGAAGATGGGCTGTACTTTGATAATGTGCTCGACTGTGTGGGCAGTGTATGCTTCGTGGTTGTCTCTATGATCTTCTTTGGTCTAGTTGATGTTCCTGTGGCATTCTGTTCTGTCTCGTTCGCTGCATCTGTTGTCTGTGCAGAAACTTTGATATGCACATTCTTAGATTTATCATTAAACCCTGAAAAAGAAAATAGTGCCGGTGAGGCAGATAGCACCATTTATTTAAAAAGTTTACAATATAGATTTTCATATTACAAGGTCCAATTTTTACTTGCTTAAACTTCGGCAAACTTTGGCAAACTGTTTGGACTGAAGCTGTTTATGCCAGGCACTTGCCTCAGCTTGATATTTTTGAACATTTGACATTAAATGGTTCAGTCATTTCCTAGAAAAAACTCAAGAAAAAATATATCATTTTACATATGTTAAGTGCGCCTATGTTTTGGGGCAGGGATTTGAAATCTTTAAGGATATGATGCTAATGTCAGGGGTATGCCTTTCATCCATACATTCTGCCTACATTAGGCTGAGTTATCAACTAATACATATTTTTGTTTTTGCCTGCTCAGAGGAGCCTTGTTAGGTTTTGGTAACTAAGATTGCTATTGATGCTCACCTTTTGTCCTTTGCTCTCTATGATGTATAGAGCTAGCTTCAGTTTCCTCATCTATATCACTAACTGCCATTCCTCACTTGGTACTTTGGTCACTGGTGCTTTAACAATCTTTATTCAACCCAGAGCAATTCTCAGTAGTCTCTCCCTCTATCTTTAATAATTCCTTCACTAAGGGCAGGTAAAGAAGAATGCCCACCCTTCTGGGTTTTACCTGGTAATCTCCTTCATCACCTTTCTTTAGAAGGTGCCTTCACCCAACCAGATCTCTTTCATGAGTCTATGTTCTCCATTCAGGCCATAGCAGAAGCATTCACAACTGGGTCCCTATCAGATTTCAATGATTCTGCAAATTCTGCTAAAACCTTTCATCAGCAATCTCAGAATGTATGTAATGTAAATTTCTAATTCGCAACAGGTTGAACTGCTGTGTCACAACCATAGCCCTTTTTCAGGGCCAGCACTGACAGTCATCTCTTTAAACATAGAGGGATTCACAGAGATGACTGTCAGTGCTGACCCCGAAAAAGGCCTTTGGTTGTGACACAGGACATTCTTAGATAGTCAAACAGGATAGTCAAACAGGACATTTTTTTCCAGGATTTGCATCAACTACAATGGTTGCGTGCTCTGTCTCCAGGAGACACACAGAGGGCCACTAATCCCTAGGATGAGATTAGCCCTAGAAAGGCTGCATGGGAAATACTTCAGCTCTATGTTCATAAAATCAGACTTTGTCATCAACACAACATCAATGACAGAACAAAATGACATAGAAATCTTGACCATGAATATGGACAACATCTCAATAACATCCATTTATAAGCCTCAGTGGAAGCATTTTGCCTTGTAAACCCAGGAAACCTAAACTATGAAAAAGCATGTGTGATCATCGGTGGCTTTAATAGCCACAGCATCACATGGGGTTCCAGTTAAAATGATGAGAATGGCAACTTGGTTGACATGTGGGCTGAGGCGTACCACTTGAGCCTTATCTATGATTCAAAGCTACCTGGGTGACTAGCTTCTGATGGAGATGAAGCTATAATCCTGACCTCCCCTATGTTGACAGCAATATAGAAGTGCAAAAAAGACATTTTGGAACCCATTCCCCACACACAGCATAGATCAATTGCTGTCAGTATCACAGCAGCCATAATTCCAAATGTACCAGTACGTAGACACTGTAATTTTAAGAAAGCAGACTGGTGGGGCTTTCCTGAAAACCTAGACAAAGTAGTGACACACATCAAACTAGTCTTGGATAAGTATGACCTCTTCATGAATGCACTGCGCAAATCTCTAAGAGGTGTATACCTCAAGGATGCAGAACAGAGTATGTACCAGCGCTTATTCCCATACTAGAAGCTGAATACAAAAAATACCAGCAAATGTTTCAAAGAGATCCTTTCTCAGAAGGCACTACTGAGGCACGGACAGTCCTAACTAACAAGCTCCAAGAAGAAAGGTAAGGGAAATAGAAAGAATTGATCGCAGGAATAGATATGACCCACACTAGCAGGAAAACATGGTTAACCGTTCACAAGCTGAGTAACAACCCAAAGGAAGTACAGCAACACCATAACATCACAGCCAATCAGATGGCTCACCAACCTCTGTTCAGTGGTAAAGCTATGGAAAAACAGTCTAAAATATGGATTATGTGGCAAACTGATATGGAGGAAAATCATTTTAGCATGCCATACACAATGGATGAACTTGATGCCAGAATAAGTCATTTGAAGAACAGCAAAGCACCTGGACTTGATGACATATGCATGGAGCACATCAAACACTTTGGTTCTGTAACCAAGTTATGGGTATTACGCCTTTTTAACAATTGCTCATCAACCCTTAAAATACCTAAATTACAATGACAGGCCTGTGTAATATCTATATTAATTCCAGGGACGGATGCCTCTGGCTCAGAGAACTTTAGGCCAGTATCACTTCTGTGCCATCTTTGTAAGCTTTACCAAGGCCTTATTCTCAATCACCTTTCATGTCATATTGAACAGCATCTAATACCAGAACAAGCCGATTTAGACTAGGCAAGTCCTACACTAGCCAAATACTAAACATCACCTAACATATAGGGACACAGACAGAAGTGACAATTTTTGCCCAATTTGGCCACAGAAAGCAGTTTATAGCCATGACCAAACACAAGTGCATGGCTGCAGACATCTTAAAAAATGGTCAATCGAGTGAAATTCTGGACGTTTCAAGACAGAACATCTTCTGTATCTTCTGTCTGCACTGAAAAAGGTGGATGCGAGAAAGGGATTTCATAGATTTCATAGACATTAGGGCTGGAAGGGACCTCGGAAGATCATCAAGTCCAGCTCCCTGCCCGAAGGGCAGGAAGTCAGCTGGGGTCATAGGGTCCCAGCAAGATAAGTATCCAATTTTCTCTTGAAGGTGTTCAATGTAGGTGCTTGAACAGGTGATAACAGGTGTTGGGTTTGTAGACCTATCAGCAGCATATGACACAGCCACCAAAACCTGATTGCCAAAGTCTACAGTATGATGCACAACGACCACCTAGTACAGCCCATCCAATCTCTTTTAGAGACTAGACATTTTTATATAGAACTGTTCAAAAAATGGAGCCAGAGTATTTGATGACAAAATGACCACAGTATTTGACCACAGTATGAATATGAGCCGGCAGTGCGATGCTGTAGCCAGAAGGGCAAATAATACTCTGGCATGCATCAATTGATGCATCTCCAGCAAAACCAAGAAGGTGATTCTTCTGCTCTACTCAGCACTGGTGAGGCCACAGCTGGAGTACTGTGTCCAGTTCTGGGCACCGCACTTTAACAAGGATGTGGACAAGCTTGAGAGAGTCCAAAAAAGAGCCACCAGTATGATCAGAGTCTTAAAAGGCAAGCCATACGAAGAAAGGCTGAGGGATCTGGGACTTTTCAGCCTGAGGAAAAGAAGGCTGAGATGGGACCTGGTAACAGCTTACATCTACACTCGTGGAGTACATCAAGGGCTCGGGGAGCAAGTGTTCACCAGGGCACCTGAGAGGAAAACCAGAAGTAATGGCCACAAACTCCTGGGAGATAGATTCAGGCTCAACATTAGGAAAAACTTCTTCACAGTCAGGGTGTCCAGACTGTGGAATAAACTCCCTCCAGAGGTGGTGCAGTCACCCACCCTGGAAACCTTCAAGAAGAGACTAGATAGTCACCTTGCTGGGGTCACCTGACTCCCAGTTATCTTTCCTGCTTGGTGCAGGGGGCTGGACCCGATGATTTTCCAAGGTCCCTTTCGGCCTTACTGTCTATGAATCTATGATCTCCTGCAGGGTATCATGCTAGCACTGATCTTTTTCAGCACATACACCAACGACCAACCCATACAGAGTAATATGAGAGGCTTCATACATGCTGATGAACTACACATCACACCACAAGAGAAGGACTTTGCCACACTGTCAAGAAACAAACTGACATACTCACTGAGCAACTTCTTGGATTACTGTAGTCAGAACCAGCTTCGTGCCAACCCAACCAAGATGCAGGTCACATCTTTTCACGTACACCATAGAGAATCCAAGCAGAAATTAAACAATCTGGGATGGAATCCCACTGAGGAATCACCAGAAAACTGTGTACTTGGGGGTTACAATGGACCAAACACTTACCTTCAAAGCATATGTAGAGAAAACAAAAGGGAAAGCTGACGCCCACAACAACATACTTCTAAAGTTGGTCACTTTGAAGTGGGGAACTAACCCAGCTACATCACAATCAGGGTGGATAAAAATCACTGATTGTTTTAACAATAAAAAAATTGGATTTTATGATTTAAATTGGATTTTTTGATTTAATCGTATGTTTTATTTTTTGTCACACTGCTTTAAAAAAAATAAACCTATATAAAGATGGTTTTAATTTAAGATAGGTTAAAGCTCAAAGATATCATCATGGAATAGGGATTATAACTTTTAATGATATACTAGTTGAGACAATATATTCATGTCACCTCTTTAGAAAAGTTTTATAAATAAGTCACAACAGGCCATGGACTATATTAGGGGCCCAATCTTACAGCGGCTCCTGTATAGATTAGTAAAGATTAAAGAAACCCTCTCTACCCAATGAAACTCAGTGCTCAGTCTAGAAGAATCCCATTAAGCATCTATGTGATACTTAACTTTCAGTTCTCAAACTGTGGATTTGTGCAGAGGTAACATCCTTTTTAACAGCAGTATATGGAGATAAGACATAACAGACCTGATCCTATCCTATTGTCTCTCTACAAGTATTTTGTTTCTCATGTTGACCTGGCTGAAATAATCTATGTATTTTTTGTTATAAACACATTTCACATTTATAACTAAAATAGTTAAAAATTCAAAAATACAAATTTGCTTTGTTAAAATAATTATACATGTTTGTTGTTAAAGAAAAATATCTAAAATACATAAGCTAGTTGTTTTAGCTGAATAAACCAATTTAAATGTCTGTTGTTTTGGTGATGGTTGTTGTTGTCCTCCCAATACAGCATGGCAAAAATATCCCCCAAATATCCATGATGAATCTAGTGAATTGGAGACAGTTCACCCCCCAAATGACTTCATAAGGCTAAGCTTCAATCAGCTTTGGTAAATAAAATAACCAAATCATGATTCAGTTTTCTGATGTAGCTGCAAAATTAAAATGAAAAAATATCAAAATAAACCACTGCTTTAAAATGTGTAGCGTGTACCTTCTACAAATGAAACCTAAATCTGTCACTGAGTTGTGAATAATATGTATTAAGGTTATATCAAACAAGAATGCACTTTTTGTAGAAAACAATGATTAAACCGAAGCTTCCTGACCAGTGATTTAAATCTATTTGATTTAAATCAAATCCACCCTGATTATGAACTACTGCTATTGCCTTGTGTTACTCTAGGGTGGAGATTATCCAGTGCTCCTGATTTGTGACAGTGAGCTGTCTAAGCTTTGCTTCCCCCTCAGATACAGTAGTTGCTATAATCAGTCCCTCACTGACAAGAGGTACTTCACCAATCTCTTGAATCACAACTTTATCATTACTAAAGACTGAGGCAAAGCATTTATTCAGTTTTTCAGACCATGAACATGTAAGACCTTGAGAACTTCAAGTCTCTAGTTCAAGGGCCTGTGAGAGTCTTATCAGTTCTCTAAATATTAGAAAAAACGATGAGATTACCTAAGGTCTATCACCCAGTATCTACTGAATGTTCAAAATATTTCCTGTCTTTTCCATGAAACATTGCTCCATGTTATTTTAGCTTTTGAGAGTGAAAACAGCAGTTAAAATCAGTAAATATTCAGCAGGTTCATACATACCTTCCCAATACATATAGGTATTGGCTGGGCAATTATTAATTGCTTACAGTGTCTCTACTACTCTGCAATGCATAGGGTAGAGAAATGCAAACATGCCAGCTGTGCAAAAACTGGGGATGGTGGGGAGGGGACCTCTCATATTGAATCCCAAGAACATTTGCTCAAGAAGCCGGACACCAAGGTTAAAGCATCCACTCTATCACCTAGATGAGCTTTGAAGCTGACTTCCTAGCAGAGTGCTCTAACCAGGTCACATGACAGGCATTTTCCAGGCCTTTCTCTAACCTCCTCCTGAAGCTGGAACCGATACATCTTACATTTATTATTCACTGTATAAAATAAACAAGGAGGAGTGAGGAAATGTCTGCCCCATTGAGAGCAAGGGATCAGGCTAAAACCCAGAGTTTCCTTCTCAAACAGCAAGTATCTCACTAAGCCACACACCTTCCAGCCTCCCTTTCTGGACACAGTTATCTTCCTCTTCTGGCTGCCCATGAAGCCAGCTTCAAAAGGAGGGTAGAAGGTGAGGCTCAAAAACTAAATGAACAAGAACAAAGATGATGAACATGAGGAAAGAGGCAGGATGGTTAATGAGGCTATGGGAAAGGAAACTGCCACAACCAAAGGAGAATAAAACATGCAGATTTCCATGTGCTCAAGATGAGGAGGGCCAGAAAATTGAAATCCCAGAAGTCTGAGAACTAGAACATGAAATCCCAAGTCAAGCTGCAAGGACTCTTAACTCTATCAAGTAGGGAGTGACTGGAGAACAGTGACTGCAGTACCTATATTTAAGATGGGGAAAATAAATGTCTGGGCAACTTCAGGCCTATTAGTCTGATTTCAGTTATAAGGAATCTTGAGAACAAATTTTTGAAGGAAAGGATAATTAAAGATATGGAGATAAAGATAAGGGTGAAATGCTAAGATCAGTTTACCAATTGTTTTAGACTAATCAGATATCTGAATGATAAGTGATTTTCTAGACAAAGGAAAAGCAGGAGATTTAATCTTTCTGGTCTTCTGTGAGAAGCATTTAATACTGACCTCCCTGTGGAAGATTTTCAGGTAAGCTGAAGATGTTGGTTTGTAAAAAAAACAACTGTAAGCTGGGTAAGGAACAAGCTAAAGAAGAGCAAAGAAAAGTACTAGGCGGGAGGGAGTTTCTTAGGGCTCATTCCTGGAACTGATCTTGTTTAATATTTTCATTAATGACTTTGGCACAAAAACTAGGACTGAGCTAATAAATTCCACTGATGTCACAAAATTGGGAAGCATCATTGATATATAAGAGGACTGGGATATCATAGAGGAAGACCTGCATGATATTCAAGTCTGGAGTAATTGAACTGGCATGGAATATAAAATGAAAGATCATGCTAGGGACTGAAAACAAGGATTGGGGGCTTTTTTTAAAGAAGCCTATGTTGGAGTTTGGATTTAAACAATCACAGGTGAGAACTTCCTATTTCTTGGCTGCTCTGAAAAAATTGCCATGGTGGATACCAAGTAAAGTTGCCAAACATGCATATTTGCACACATTATTCTACTTCTGGTGCTAGCAGTTTAGGTAATGATGATCGACTTATGTGGTAGTGAGGGTGGGAGGTCATTGTTAGAATGTACTTTGAGTGTGCGAGTTATCTCCAGGTATGAGAAATCTGAGGATAAGGGAAAATGTCATTTGGATGAAATGAGACAGGGACAAGACACTTGCAAAGAGCTGACTCCAGAATTTCTGCCTTATTTGAACATAAGTTTTGTATGTAATGTCTTATGATTCCTAAACTCAAACAAAAACACCCCAAATCCTGTCATGTAGAGCCATAATGACACCCATGAAGGTTTTTAAAAGGGCTGGAAGCTTCTGATCTATAGCACAGACCTCTACCATGGGAGTTTATTATAATCATTGATAATAGTTTCTCTCACCCTCCCTCCATCTTCTCTCTCCATATTTCTTTCCATGATATAACCCATCTCTGGCCCTCATCTGTTGGATATAATTCAGGCAGCATTATCTTCCTCTTCCATGCTGTGTGAATATCAGCAAGAAATTCTGAGAACATAGGAGAGAGAGTCTATCTGCTCTTTGTTCTGACACCATATTGCAGATCCTAGTGGACAAGAGGAACAACTGCTGAGTAAATCCTTCTCATCCCTGCAGCCCTGGGATGGAGCATACCTAAGTAGGATCAAAACAGACTGCCCTTACCTTTTAAAGGCCAGGAGGCTTTGGGCTGCCCAGTCCTGTTCAATTAACTCTGCTACTATTATTGAGAAATGTTGGATTTAAGAAGGAAAAAAAAGCCCAGAAGTAATAGGCTGACAAGGAAAGATGATAGGCTGCGTTTATTGAGAGTAAAAGACTGACAGTTCACCAGCAGACTCTTTCTATGCCTGAAGAAGGATATTTGTGCCAAAAAGCTTGAAAAGAACATTTTTTCCAACTGTTTATTTAATCTAATAAAAGATATCACATCTACCCAAATAACCTTGTCTGGTTTCTTCTGTAACACTGAAAGTCTTTATTTTATCTTGCTCACCTTTGTGCTTTACATTTTGAGTGATCTTTCCAATCATTTTTTATCAGTGATCACTGATTTATAATTGCCAGATTCAGCCTTAGTACCTTTTAAATTATATGCATATTTCCCATCTTCCACAAAGTAGCTGATTTTAAAAGTGCATCATTCTGTTAGTAGCACAACCAGTTCCCATCCCACCACAGCCTTCATGACTCTATTTTTTATAATTTTTTCAAGCACATCCCAGCTTCATAGGCAGTTCCTCATCTGCTAGCAGTTGGTCAAGTATCTCTCCAACTGCCTCAGGTGATACCAGGACCCACCATTGTTAGGACATACAGTGTTGCAAAACCTTTTATTTAAAATAAAAGCTGTTTTTCCACAAAAATGCTGTTCACAATTCTGATACCTTCTGCTACATTTAGACCCAACCAATCAGAATAAAATGGGTGGTTATTGGGTGGAGTTCTGGGGTGTTTCATAGTCTTTGCTGACTCATGAAGATTACAAATTGCCTTTTGTTCACTAGGATGCATCTCAGGTTAGATAATGGAAGTTAAGAACACATTTCTTCTCCTAGTGAAAACATGGATGTGGTACTACTGTTTCTGCCCTTGTTCAAGGGATGCGGAAAAGGAGGAGCAGGCTTGACTGGAATAAAGTGGAGTTGGGGCTGTGGGGGTGCTAAAGTTGCAGAAACCAGAGATGAGAAGTAGCAGAGGGACAGGAGATGTAGGAAGGACGGGACAGAAACTGAGCAGATGAGAAGCAGGTAGAGTATATAGGATCATTTATGCAATTAGTCAATCATTGGATAACAATTAGGACTTGTCCTTGCACCAAGGCTCTACCAGCTGAGTGCCCTCATCACTAGATGGCCTGCTGCTCATTTTCCTTTGGGTCACATGATCCTTGTATTTGTGGCTGCACAGTTACCCACCTTCAACAAGAGGGTTGAAATTCTGCCCCTCCCCTGCTTGGTCAATAGGCTGGAGGTCAGAGCATTGGGAAAGGGGAAGTGCAACTTAATCCCCTTTAGCCAGATTTCCCACTTTCTGGATGAGTGCTCTGACCTACATGCTGCTAGGCAGAGGTAGATGGAGATATGCTGCTTCTGCTTTGTACTGAGATCAGTGCTGATGATGTGAGCCAGGTGTGCTGAGTGTGTATGCTGAATCAGGCCCTTTGGGGCAAAAGCAGAGCTTATGCATTTCCCCATTGCTATTATGGGTTGCAGCAGAGCAGTGAGGAATTAGGGGCTTTGCCACAGACTGGATTGCTTCTGGACATGGGCGGAAGCCCAAGTTAGGTGACTAGGGATCTTTGCAGTCAAAATACAGAGGTATAAGTGGCTTTATGGCTGCTAGAGCAAAGTTGAGCAGAATCATGTTAGAAACCTGAGGTAGTCTATTGTTCTGTTGGGCACCTAGTGTACTGATATGGATCTGACCTTTTCTGCTTAAGTAGCCGGCCTGTAAAATGGGTATAATAATTCCACATTTTTTTCCAAAACAGAATTGGTAATGTAAACCCCTTATCTGAAAAGCACTGTGGTGATGATTGCCCTAAAAAAAAACCATGAAAAAAATCAGTCTGTATCTGCTGCAAGGATTGAATAGTGCAGGTTAAATGAGAGTGATGGTAACACATTACCTGAGGAAAATAAAAAGGAATATCAAACTGCTTCTCAGGAGAAAAACTGTACGTGTGATCATATAATTAAATGATGATCTGCTAAGGTCCCTCCTGACCTAAACATCTATGAATCTATAAAGATTGCATAAGGGAACCTCAGAGCACTCTCAGTTCTGGGATTTGCTAACTTTTGCATGCTTGCCTTTGTAACCTTAATGCTCTTGTTGGATATAATTTCAGATGCACTGAACTGTAATAAAGTGGTGTTGCATATTGTCATACCATTGATCTGAAAAGCTGTGCACAGTTATGTCGTATTTTTAGCACAGCTTACTCATGGCAATATCTCTTTGAAATATATGTGCACTATATTATAAGATGCATTACAAGCTGACAGTAAATTAAGCAGCAAGACAAGCAGCGTGTGGTGGATTTTATCTAGCACCTACACAGAGTTTCTATTTTGGTGAATGTCATTTCTAAAGCTAGGCAAAGACTAGAAAGTATTTCCCATAAAAAAGTAATCGTTTGCATTGTGTAGTAGTTTTTTCACCTGTAGATCTACCAACATAGTAGAGTCATCACTGCTACAGAAACTCCTCAGAAAGCTGTAGCAGATGAGCTAGAACTCAAGGCTTCTTATAATGTTAACCAAACATCCTTGCTGCATTTTACAAATGGCATAATTAAGAAATAAGGCATATATGCCACATTCATCACTGCAGGACTGCAAAAATAAGCAGGTGTTTCTTGAAATATTTACATCCTGACAAAAAACATAAACCAAATGCAACCAGCTTTGGCCACCAAGTCAAGTCACTGAAGTCTCAGGTTGTTTCACACAGTAAAATAGGTATCCTGAAATGGTTTTTGGGGCAAAACTGTTTCAACAAAGATTCTTAGACAGACAGATGAAAAAAATTAGACAGCATCATCCAAACACATAAGGTAAATGGTCTGATTGACTCCTCACTCAATACATGAGCTGTTTTCACACTCTTTTTTCCAGAAGTATTGAGAGTTGATGCAGCATTTATGTGCCTTAGAGTTATTATTATAACTCCATTTGACAAGGGTAAAAAATCCACTGAAAAATTGAAATTGGTCACTGGATCACAGTATAAAATTACAAATTTCTGAGAATGTAATGTTTATTTTTGTCTCACAAGAGTGAAAATAAAATGGGTAAGTTTGCAAAATGACACCTCACTTTTGGGTGGGGTGTGACTTTCATATTTCTAAGAGATTTCTTTTTATAGAAAATGACCACATTCATTTTTGAAGGTTTGTTCCTAGAGGTGCCATAGAAATTAGTTTTGCAAAATATCTTTATACTTTGACATCCTGTTAAGTGATCAGCTGCATGTTGATGGAAGTGTAATATGTGAAGTACACTTGTAACAACACATTAGACAACTTTAAGCGACAGAAATTTGTAGCTGACAAAAAGCAAATGAAAAGGGAAAAGTTCACTTACCTGAGAGCAGTAGTAGAAGAGGAAGTATAATTTTGTACACCTTCATTTTTCTCTCTTATTTTAAACCACAGCGCGGAAAAAAAAGACAGCAAATAAAAATCTTCACTGTATTTCCTTTACACAGCGAAAAAGATCACTCTACCCTTAGGCAACAAGCTAAAATTCATTATCTCTCTCCTCCCACAGCTTCCTAAGGTTCTTATTGGTCTAGAATGAAGCAACTGTAAAAAGTGCTAGCACAGAGTACAGGGTGTCCAACTTTAGGAGTTTGGGATGTTTCAAAAATAAAATCCTCGCACGTTACAAATGTGAACTGTGCAGAGTGTGTTCAAGGTATAAAACTACCAAATAAATGGTGAAGTCAACTCTCATGAAAAAAACAGGTTTTGAGTGGCACAGTTATCTAGTAATGTTGTCATGAAGATGGAATATACTTAATATTTATCTAGTGATGGTATACAGAGATCCCAAAGCATTTTATAACTGTGCATATGTATCATAAACCTCACTTTGCAGATTGGAAAACAAGGGAGTGCAAGTGGTTTACTGAAGATCACACAGGAGAATTTCTTCAACCGCATTCTCTTCTAAAATATTTAGTGTCCCAAGCATATAAATCATGTATGAATAATTGTTTATACCCTGAAAAGCCTTACTCATGTATAGAACCTGATATTACTGATCTAGTTATTTGTCCTGGTTCCTCTGTCGCTCCAATCACTGTAGTACCCAATTGCCTCCCCAGAATATTGCCTAGTTTTTCCAGGTAAGTAAATTTAGATGCATCACTGCAGTCTGGCTGAGATTACTAGAGACCCAGAGTGAACCCTTAGCAAAGCAATTAGAATTTGCCACGGAAGGAAGTAGACTGAACCTTATGACGGACAGTTCTCTGACACAGCGGAAATGATACAACAGAAGTGACAGTGGACAGCTTCTGTATATGGTACATGGCAGATCAGGAAGGGCCAAGCAGCATAGCAGCAGATAAGGCAGAAAGCAGGGCAGGAAGCAGAAAGCAAAGCAGCAGATTTGATTGGGAGCACAGGACAGATCAGACAGAGGAAGATCTGAGTGGCCCCTGGGGAGGGTGCAGGGCTAATTTGTGGCACACCTGCCAAAAAGTGGTCCCTACTGTGATAGAAAATCCAAAGTACAGTAGAAAAGAGACAGTTATTAGTTATTTCTAATAACTGTAAAATTGAAACAACAATAAACAACTGAAATGTGTACTTCATTCCCAAACCAATCTTGTCTTCTGTGCCATTCTAATCAATCAAAGAAAGGAGAAAACCAGTACATGGACGTATTGTCTAAACTAAAAGTGGACTCTGATCTTGCAAAGGAATCAGGGTCTAAGGGCCCATTTGTCCATGTGGATGCATCCACAGGAATGGGAGTCAGTTTTATACTTCCTTGTTTTCTTCTTGGTCTTTCGTCATAAGGGAGTGGTGTCACCGCAGAATGGAAAATGTCTCCTCTGTGTTCATTATTTCTCTGTCACTGTATTTTATGAACAAAACTAACCCCAGGTAAAGAAACCTAGCTTACATGGGATCTGTGAACCCCACAAACATAAAATCATAGAAATGTAGGGCTAGAAGACTTTAGAAGGTCATCTAGTCCAATCCCTTACTCAAGGCAGTACCTTTTCATAGAAGAACACATTTCTGTATAATCCAAAATAACTATATGTGTACAGCTGACCTATGTGATACATTGCACACTCCTTTATCAGGTCAAAACAGCAACTTTGCTGAGGCCAACCCTTAAGCATGCATCTGTATTTTCTGAAATACAACTGATAATCATTAGCTCAACTTCTGTCTTCGTAGTCCTTGCATGGAGAGCATTTTCAGTAAACATTCTTCTTTCTCCTCTTTCTACTACTGTTTTCAAAGTTGAAGTCCCAACTTCAAGAACCAAGTGAAAAACACTTCAGCCATAATTTCCATTGCTGAGTATTGCTGTCAAAATAACAGTTCATGTGTGACACAACTGGTTAGAATTTTTCAACTACTTAATTGAAGTATTTTTTGTGGATATAAGGTAGCAGCTAACAAATGAAGGTAAAAGGAAATAAGAAATGGAAATCTCCCACAGCAATGGGGAACCATGCCCACAAATATACAACTTATAATAAAATAAGTCTTAAAAGGCTTCACTTCCTGAACTTCATTTTACAACGGGCACATGACCAAGGAAGGAATAACCTTTTCATTGCATGGCCTCAGGGTCCTCAGGCTCCGAGGTTTCACCACTTCAGCTTTTCAGAGAGGTTCATGGGGAGCTGTGACCTGGAAACCTTAGCTAGGAGACTCAGAGCTTGGGAGCAAACTCTCCCAGCATTTCCAGAGTCTTGATTCCCTTGCCAGAACAAATTTCATTTCAAAACTAAGCATTTAGGTTTCTGAATATATTTTTAATTTGTTTTGCAGATAAGCTAATTATTTAAATTCCAAATCAGAATGAAGACAACTTCCCAAAGCTTGAAATCCTAGATGACATGGTTACCGTTTTCCACTCAACCCTGCTCATAATTCTCCTAGAATGTGGAGTAACACAAAGACAAGTCATACAGTATTGTTGCTTCTAGCACAGTACCTTCAAGAAGCAATCTGAGTAAGAGCATTTTAGACTGAAGGCATTGAGGCAAGTCTCTTAGTCATGTCTCTTTGAAAGTAAAGAGATATTAAACATGTCGTATTATAAATGGATTATGTTTATACTACAGGAATTTATAAGGATAGCTGTCATTAGTCTTGAATGTTAGGAAGATCATTGCAAGTCTCTTATTTTAATAGAGACCATCAGAGCAGCAACTGGTATAATTTGATGTGCTCTGTTAAAAAGTCAAGAAATGTGATGGGGGCCATTTTTCCATGAGAACTTCACTGAAACCACTTCATTTCACAGAGTCCATCAGATAGGAATAAAAATATTAGATGGGCAGGTGAAGGTATCATTGAGGGCATTTATACACATGCTTTTTTGTCCCACGATGCACTGGAGGTCCGCTGCTTCGGAGCAGATTCAATTAATCGATGTGAACTGCACTGCGCTACGTGCAGTAGTATAAGCAGCAAAATGCACATTAGTGCACAGAAAATGGTGGCAGCGCACTTTTGAACAAAAGCACCTTCTACGTGTTTTAGTTCAAAAGTGAACCGCCGCTGTTTTCTCAGTGTTGATGCTCATTTCACCACTTATACAACTGCAAGAGTCACAGTCCTGGGCACTTTTCAAAGCGCCCAGCACTGCAGTGCTTACATGTGTAAAAATGCCCTGAATGTCCATGAGTGAAGACTTGTTCCAAGAGGTGTAACGTGGCCAGGAGCCTGGGCAGCTACCAAAACAGGGCGGCAGCTACTTTGAGTTGCCCCCTCAACTATTGGTGTGATTACATGGCTGTGGCAGCAGCTGTTTTTTTCTGCACCCCTAAGTTGGTACCCGGAGCATCTGTCCCCATTGTTCCACTCTAGTTACACCATTTCTTGCTTCTATTAAATCAGGAGGAGGGTGCATCTACATATGCTGTTAGCATGGAGGAATAAACTCTGGCGCATATTGTGCCAGAGTTTATGGCTCCCTGGCACCATGTTTAAACATGCACCCAGAACTGCAGCATATTGAGTAGAGCAGCCCCAGCTGGCAGCAGATAAGAGGGGTCAGCCTGCCAGCCCTGAGCTACTTTGACCCAGCTCAATGTGCTGTGGAGGGGCTGTCTGGGGTGCAAGGGTGCTTCAGTGTAGGGCTAGCCGGCAGGCAGCCCCCACACTGAAGCACCCTCATGCCTCACTACACATGAGTTGCTGCACACTAAAAAACTTTGCTGTAGAATGGTACGTGTATTTACAAGTACTAACCTGTGGCAGAGTTAATTAGTTTCCTACAGCCTAATTGGGCTGCTCATGTAGACATTGAGACTTTACTGCGGAGCTAATTAGGCAGCTCTGCAGTAAACATGTCATATAGATGCGCCCAGAGTCCACCCTGATGCCTTACCTAACAGAGGAAGCCAGACAAAGAGAAGCCAGGTGCAAAGAGCTCTGGGTCTAAGACCCAATTTCTTTGGTTCAGTTTCAGTATTTTGTTCATAGTGGCAAAAACTAGCTCCTAAAACTCTCATTCCACTCAAAGGACTCCTTTACTTCCCACCTGCCTTGCAGTGCTAACCTATTCAATTTACATTCCATCTCTCTTTTGAAAAACTCATACCTTTTAAATTTGGTGGGGAAAAAAAGCAATCATCCAGTGAGGAACATAGGCCACAAGTTAATCTACTTCCCTCTTATATATATGGCAGGATTGCCTGATGGAGGTCAGTCATCTGTAAAGTCAACTGAGCTGTATAGTTTACTGTCAGTTGAAGATATGGGCTACAGAATACAATAGTGCTATCAGGATGTGCAAAGGCCAAAAGTAAGTAAGCATTGTTATCTCATGACAGTCAGCTTTCTCCTTTCTCTTTCCATAGCCTCTTTGCTACCATTTTTCTTACCCTAAATAATTGTGTTTCATCTAAAATTAGATTTTAAGCTCTTGGGAACATAAAGCTTTTCTCTTCATTTGTTTTCTATAGTGTCTGGCCCAGATAATGTAGGCTCTAAAAATCAAATTACATGAATAACAAATGTTTCTGGCAGCAAATATGAGTAAATAGTAAAAAAAACTTTTAAGCACACTGTAGGGAATGCCTGAAGAGCAGATTTTTTTTTCCCATTGTCTTCAATGACATATGAAGTCTCTAACTATGTTTATGGGTTTTAAAGAACAATATTTGGGAATAAGTTCTGCAAGTTTTGACTTCTGCAGAATATTGTGAACAACAGGAAAACCCTAATTTATACCAATAAAACTTCTCTGTGTTACCTGATGGTAAGCACTATCATCACCAGCAAATATATGCTTATAATCCATTAGAAAGTTCTCGCTGCTGAATGTGAATCAACATTACTGGGACTGCTTTTTATCTTACACTAGAGGTTACTGTTTACTGTTGAATTACTATTACTGTTAGCAACCTTATAAGCGCCGCAGATTATTAAGAAGTCTTCCAAATCTGGTTTAATTCCAAGTAGCACATGATTCCAGTAGCAGTTTCTTGTATCCTATGTATGAGTTGCACAGCAAAACTGTAGTCACTTTGACTACTTCATATCAGCCATGCTAAAGATAGGAATGTATACATTAGCAAGAAAGGCAACAGAAAAATATCAAGGGCACTCTATTGACCCAAAGAGTAATGCAGCTACTTTTCCAGATTATCTTTTTCAGATGTAAAAAATACTTTAAAAACTAATTTAATTCTTAACTCATTATGGGAATGTCCAATTATAGAATAATATTTTTTGAGCAGGCATGCAGTTGGGGTCTGGGATACAGCATACTGAGAAATGTTTAGTGGACACTTTCTGGACATTCAAGTGCATCAATTGGTTGAGGGTATTTTTCTGGTTAAGTTAAAAGAAATATCTCCAAAATCTGGAAAGGGAAACATATACCGTAACTTGCTCCTCTTTTCATATTCATGAAAGAAATACTAGTTTGAAGCTGGCATTGGAATCCTTTGTTTATTAACAAATTCCTAGAAGTAAGTGCCTTCTTTGTAGGCAAATGAAACAGTGCTATTATCCCCTCGATATCCTAAGAATCTGCTTCAATTTTGACTCTTCCAAAGGCCCTAGGTCAGCTTCCATCAAACAGGCAACAGAGAAAGATCTTGCACCACTACCAACCTGAACTGGGCATGAATCCATGTCACTTGGGAGAGACAACAGTGCCTTCAATCACCTAACTCAATCAGTTCCCTGTGGCAAAATGATTGGATGCAGTTCATGAAGCCTGATTGACAGTCTCTGTAACAAAATGAGATTTTTTCAAAGAGACACAGGAGTCCCTTTTGGGCTGTTCACATAGGAAATAAATCAACATACACATGAATATGGCTATGTTATCTATGGGATTTATGGATGTGGTGGAAGAGTGTTTAATGTGTCGCAGTACAACTCCAGAGGCTTGAGACCAAGCCACACTATGGCATTGCTGCCTCCAGTTGACTTAGCTATTGGTAGAAACATGGTTATTTGGACTTAGGAGGTGAAGATAGTCAGCCATGATCCTAGTGACATGATTGCCTTGTGTACAGAAACTAGCATGCCTTAACCATATCAGTGCAGCAAGCCACTATGCTCAGATGGACCCTGGACTGTACCTCATTGGAAGTGGTAGAATGCTCTCTAGTGGTGGTAAAAAGAGATTTTTTATTACTGAGAAAAGTGGCAGTGAGACAACTCAACTCTGAGACTGGTCTGTATGGAACAAAGTAATTCTGAGATTGTTTCCTCCCTACCATGCTTTAAGAGGAAAGAGAGCATCCCCTTTTGTCCACCTTTGTGGACAGAACTCTTTTTAAAGTGCAACTGAAGATGCTTTTTGTTATAGCAAGTAGTACTTACAGTGCTCCATCCCCCTCATAAAGGTCTTATATAAATTTCCCCCTACTGGGGCTTAAAAATCTAAGGATAGCTATCCAGAGTTTCCTCAAGATCATTCCACTGAGAAAGCAGGATTTGTCCTACTATGGAACTCGCAAAAGGGGTGGTCTCAGAAATAAACACGTCTTAGGACACTCACAGAGACGTCTACTTAGAAGTTGTTTCTTTAAGTTTCTCTTCTCCCCTACTGTGTATGAGGATCATTCACATGGGCAACTGTATCTTTCACAGATGTTTCCCATTTGGAACTGGCTGTTGTGTTATGGAGAAATGTGTGCGTCTGCTACACAGTGCCGATAAGCCAGAACTCAGACAGTGAACGAAGCAGACCTCTGCTTCATACTTACACACAGATCCCAGATTTTTAAATAAATATGTAAAAGCAGGAACATTTTCAATTACCTACAAAGGGAGAAATTTTGGAAGAGGTGGTTGAAGCCAAATATTTTTCTACATTTGATGTGTCAGCAGGGTTTTGGCAGGTACCCTTAGAAAAACAGAGTTTCATGACCATAGGCTTTGCGCAGATTTGGAGAAAACAAGAGCTGGTGGGCTAGAGCTAAACAAACAAAAGTGTTAGTTTTGTGTAACAGCAATAACACAATCAGGGAAAATTAGCACAGGAAGGCATCCAGGTAGATCAAAATAATGTTGAGGCCATCATCCATGTACCTGCCCCAACATACCAGGAAGAGCGAGAAAGATCCCTCAGATTGGTGAACCACGTAGCTAAAGTTGTACTGAACCTGGCTGCCTGAATCAGCTGCCTGAGGGCTCCACTATGAAATAATAACCCATGGAGATGTGATACAAATCTTCAGAAAGAGCTTGAGAAATTGAAGATGGTAACTACAGAGCAAGTTGTTTATGGAGGCCTCCAAAGAATGTATTAGCCAAGCTCTTTTACAACAGTACAGCTAACACTACAATGGAAAGCTGTGGCTTATGCACCGTGAACACTAGCAAACACTGAATGACAGTGGTCTCAAGAGAAAACGAGCCTTTGGCTGTCCATGGATATGAAAGGTTTTATGCCTTTGTTTATGGGAGGGCTGAGTTAGCTGGCACTGACCATGAAGCACTTATTACAGTATTGCCAACCCTACCATGTCAAAAATCATGAGACAAACTCTTAAAAATCAAGAGATACAGAATGTAAAATGTGAGATGCTATTTTTTGAAGTGTGTGTGTGGGGGGTGGGGGGGAGGTTACTTGTGAAGTTGTGAGGAGCTGTGGATGTGTGTGTGAGGTTTGGAGCCCAGGGAGAGGGTGTTTCCACATGCCCTGGCAAGATGCAGGGTACTGTGGGTCAGTAGTGAGGGGCAGCAGCAGGGCTTGGGAGTGAGGGACAGACATACACATACATACACAAAGACATGCACATGCACCCACGGCTCTGTTGTATGACTTGCCCCAGCTCTGGGCCCCATTCACCCCAGCCACTATCCCACTCCCTCCCTCACTGTGGGGGCCTTGATCTGCACCCCCCATCTTTTCCCTCTCCCTCTGCCCCTTACCAGCTTGGTGCTCTCTACATGCACCAGAAGAAAAAATCCTGAGATTTGATCTCTCTATCAGGAGATCATGAGTCAGGTTAATTTGACTTGGAAATCAGGAATCTTGTAATGTTTTTCATGAGAGTCAGCATTACTGCTATTATCTTTGCCAAAGGAGGCCTGGCAAACACTCCCTCATAGGGCACCTATACACATGTCAAATATCTGCTCTGACGTGTGCTAATTCGCACACATCAGAGCAGACTCCAACTGAGTCTGTTGGAGCGTGCTAATTAGCGCACACCAGCAGCCTCCGTATCACGTGTAGTCGGCATCCCTGATAGGGGTGCTTCAGCATCCCTGTGCTTCAAAATCCCTGATAGGGGTGCTGTAACTAAAGCTTGTCAAATGAGTTTTAGTTACAGTGCCCCTGCACCATTTTGAAGTGCAGGACATTGAATACACATGACGCTGTGGGCACTTTAATTAGAGTAATGCTTGGAGCTGTTCTAATTAAAGCCCCCGTCCCACTCCACCTCAGAGCACTTAGATGCCTTAGATTATTATTTTTTTAGCTACAAATGTATGATTTACAAAGTGAATATAAATCTGGGAACTCTCACTATAAATGACATTATTTTTTAAGGCACCAGGATGATGATTCCTAATCAGGTGTTACTAATACAGATGTTAAAAGAGTACATTAAGTCATTAGGGACTTGGAGAGGCATAAAGAGAAAGAAAAGGCAAATCAAAACACTTAGTCAAATTAGGGGTCCCAGAAGCAGCCACAGCTTCATGAAAATGATGCTGTGTATATCTCCACACAGAAGCAGCGGCGTCTCAAGAGGTATCCCAGCAATTATGTGAAGTTGTCACTCTAGACAGACGTATAGTACAAAGAAATAAGAGCAATTTCATTGAAGGTATCACTGTTACACCAGTGTAAAACTATCATACATGCGAAGAGATTCAGATGTGTAAAGTCTTGTTGCACACTGGGGTAAAGGAGAGAAGCCTAATTCAAGCCATGTAGAACATAGCCATTTTGCTTCAAAATGGGTATGAAACTTTTATGCCTTTTTGTATCTTCTCGGCTGGACTTATGCCTCAGAAATTTTGTTTTGGATTCCACATTTCAAAGCAAAATTTAACTTAAACCAATTAGTTGGTCTGCTTTTCTAGGAAGATTCACTCATTTTTGTTGTTGCAATATACTTGAATTGTATTAGTACCCATGTTTGTAGGCTGATTATTTCCAGATATATGTCTGTTAAATTCAGAACTCCCAATTATGGATAGGGTCTTTGATGTACATGACATGACAAGCAGATATAAAAGAAAGATAATCTGTGCCTCAAAGATTATGAATGTATGATCTAATGGGAGACGGTCCAATTTTTCATTCCTCTTACCCAAGATGATAGAATCCTCTTTAGTACCTACAGAGAGGGGAGGAGGTTGATTTGAAAGCTGGCCTAGGTTCACTCAAATCTAAGTCTGAAATTCAGTTTAGATTGTTCAAAAGGTCTGCCAATTGGAGCAAACTTTCAGTAAGATGGTGCCAAATTGGGGTTTCAAAATCCCAAACCAGGTGAAAGTTTTGGCTCATGTAGCAAAAGTTTCCCACAGCTCTCATCCCTGTGATTGTCTTATAGGCTAGGGACAGACATTCAAAAAGCCTGAGCCTGAATTGATTCAGTCTTTGCAGGTTAGTCTAACCTGGCTAGGCTGAACTGGTTTGTAAGTGCACAGACATCCCCTGTGGACTGAAAAAATGCAGGCACATGCCTGCAGTGGCTCAGGCTAGAAGCCGGGGGGTGCTAAAGCACCCTTTCCTTCCCTTCCACAGTGCTAACCTGAGAGGGGCATGGCCAGGCCCAGGCAGGATGCTTTGATTAGGGAGGGGTCCCATTCCCCCTCTCCCCCGCCTCCTCCGACCAGCAAGGGAGCCAGTGGGGAGATGATAACAGAGCATTGAGTTACACAGCAGGGAGTTACACAGGGAGTTGATAGCATTTATCAGCCCATCAACAGAACAAAAGCCTCTCTCATTAGTTCAAGCTCTTCTTAAACAACTTTTTCCAAGGAAGGAATGGAGGGATATTATCAGCTACCTGTTGATTAGCTCCAAAATCCCTAAGTGGACACTGTCCTGTCTGCCTTTGTCCTGTTTCCCACAGCACAGACCTTGGCCAGCATGTAGTATGCTAGCTAATGCTGAAAGGTGTCTGTGTAAGGCAGAGGGGAGGGGGGAATCCCTGCTTGATCAGGGAGTGGCAGGGAGAGGAGGGGCAGGAAGAAGCCAGGGAGACCCTGCTGTACCTGCAATCTCTGATGGAGCTCCAGCCAGGGAGAAGAAGAGTGGGGCCAGCCCTGCTGGGTTGAAGCAGAGAGCATAGCTCCACCCAGGGCTGCAAGGCATCTGAGATGCTGGGGGAGTCTGGTTTAATTTAAACCAGGAAGGGGTCTGGGACAGACATTGCACTAACTGGTTTGATGCAAATCAGTTAAGTCTGATACTACATTCAACCAGGTTTATCTCAAACCAGTTTCAGCCGTTTTCACACTGGTTTATGTTCACTGAATGTCTGTTCTGTTACAGGTTTAAACCAGTTTCTGATCACTTAAACTGGTTTATGTGTAATGTCTGTCCCTAACCATACTGACCCAGCTTCTCTCCGTTCATAAACTGCAGGTAGTAGGTTGTATTCAGTGCCAAGCCCAATTTGCCGAAGTGAGAAACTGTCAAATTTTTGTTGTATGCCTGTAATTCATGCCCAAACTGTTACATGCTCCATCCTCTCTGCTTTTTGTAATGGAGAATAACATTTAGCCCCTTGTGTTTTAGTTCTCTTGATCTATTGACCACACATTTTAAGGAGAGGCTGACAGCTAGCATGTCAGTTATTTTCAGATATCTGTTGCTGTCAAATTCAGAGCTCCCAAGAAAATAAACAAAGTGCAGGATTGCAAATATATGTGAAATCAGAGCTGTCATCACTCTCAAGGATTTTCCATTGTGCCTGCTGTACTGTTTCTAAGCTAAGATTTCCCAGATGTTTGGTAGGAATGTTTGAGGGGTGAAGGATATTTTCTCCTGTTAACTTCAGCACTCTTGGGTTTAACCTATTCATAATTGATTTTATTTAGATTTTGGTATTTATTCTACCATTCTTGTTTATTGCCATCATCACTTTAATCATAGTACAGTAATAGGGATGAGGTTTAGTAAGTGAGGGTATCTTGAGTAGGCCCTGAAATCAGTGCTTTCAAATTTTGAGGTACACTCAGCTATTCAGAATAAAGTAGCAGAAAAATGTGGCTACGGACAAATGTACTTTTTAGCTGCTTTAAAACAGGAGGAGGAGCTGCTTCTCAGGAGTGTATAGTAGCTGTAACAATCTAACTATTACATCTCCTGATCTGCAGCTACACAAATTAGCTAAATTGCCATAACTCTGACCCTGAATGAAGTATGGTTAAAGTTGAACTGGTTTCTTCTCCCCTCATACACTTGTATCACTACAGGAGCATGTAGATGTAACAGTTTTAGTACAGCAGGGGTTTTTTCAGTATCTTTATCATACTTTATCATACTGATTTATATCAGTATCTTTCCATATTCAGTATCTTTCAGTATATTTTCATATCTTTTTATATAAGAGTATTTTTTTCATATTGTTATGCCTATCTATACCCTTTGAAGAGAGCTCTCTTGAGTGTCCCCTCTTGCCTTCCAATGCCAGGAAAACACCAGTGCTCTAGGTCATAAGCATCAGGTGGACCCTGCTTTGAACTGTGGTGAAACAGAGCTTTGGTTATTCTCCACAGAACATTCCTTTAGCTAACCAGAAGCTTCCTAATTGAAACAATCTACTTTTAATGATTTAAATAAGCCTTGTTTGTAATTTTTACACACAGACCCATTTATACTTTTTAGAAAGTAAAAGTACTACAAGTCTGTACTTGTACAGACTCATTTGGACTTTTTTTTAGAAAGGATGCTACTCAGTTTAGATTGATTCCCACTTTAGAAAGGCTGATTCTCATTGGGTAGTATAATTTAGTACCTTTTTTCTTAACCAGAAGGATATACTACATCTGTACATACTTATTTCAGCAGGCATCTGTACACACTTATTTAAGCTGGCCAGCTATATCCTTAAGGTGGATACAATGTACCAGAACATTTTCAAATTCTAAAATGTTTGCATTTTTATCATACTAAAAATGGTGAGTGACCATTTCCTTATTTAGTAGGGACTGAATTTTATTTTCCTTCTTAACTGGACATTTCCTAGAGGTATACCTTGGAATTTTGACTATGCCTTTGTGCTGCAAATGCATAAATTCAGCATGCTCAGTATACCACACACTGGCTAGAAGCAAATGCACATACATGAGGATAAGTCCCAAAAGAAACTGAGCTGGTCGCTCCTGTGTTTTAACCCTAACTGGTTAAAGCAGTTGCCTGGAAAGTGGAAAAACCAGGCTTCAGACCCCCAAGAAAGTTTGAGTCTTTTGTATCTCTTTGTCTTCTCAACATAGTATTCAAACCACCACACCACAGGTTAAGCACTATTCAGAGCTCTCTCCTGCACCCATTTGGAAGCTCAGCAAATGCCCTTTGTATTGACTAGTCATTCAATAAAATGAATGGAGAGCAGTGTGGTAGAGAAGCATTTGCTCCACTGGGAGTAAGGGAATAGGCTAAAACCCAGGGCCCTCTTCTCTCCCTTCCTTCCTTTACTGAGCCACACATGCTTCAGTTGGCTGTCTCTCTCCTGACTCCACATACATCTCTCTTGGCTACACATGGGGTGAACTTCAAAAGGAGGGCTAGATAAGGTCCTAAATAATATCTACCCTTTGGCATGGTGATTAAAGTTTTATGCTGTAACTCAGAGGGTGTGTCTACATGAGATGTTTACTGTGGATCTGCCTAAGGAGCTCCACAGTCAACATATTTACATCTACACATGCGGCCCTATTAGGGTACATGAAACTACATGTAAATAGAAGTACTAGCCTGCTCCGGAGTTTTTCCTGAGCAGCAGCACATGTGTAGAGGCTTCCCAGCTGGCTGGGCATAAGGATGCTTCAGGTTGGGGGCTGCCTGCTGGCTAGCGCCGTGCTAAAGCACCTTTACGCCCCAGCCAGTCCTACCACAGCACATTAAGCCCAGCTGGAGCAGCCCTGAGCTGTTGCCAGCCAGGGCTGCTCCAACTGGGCTCAATGTGCTGCACATGAATAAACTCTGGAGCAATATACTCTGGAGTTTTTTTGCTCCCAGGTGCATATTCAAACAATGCACCCAGGAACAAAAAACTCCAAAGCAGTAAGCTCCAGAGTGTGCATTAATTGCACATGTAGACATGCCCAGTGAGATGCAGATTTCAGTCTTGTCAGCCAGAAGGATATAGAACTAGGGTTTTTAGTTTCCTGGTGAGCTCCCTAACAACTCAGCTATTCAGTCTAAAACCTGGGTGGGATGCCTTCTTCCTCTGGACTCTAACACCTGTTAGTCATGCATTTCTGGCCAGCTATGTTCTTGTGATTTAGGCATATTTATGCATCCACAGTGGGTGTGCATATTTGCCAAGACAGGCTATGCTTACATGCTTATTCATCCACACTTCAGAGGAATTAAAATTATTAACATTATTTCTATTCACTCTAATCTAAACCTATGCTGATAGGAATAATAGTAATTTTTGGGACCTCTCATAGAGTGATGATTAAGTTGCAGGTTGATAGCCAATAACAATCTAAATCCTTTTTGAACCATGTGTGATTTTTACAGGAGACCATTTGCTTTCATGGACGGGAGGTTGCTTTGGAAGGATCCATGAGAATCTACAGATCCTTTTTCACTGAACATGAACTCCCTTCAAATGCCCTATTTCCTCTGCCTTTCATGGCTCCAACTAAGCCCTTCACTATGGAGAAAAGTAGGCAGAAATTCCTTGAGCTCATGCTTGAGAGAGATCTGATGAGTGTTTTATCTCCCATAGTTTCTTAAGAGAAAAACAGGGGCTTCAGAGTCAGAAACACCTTAAATTATAGTGTTTCTTTGAACCCATGGAAATACAAAGATCACAAAGGGAGTACTAGGTCCAATTTCATGAGTATATAAAGAACTGTATTTGATATCATAGTAAAGGGAGAGTCTGCTCTGGTATTCTGTCTTGAAGACGGTGTTTATCTTCACAATGGTTCTCGCTTATGTTTGAGTTATGATGTTATTTTGCCTTTCCTACTAAATTCACACATCAGCTGCAGGATGTTTAAAATGTTGCAGCTAGATTGCTTATGCTCACTGGCCATAACCACCAAATTACATCAGAAGTTGAGTCACATTGCCCAATATATAGATTTTAAGATAGCACTTATCCTTCGCTAAATGCTTGTAAATAGATGGGACCTGGTTTACAACGTGAGTAGACTACATTTTGCCTCTTCTCCTTGCGTCTTCCCCCTTATCTCTTCTTTCTGTCTCTCTTTCTTCCTCACACATACACATTATTTAGCAAGCTGAGGAGTTTGCTCCATCAGTAAATGTAATTTTAAAGTACTCTGAAGTTAGACCAGGGCTGTCCAACTTTCACAGCCCCCAAGGATCCTCCCTGCTGTGCGTACTTTGGCAGCAGGATGCAGACCCCTGAGCTGTCCCCTGCCATGCAGGAGAACAGCCACCAGGCCACATGCGACTTGTGGGCCACTAGCTGAACAGCCCTGAACTAGACTATTAACCTCTTAGGGCTACATCCAATAAAGGATTTAGGTATCTACCAGTTTGGCATAGCAGTGCCTATGTTCAGTGCCTAGGGAAAGTTAGGCACCTAAAAATGATGATCCAAAAACCCTGAGTGCTGATTGGTGAGCCAACTAACAGCTAATTGGAACTGCTGAGACTGCGGAAGAAGGAAGGTTTCTTAAGCCCTGCCTTCCCTTTGGCCTAGCCCCCCCCCCCTGCTTTGAGTTCAGATACCTGAGTTAGGACTTCAAGGAAGATCCTCAATTTACTTGAAAGCCACAGCCTGGAATCCTCTCCCTTAAGGGCAAGCACCTGGATCCATTCATGGAAAAGAATGGAGCAGGCTAGGTTAGTCTTTAAAGCACAGCTAGAGGCAGAGAGGTCATCCACCTTTTAAATAATGACTTATTAGCTAGAGCACTCACTCAGAAAAGGAAAGATATGCATTCACTACTCTCTTCAGATTTATAGGGTTCAACCCATGTCTTTTATACTCCAGGAGAGAAGCCTAACTATCAAGCTGGAGGGTATACTTGGTAAAGCACTCTCCACCTTCCTGGAGCCCTTGTGCTGCAAAACAAGTGAAGTTCACCAGGCCAGAGAGCTAGCTGGAGCACAAGGGGGAGCATGAGTCTGTAGCTTAGGGACCATGGCACTTAGGAGTAGATAGTCTTTCATTCTGATCCCTGCTTCAAGGACTGTTTCCATGTGGTAGTCAATAACTGCCTAATGAAAAATACATGAACACAATTGATGCATATTTAATTCAGTATTAATACCTCTATGCATATAACATACGTACATATGTACCATTCGTAGCATTGTTTGTCTTTTGAAAGCACAGTTTAATACATACCTGTTGAGGTTGTTAAACGTGGTTAATGCCTGATACGCACATGGCTAAACTAATATTAACAAGGGGAAAGTTCTTTTCATTACTTAAGTTTTCTGAAGTGTGGAGCCCCACTTGACAGGAAATGTCAGAAGCCTTTTAAAAGGGGCTCAGAACACTCACATTGCTGAAGTGACTTTGGATGCCAGTATCTTTGCAGATGGCACACTTACCTCTTGTGTATGCCAGGGTTTTTGTGGGATCTGTAGTGGAACTAATTCAAAGGAGCATCTTTTCTTTAGTGAAACAATTTTGAAGGAAAAATCTGAGCTGAGTTTTTCTCTCTTAGTTTGTCTCCTTTGGAAGAGACATCATTGCCTTGTAGTAGGTGGTACTATGCTGCTGAGAGTGTCCACATACCTAAAATATGAGTTCTTGACCACTGAAGATATTTTTACAAGAGAAGATACTTAGCCTCCCACCGGAGCCCACCCAGTGCCCTGGCTAAATTCCAACTGGCTGATGATAATGTTGGCTACTTAAATGTCTTGTGTAAATTCAATGATATCTTGAACTAGAACAGTGTTGCTCAATACTGGCCATCGTACAGTATTGCTCTGTGTTTCTACTTCAGGCATGGGTCCCCTTCAATGACTGGAGATATTATTCTGGGTTATAATTCTTGGTGAACACACTAGGATTCTTGGATGTAAGAGACAATATCAATGCCTAATCTACTGCCAGCTGCAATTGTCAGGATGTGGCAACTTATTTTGAAGTTTTCTGATCTTTCTTTTTCATGAAAGAAGTCATTTCCTATATTTTTCTAATCAACATGTATCTTTCTCAGAAAACACCCAAAACAACCCCCCTTCTTTCTTCCTAGTTATCCACAACAGCAAAATTAAACCAAGCGGATATGATCTGTATACTGAAGTTTTCCTCCTTGCTAAGATCAAGATTCTATGTAGTAGTTAATGTATGTTACATGTAAAATATTCTGAGATTAAAGTTTTTGTATTAGGAGTTGTAGCACTGTAATCAGAAAAAGGTTATGTTATGATATGTGATATCTTTTATATGACCAACTAAGCAGTTGGAAAAATTGTTCTTTGTAAGCTTTCAGGCACAAATATCCTTCTTTAGGCGTAGGGAGAGTCTGGTGGTGTTTTGTGTGCTCTCCTGGGTGGAATATAAACCATTTTCAACTGCAAGTATGCATTTTCAATATGCAAATATCTCATTTTAATGAAGAGAACTCTGGAAGACACTTCAAACTAGTATTCACTCCATTAAACACTAGAGGTCAGCAATGACACACATAGTGTTGAAGGAGTTTGGTTTAGTGATCTTAAGTGTTACAGGCAGAGGTTTCAACCTCTTCCCAGTTTGATTTAGGCTGTTACTGGAAGCCTTTTGGCTTCTCGCTTTTAAGAAGAGTGAAAAACTAATACTATTCCTTTCAAGCATTAAGTGTCTAAAATATAGGGATATATATCTAGTTGAAAGAATGGGGATTTCATGAAAAATGTGATTTATTTGCCCTGCTGCTGCTTCAGAGCTGGTTGGCTGATGTCTGCTCTTTTTGAGTAATGTTGTTGAGACAGAACCACAGAACACCCAGCAGAAACACATGTTGTTTCAAATGAAACAGCGTGGCCCGTTTAAAAAAGGAAACAGTGTTCCTTTGCTGGTTCCGTGTGTGGCATGTGAGAGATTCAGTGAAGCAAAACAGTCAAGAACACCAGTTTCATTTTTTTTTTTAATAAGAGAACATACTATCTTTTAATACATTTATGATTTTGCATTTCTAATACTAATGCTAATGACAACATTGCTCTGTCCCCAGGAGTGTGGAGAGCCAGATAACATTCAGAAACCAATATTTCACGTCAGAAGACAAAACTCTTTGGAAAACACTATATCCATCTCTTAATTATGAAAGATGGAAACTATTTAGAGAAATTGATTTATACTTACCACATTAATGATTACATTTAACAATGGATTAATCTCTGTGTAAAATCAGTTATGTGACTAATTTAGCTGTAAAAACAGAGTAGGCTTTCTAGAAATGATTTATTCTATAGAAATATACAGCTGGTGAACTGCATAAATATACTATGGCATTTGGGTGTTATAGGTAGGGTTAGACAACTAACAAAACAAGTTCTCAAACCTGAAAGATATTCCTAAGTATATACTCAAGCTTTGCTTTGTTACAAGATTTTGCAACACTTGGACACTAATTTTATCCAATACTAAAATTTTGGTATACCCCATAAACCCTAAATATTCAAGAAAGTAGCACTGCCACACAGATTTTATTCATGCTTATTTTCATCATGTAGCCTCCTTCTGACTTTGAACTTCAGTTCACTTTGAGGTGTAGTACATAAGATTTTTTTTAAGTTATGCAAACTTAGAAATGAAATCAGCCAAATAGGCAACAGAAATCTTACCCTGGAAAGAAGTAAAAGCAACTGGACACAGTAAGTTATGTATTTTCACTACTTTGTTTAAAGTAGCACATTGCTGTACTTAAAACACTTCAAATCAGTGTGTTATTTATGATGCTGTAAACATATCGGAAACATTAAAGTCACATTTTCCATTGCATTCAAGGAGACAAACTCAAAATTACAGCTATTGGAAATCTGTTTTATGATTTGTGTGAAAGGTATAGTTAAATGCAAGGCTATAGGCTGCAGACTACAATATCCTAAACACTGCAAGTCCTAGATAGTTGTTAACTGAAAAAAATTTTTGGGTTATATTCACTGGCATGCTCAGACTTCTTTGCACCACTCTGCAGAGCAACTGGAGTGTACTTGTGAATATGGCTTACTACATACAATACATTTGCATATTAGTGAGACTAAAGTAGAGACAAGAGAATGAATGAAGAATATCAGTTATATAAAGTTCTATGTAGTCTGATCAAATATTATCCAGTGTTAAAAGGTAAGTACCCTGAGAACAGAAGGAAAAGGCTGTCAAGGAACTAGTTATACCTCCTTGATAGTCAGGGTAGAAACAAGCCACTGGGCTTTTGTTTGCATTTAGAGTCTCTTATGGACAGACAGTCATTTGAAGCACTCTAAATCCCACTGCACTTGGGAGCTCTTCAAATTCAGAGCACTTCATCTCTATACAGATATGTAGTAACCCTCCCTCTCCAACCCTCTGGAGTGTTTCAAGAAACCTTGAAGGCATGCAACCTCTGGTCTCCAGAGATTCCTGAGGATAGCTGAACATACAGGAGACTGTTTATTAGCTGTCTGCTAGGGCTGTGTGAATTTCAGTAGCCGATTTGATTCAAAGAAGATTTAGGTCAATTTGGGGACTGAATCTCTGAATCCGAATCAAATTGGGAGACCAACTAAAAGCTCCAAATCGATTTGAAGCATTCAAATCAATTCAGAAAAAGATTCGGAAAAGATTTGGTGATTCAGCCATAGACTAAACAGGCAGCTGACACAGCTGACTCCAGCTGGTAAGTCTGTTGGGGTTGGGGGAGGAGGGAGGGATTGGGGCTGGGGCAGAGACAAGCTGCCCAGCTGGGGTGGGGGTGCAGGATTTGGGGAGGGGGATGGGGGGACATGGGATGCAGGTGTGGCAGGACTTGGAGTGGGGGCTCTGCCCTGCTGCTGCTTGCCCAGCCAGGGCTGGTGAGGCGGGGGGGGGGGGGCAGAATGGGATGTGGGGGCAGCTTGCTCCAGGTGGAAGGGGGCAAGCAGCAGCAGGGCATAACCCCTGCTCCCAGTGCTGCACAGGAGGAGGTGGGATGTGGGATGCGGGCGCAGCAGCACTGGGAGCAGGGGCTATGCCCTGCTACCGCTTGCGCCCTTCCACTTGGAGCAAGCCATGCTTGCATCCCACCTTGACTGTGCATGTGGCAGCAGGGCAGAGCTCCCCCTCCAAGTGCTGCCGTGCCTGCATCCCGCACCCCCCTCCCTGAGTTCCACGCCCCCTGCCCTGGCTGGGCAGCTTGTCCCAGCCTCAATCCCTCCCTTCCCCAACCCCAGCAGGCTTACCAGCTGGAGGCAGCTGTGTCAGCTGCCTGTTTAGTTTATGGCTAAATCTCTGAAGTGGTGCCAAATCTTTCAGATCTGATTTGGCCTAATCGAATCAGGACAGTGATTTGAATCTCCAAATCAAATCACTGTCCTCTGAATAAGCTGAATCTGAATCCAAAGTGAATACTTGCCACTTTGCACAGGCCTACTGTCTGCCCTACCTCCTTGTGGTACGGGGAGGAATGGAGCATTTGGGACACCAAAGGATCAAGCAACCCACTGTCATGCTGTATGCACTCATTTCATGAAGTACTTCAAAGATGTTTCACTGTTTTTGAGGGTCACTTTTGAAGTACTTGGGCTATTTTTGTAGTGCTTCCTCAGGTGTGACTGTCTACACCCTTGCTGTCTGTAATGCTTCCTAGGCACTTAGTGTGCTTCAAACACCATGTCTGTCCATGGCCTTAGTGGTTCTTTTAAATTCTGCCAAATGGTCCCCCTAAAGACAGTGCATCAACTAAAACATGATGTGCTCTGACTGCCACTGCCTTTCCTCAAATATATGTCAAGACAAAGTACTCTGAAGGATGGTACAAGAGCCATCCATCAGCAGAATGCTTCCTGTGCCAGGGGAATTTACAGCTGAGAAAATCTGGTTGCTTTCTGCTCCTTGGTGCATTTATATGAGCCATTTACTGCAGAGCTGCCTAATTAGCTCTGCAATAAACATTTCAGGGTTTACACATGCAGCCCTATTAGGCTGCAGTAAACTAATAAACTCTGCCACAGTAAATACAAGTACTATCCTACAGCAGAGTTCTTTAGTGTACAGAAACACGCATGTAGACACTGATGGCGCTGGGTGGGACAAGAGGGTGCTTCAGTGCAGGGACTGCTTGTTGGCTAGTCCTACATTGGAGTACACTCGTGCCGCAGCTAGTCCCTCTGCAGCATGTTGAGCCAGGTTGGAGCAGCCCTGGGCTGGCAGGCTGACCCCCCAGATCCCCTGCCAGCCAGGGCTGCTCCACTCACTGTGCTGTGATCCCTGGCACATATTCAAACCTTGTGCCCAGGAGCAATAAACTCTTATGCGATATGCACCAGAGTTTATTGCTCTTTGCTAATAGCACATGTGCTAATAGCACATGGGTTGTTTTTTTTAAAGTACCAGGAACTGGGGTGGGTGGGGCAGCCATGCGGGGGGGAGGAGCTGGGAGAGGAGGAGGGGATTTGGGGAGGCTTGTGGCAGAGCCCCCCACGCAGCATGGGGCAGTGGGGGGGGGAGCAGCAGGATTGCTCCCCCTCCCCCACCTGGCAGCAGCTGGTGAATAGGGACTTTTTCTTAAAGAGCTAGGAGCTGGGGCTCGGCACGGCAGCCATAGCGGGGCTGGGAGAGCGGGCAGGGTCTGGAGCATTGTCTCCTCCAGCCTCCCCTCCCCTGCCCCCTACTTACCAGCATGGAGTCCGGGTCCAGCTTCCTGCAGCAGTGAGCAGAGACTGCCCAAATCACCAAAGCTCTCCAAATCTTTTGTGAATCAATTTGGAGAGCCTCTAATTGATTTGGACCTTTTAATTGGTCTCCTGATACAATTCAGATCCGGAGATTTGGTCACTGAATCAGGCTGAATCTCCTCTGAATCAAATCAGCACCTGAAGCTTCGCATAGACCTACTTGCCAGCACTGAACAAAACCATGAACATCAAATTCTGTCAAATACTGTTATCAAGGCAGGAGCATAAGTCCAGACTATTGATTAATTGGTAGAGATGGTGTAGCTGCTATGCAGTATTGAAAATTAATATATGACAGGGAGAATAGAGCACTGAATTCATGGCCACCCACTTAAAAAAAAGAGTCTGGCAACAGAGGTGTTATTCTTGTTTTATTGGCGATCAGAGGACTGCTGGTAGACTCAGTCCTAAATGAATGCATTTTTCTGACCCAGAGCTCTTTTATGTGGTTCTGCAATGGAAAAAGGGCTGTGGAATTTGTAACAGAGTTCTAACTGGTTAATCTGTTAGAATTTTTGATGGGAATAAATTAGAATTATTGATCAGACATGGCTGTCTGGACAAGCTCTTGGTATAGAAACTCTTGATACAGAGCCACAGTGGAATCATTCTTTCCATGCATTCCAAATAATCGGGGCACAATAGAAGGGCAACAAATACCTGAAGAGATTCCAAGCCATATATACATTCCAAGTGTCTATACATCCAAGCCATCAATACAGCAGTGCACAGACAAGCCAGGAAGTTTTTGGAAAATGTTGGGGACAGAATTCTGGAGCAAGTGTTGGAGAGGCTAACTAGGGGTCATGCTCTCCTTGATCTGCTGTTCACAAAAGGGAAGAATTGGTGGGGAGTATAGTAGTGGATGGCAACTTGGGCAGCAGCAACCATGAGATGATTTGAGTTCAGGATCCTGAGGAAAGGAAGGAGAGCAGCAGAGTAAGGACTGTGGACTTAAGAAAAGCAGACTTTGACTCGCTCACAGAACTGATTGGCAGGATCCCCTGGGAGGCCCGTCTGAATGGGAAAGGAATCCAGAAAAGCTGGATGTATTGTAAAGAAATCTTACTGTGGGAGCAGGAACAAACCATCCTGATGTATAGGAAGACTAACAAGTATGGCAGAAGACCAGCTTTTCTTAGCAGGCAACTCTTTAGCAAGCTAACACAAAAAAGGAAGCTTACAAGAAGTGGAAACTTGGACAACCAACCAGGGAGGAATATAAAAGTATTGCTTGGGCATGCATGGATGAAATCTGGAATGCCAAAGCACAACTGGAGTTGCAGTTAGCAAGGGACATGAAGGGTAAGAAGAAGCGCTTCTACAGATATGTCAGCAACAAGAGGAAGATCAGGGAAAGTTTGTATCCCTTGCAAAATGGGGGAGTGTAACAGGGAACCCTGTCCCTGTTACTAGAAACTAGGTCGAGGGTTCAGAAACCCAGAAGAAAGAAAAGAGAGGGGAGTATGTACCAGGGAACCCTACCCCTGTCACCAAAAGACAGGTTTGCCCCTTTCCAGCCAGAACTTTCTGGGCATGGAATGCTGGTAAGGAGGGGGTTAAATACTGAGCCTGGCCAGCTAGTCAGCTGACTGGAAGGGGCAGGCCAGGACTATAAAAACCCTGTGGAGAGCAGCTGTAAGGACCAGCAGCTGAAGGGGAAGGAGTGCATCCCAGAGCTCCAGGGAGAGGCCTGGTGAGCAGTCCAAAGGCTGGAAGAGGGGACTGCGGAAGCCCTGAGAGATAGCAGCCTCCCAAGAAGCCAACAGTGGGGATCAGAAGCATGAACCTAGTGAAAATGTAAGCTGGCATGTGGCTTTCTTTGATCACTTTTTTTTTTTTTTTTTTTTTTTTTTTTTAATCTTGGCAGGGGGAGGCAGTTATTGCCCATGGATGGGACTGTCCATATTTATTGAATAATTCTGGTGGTTTGGGTGAGGCTATTAGGGGAAGGAGGATGCCTCATTATGGGGGCCCACCGTAGAGTGGGGACCCCAGCACCAACAAGGGTGCAGCTTCTTGGGGTACATAGGCCCTGGCACCAGTGGGTGTGCAGGATTTTGGGGTGCACTGACCCTGGCGCCAGAAGGTGTGACCTTAAAAGGCCAGGGTGGTGTGGTGCACCTGGCGTGCAGCTCTATTATTATTTTTTTTTTTTGTAAGACTAAGCAAGGCCATCCCCTGGCCTTGAATTTGTTCCACCCCGGTTGTGGGGCTGGTGGCTAGACCTCTGGGCCAGGGAGATCAGGGTCTAGACTGGAGCAGGAAAGAGAGCCATGAGCCTCAAGAGAATGAAAAAGGGCTAGAGCCTCAGAGTCAAACCTTGTTTGGTGGGTTTAAATGGGGAGGGCTAGCTAGAGAAAGACCAGGGTCAAGGCCTATGAAGGTGAAAGACTCCAACATATGAAATACAATAGGCAGTCTCCCGCTTTCAAGAACATCAACATAATAATTTCCATCAAGACGTGGCAGACGAGTAAAGAACAGGACTCAAGAAACCTTAAAGGGGACTCCAAGGGTGCCCCACACAGGGCGCAGATAACAGGGAAGATGGCGCTGGGGAAAGCAACCTGTTACAGGGAGAACACCTGAAATACTCAATACCTGTTTCACCTCAGTCTTCAAAGGCAAGGTCAGCTTTCAGACTACTGCACTTGGCAGTACAGTTTGGACCAGAGATGAGCAGCCAATACTAGTAAAAGAATGGGTTTGGGACTATTTAGAAAAACTGGACATATATAAGTCCATAGGGCCAGACATGATGCACCCAAGGGTGCTGAGAGAGTTGGCTGATGTGGTTGCAGAGTCATTGACCATTATCTCTGAAAACTTGTGGTGATTGGGAGAGATCCCAGATGATTGGAAAAGGGGAAATCGAATGCCCACCTTTTTAAGAAAGGGAAGAAGGAGGATCTGGAAAACTACAGAGCAGTCTGCCTCACTTCAGTCACTGGAAGAGTAATGAAGCAAGTCCTCAAGGAATCCAGTTCAGAGCACTTGGAGGCAGGGATGACACGTAGGGGGTGCATACAGGTGCATGTGCACCCCCTAAGTGTGGCGGTGCACCCCATACAAAAAGGTACCGCTGATACTGTTGGTGGTGCCTGCAGGCAGTTGCTGTTTGCCATGGTGGTCCATGATACCCCCTGGCCACCACTGCTGCCACCACTGCTGGCAGCGACTGAGCGTGGTTGCTGACCTTTGGTCAGCGCTCACCATCCTCCTCCCCTGCTGCCAACAGCACCGGTGGTGTCTGTGGGAGCTCCCCTGCTTACCGCTGCCGCACTCCCCCTGCCACTGTGTCCCACCCCCCCAGCCACCAGGGGCACAACTCATTCATTCTTGGAGAAAAAAGAAGGTGATTAGGAACAGTCAGCGTGGATTCACCAAGGGCAAGTCATGCCTGACCAACCTGATGACTGGTCCTATAGATGCAGGAAGAGCAGTAGATATGATATACCTTGACTTAAGCAAGGCTTTCGATAGTCTGCTACAACATTCTTCCAAGCAAGCTAAGGAAGTACAGGTTGGATGAATGGACTCTAAAATAGATAGAAAACGTGCTGGATTGTTAGGCTCAAAGCATAATCAATAGCTCAATGTCTAGTTGGTAGCCAGTATCAAGAGGAGTGCCAGAGAGGTTGGTCTTGGGGCAGGCTTTGTTCAATATCTTCATCAGTGATCTGGAGCATGGGATGGAGTGTAACCTCAGCAAGTTTCCACATGATACCAAGCTGGCGGGAATAGTAGATATTCTGGAGGGTAGGGCAAGGATTTAGAGAGACCTTGGCAAGTTGGAAGATTGGACCAAAAGAAATCTCACAAGGTTCAATAAGGACAAGTACAAAGTCCTGCACATAGGATGGAACAGTCTGATGCATTGGTACAGGCTGGGGGCTGACTGGCTAAGATGGAGCTCTGCAGAAAATAATTTTGGTTACAGTGGACAAGAAGCTGAATACGAGCCAACAGTGTGCCCTTGTTGCAAAGAAAGCTAACAGCATACAGGGCTGCATTAATAGGATCACTGCCAGCAGATCAAGGGAAGTGATTATTCCCTTCTATTTGGCACTGGTGAGGCCACATCTGGAGTACTGTGTACAATTTTGGGCCCCCCACTACAGAAAGAATGTGGACAAATTAGAGAGAGTCTATTGGAGAACAACAAAAATGGTTAGGGGGCTGGAACACATGACTTCTGAGAAGGGGCTGAGGGAACTGGGCTTATTTAGGCTGTGGAAGAGAAGACTGAGAGGATTTAATTGCCATATTCAACTACCTGAATGGTAGTACCAAAGAGGAAGGAGCTAGACTGTTTTGAGTGGTGACAGATGACAGAACAAGAAACAATGACATTGAGTTGCAGCAAGGGAAGTTGAGATTAGATATTTGTAAAACTTTTCTCACTAGGAGGGCAGTAAAGCACTGGAAGAGGTTACCCAGAGCAGTTGTGGAATCTCCATCCTTGGAGGTATTTAAGATCTGGGTAGACCAAGCCTCGCCTGGGATGGCCCTGCTCTGAGCAAGGGTTGGACTAGATAACATCCTGAGGTCCCTTCCAACCCTCACTTCCTATGTTTCTACCTCAGAACAACAGTGTAAGGTTTCTTAGTCATTGTTCCATTCACTAAACCCTTAACAGCCTTTCCAATGTAACTAAATTTGTTGTGCAATTAAACAGTTGCAGGTCACATTTAAAAGTGACAGATGCGCTACACTTTCTGGTAGCGATTTGGTTTGCTATATTTATTTCCTTCTGCAATAAACTTATATTGAGAGTTTGCTCTTGTCTTGGACAGGATGCCAATTTTAAGGTAAGATAGGTAAAATCAGGTTAGTATAATACTACTTTTTCTTCTATTCAAAGCATCTCAGAAAATGGTTCACTGTGGGAGCAACACTTCTGGTACAGACTGCTCATCCCATGGCTGACCTAATGAAGAATTTCCTGTAAAAGCCTCAGAAGGCTGACATCTATAAAATTCTAAGTCACAAGAATTTTTATTGCCAGTGTTTTGAAATATCAAAGAGGTACAAGTTAGCACTTCCCATCTGTGGCTGTTGAGCTTAAGAGACTGTTGTGTCAGAAGCTCATATGCCCTTTCATTATCAAAGGCTCTGCTTCTCCACCCAGAGTATTTTCTGCTAAATCCAAAAGGAGCTACTAACCTGAGCCTTGGATCTTGGCTCTATTACAACTAGCAAGCATGTATCAATTTGCCCATCCCTTGCAGCCTTTCACCACTTCACTTAGGGTCGGCATTTTTGGAGCCATACGGTCAGTACCTGCAACAGCTTACAGCTCTTCGTATACATTTAGATCAATGACATAATATTTGTGAAAAATAGGAATGGTAGCAAGTGAAAGCATATTGCCAAATTTGATTTCAAAGGGTGCATAGGTATATACTATCTTTCTGACAGCTAAACTGACTTAACTTTTTGAAGTCAACTTAAATGTCAGTATACACATGTATGTGGAGCAGAGGTGACTTAAATGTGGCTCAAGATAATACACTTTGGAGGTGTATTATTTTATGTTGACTTCGCTTATAAGATGGTTGCCATCATGTCAAGGAGCAGTACATGTGTATGCTCTGACATGGCTAAACTTAAGTTGACTTAGCATGTATGTGTGTGTGTATACCCAATATGTAATGTTTTTCCTTTTTCCCCACCTCAGTTGCGAATCTGAAAGGTGGAAATGGTCAATTTAATCATAATTTGGGGGAGGGGCGAGGGGAAGTGAAGCTATCATTGGAATGCCCTAAAAAACATTGTGAACTGACTCAGGGAAGCTGTTCCAAGTGGGACATGGATCTTGTGTAACTACTGTATCAGATTCTGTTTCTGTTGATCAAGATAAGTACAACGCAGAATATCATCATGTTATCACATATTGAAGCAATTCCTCCCTCTGGCATTCCTTTTTTTTTTTTTTTAATTATTATTCTTTTGTCCTATACATTGGAAACGATACAGCTTGGGAGACTGGCTATTATGACCCACAATTTTTCTGGCTATGGAAATTAGTCTCTTTTTTTTTTCTTCTTCTTACTGGAATGCTAATAACAAAATGTAATACAATGTGCAAAATGAAAGACACGTTGTAGAATCACACAGTGAAATTTTTTGTGTATAGCAATGTAGGCTTTTAGCACCTATGCTAACTATATGCCACTTTTTCCCCTAGACTTTATATAGATACCTACTATATACCCTTTATTTATACTATATTTACTTTAATCTATTTTTGCCAAAATATTTTGATTTTTCTTTTCTGACACAGTGCAGCTTGAAATATTTATTCACTGCTTTATAAATGCTTAGATGCTCTTGCACCTAAAGAAACATATCCATAGCTATATCAGACTGGTGTAAAGTACATACGACCCTGTCTATATAATCAAGTTTATCATCCCTGATAATAACATTCTCAGGCATGCTGCCTCTCCTCAGACTGGGTTGCCTCTTGAGCTGGAAGCAAAGTAGCCAAGTCCTGTATGATGTTTGGAGTGAACTAATTATCACTGTTCTCAAGCTAACTAGCTTGCCTACATGGATGTAGCTATGCTTTTTTCCATTTTGGAGGGAAGCCCCCCAGGTCAGTGCAACCTGCTTGAAGGCACTCCTGCCAGGGATTATGAAGTCTCTATACAGATATGGCCCACAAGAGAGAAACTTTTCATTCTTTGGGGCACAAGGTAACTACCATCTGTTTGGGGTTAACTATATACCCACCCCTATGATCCTCTCATCACTAGGTATTAGTAGTACATGTGTACGAACTTCTCCTGTAAATCTGCATTATCAGGTTTTCCTACAAAAACCTCTAGAGGAAGTTGTACTGGCCTGTGTGTGGGTGAGGCTGCTAGATTATCTGTATCATTGGTCTGACATAATATGGCAAAACTTATGGGCCTACAGAAATAACCATAGAATCTGTTAACTGTCACTTGTATGTCATGTGGTGCCAATATACCCTTTCAACTGAGTGGACCCAACCCTAGCTCTGCACCCACTGACCCAGGCTTTTCTCAGTTTGGCTTTCTTTCCTATTGAACTAGGAGTTCAGTGCTTAGAGTTATAGGATCTAGTATGACATAGGCAGACTTCTCACTGGGTTCAGTAGACCCAAGGAACATCAAATCCTGACTTTTTTTTTCCTTGGGTTTTGACTAAGGAAGGCCTAACTTCCTAGCATGGTAGGCCATTCTTTCCCTGTGTATATGGAGTATGAAGGCAATCTTTTTTCTCTTGATTAGAAGACCACCTCTGGAGCTGCATCTTCTGCTAGCTACTGGAAATCAACATTCAGCAGCTAACCCAGCTAAGTCCCATTTGGTGCCTAATGGGTGGAATAGGATCTGGCCCTTTGGTCTGAACAAAGTGCAAGCATTTTCATGGGACTCAATTGTGTGTAAGCTGTCTGGCTTATCTACTCGGTCACCCTAGTGCCTCAGGGTGTGCATGAACATTTAATTTAGATCAATCAATCAAACTTAGTTTGGTCAAAACTGACAGGTGTGCAAGTGGTCACATCACTATCGCATGTGGTCTAGAAACAGTGAGCATGGTCTAAACTTACGTTGCATTCAGCAAGGACTATGTTTAGATCCACATGGACTAGACCAGTCTGAAAAATGTTTGCATGGTTCCCCTATTGATTCAAGTTAATCCACTTTGCTCCAGCATCCCGGCATGAATTGCCTGCCCTGCCCCGCTTTGCCTCCCCTGCAGGGAGACACTCTGGTCGCTTTACACATGCTCCAGAGGTTGGGGGGGGCTGCTCTAATTAAAGCACTGCAATGTCTCCATGTACCAGCTTTCCTCCCCCTTCCCTCCCTCCCCCCGGCTTAAAAATGAGCTTGAGTTCATGTGGCTCTGGCACCATTTTTAAGCACGGGGATGTTGATGCATGAGATGTGGGAGGCTGCTGGAGCGCAGTAATTTGCCATGTTCCAGCAGACTCAATTAACAACCAGTTAGAGTAAAAGGGAGACCCATGTGCCAAGACTTGAACCCACACACACCCATCCACACCTTTACAGCCAGATCCTTGCCCACCTGTGGACACCAAGATGCTATGGGCACTACCAAACACCATGGAAGAATCCATTCCATCCTCCTCTGGTACCCAACCCCACACACAGATATGAGTCATGGAGAAGAAAGATCTCATTGCCCTCTGGGGCAAGCAAACTGCTCAGGAGCAGCTCCACAGTAGGCACCACAACAGGGAAGTGATCGAGCAGATTGCCAAACATATGTGAGTCCAGGGCCACAACAGGGACTGAATGTGGTGCAGGATAAAATCAAAGTGGATAAGGAACCAATTCAAACGCATATGTAATGCCAACCAGACTTCCAGTGGCAGAAAGCACACCATGTCCTTCTTTGAGGAACTGTCCCATTTTTTTCCCAACCAATAGGGCTGTTACTACCCCATGCACTTCTGGCACCACCAGGGAGGAGGCACAACCACCAGCAGGAGGCCTTCATTGGCAAGTGGTACAGGAGGGCCCTGGAGAGACAGGGATTGGATGCTCAGGAGCTGTTCCCCAGAGACTCCGGAGCACAAGTAGTGCTGTTGCTGGTCCCAGAGGTCGCCAGGGTCTCTGGGTTGTTGGTGCCAGTCCCCAGTGATACAGGGGAACCAGAGCCAAGAGTGCAGTGGAATTGGACTTCAGCTCCCTTGATCTCTAGCAGGTATGCGAGTACATGGGCTCCACTGCAGAGAATCCAGAAGACAGCTCTAACAGGACACTCGTACAGAACAGGGATCCCAATGCCATGCTGTCCTCCTTGCATCCAGGCCTGGGACAAGAGCCCATTCCCACTCCCCCCAACACCTGGCCCTCTGATTCAGGGGTCTTCAAGGCAAATACACATGCAGAGATATGCCATTTCCTGTGTCGGGTCAAGGGTGTCTTACTCTTGCTCCTCTGATGTCTCAGAGCCCCTCTCACTGGTGCCAACACCTCCCACCAGATCTCCTGGTCACCATGTGGGTTGCTGCAGAGGACCAGCTCCAAACTTCCTCCTAATCCCAGTGCTGTTTCTGAGACCAACTGATGAGAGATCACTGCTCAGGAAAGTATGGCTCAACACCACACTCCACAGACATAATGGGGACCCAAGCACTGAGGGATATGTTCACCCCCTGGGGGTAGAGACTAATGATGGAGTGCATCCAAAGAGAGCAGGGAGGTGTGGTAACAGGGCAAGGCTGCCCCACTAGGTCCAAGCCCTCTGCAGGAGACTGTCTCCAGAAGGTGCCTTTTGGGTCTGTTTCCCCCCACCCCACCATGGGACAGGTGGCCTCTATGGAGTGTCCCCACAGTCAGAACCCAATACCAGACCATCATGGCTAAAAAAACCCCAAAAGGGAAGAGGATTGGGGGCAGTGTTACGTCTCAATCCTGCCCACATAAAGTTCAGGGCTGAGGGTGCTATCTGCTCCATTTTTTTGCTCAACACTGGGCACGCCCCCGCTCCCTCCTTTCCTCTGGCACAGACAAGAGGCGCCCAGCCTATGGCCTTGGAATTTCGCACTTCATCAGTCAGTATATGGGAAGATAAATCTGCCTTAGTCACACTTCCCTCATCTCTCAAGGCCATCCCCTGTTGCTGGGAATAGTGGACCACTGCCCCCCTCCCCCAAATGCTGGAGCAAAACCAGGCCTGTCCTGCCTCCCCAAACACCATGTCAGGAGCTGTGGCAGTCCACCCTCATCCCCACCCCAACCTCAGCAAGGGTCACAAACACCCCCTTCTTCCCTGCCCACCCCAACCTCCCATGTAACCCCCAACCCCTGCTGGTTGCTCCTTGCAGGACCCTAATTTCAGGGCTGGTCCCACCACTCACTTTTAAGGCACGTGACTACCTGAACCTGCATCCACCAGTGTGACCTGCATCAGGGTAGGTAAGTGTATTGATTGTACTTTCTGTTAATCTCTGGAGGTTTATATTGAGTACAAATGCAATGCATTTAGTGGACTTGTTCTCACTGGTTGTTATGCATCTCAAACTCCACCACATAGTTTAATATTGCTAGAGTTTGTCTTCCTTAGGAGAAGTCTAGGAGTAGAATAGCAAGGGGCTATGGATCAGAACTGTGAAGAAACTAAAGCTGTTTTGCTGAGAATAAATAGTGAAAGTAGTTAGATATCTGTATGTGAGTAAGGGACACAACAGGAAAAATACAGTCATTTACATAACACACCTTTATGATGGTTTAGTAAACACTATACAAACACGCAAAGAACAAATATGTGAAACAAACAAAAGAAAATGTATGATCTCTGGTCTGTGAACAATGTTCTCTATTTCTTGTTTTCACCCTTCACTGTCCCTCTCCATCAATGTTGCTCATCATTATACTATGCATTGTGGACCGGATTGTATTCTTCCTATTAAGCACATAAGTCCATTTGTATTCCACCCTGCTTGAGTCCGTGAAAACCTGTTGAATACAAAAAGGGTTGGTCTTCCTTCCCCTTGCTGCTTTCTTTGACTCAATCTTAAGGGTAAGATGCTGGTGTATTACAAAAGCAGATGCACTGATGGATTGTCAGGGGCATGAGAATAAAGTAGTACCTTCCCCACCCCATCTTTCTGTCATCTTCCCATTCATGTGGTTCTCTCAAGACTTTCTTTGTCTAGAAAAGAAAGTTGAGAGAGTTTATTTATGGTTTTGCATAGTTTAGCTGGGTCTCTATTACAGAAACGGCTGTGTTTGTAATCACTGGAGCCCCATCACTTCAACCATGGTTGAACACAGTTTACAGGACATGGTCAAATAATAGTCAGCACCTGATGTGGAAAGCATGAGCAGTCCTGTCAGAATGAGGGATGAGCACATTTTTTGGAATGGGTGTCGAACATGGCAGATACTGGCCATCAGTGAAACACCTGTTTTCCACTCTCTTAGGTTTTTATTCAGTGCTTGTGGTATCAAAGTGTAAATACTGACATTGGGTTTCAGTTACAGCAGCTCCTCCCCATTATACCCTGACACTGTTTTGTAGAGTTGACACAGCCAGGCAGCTTTGCATATGGATAGTTGTAAAAAAAAAATCGTATGTGAATTTTGTGCATTTGGAGAAGTGCCTCTTTTTATCCACAGAAAAGATAAAGCATAGGCAGCAGAAGCACACATTTCCCCACTTTGCCTTACTCCAAACCTGAAGTTTCAGGCATCTTACCAACCTGGGCCACGATTCAACAAAATACAAAAACATGTAACCAAATCCAATTGATTTAAATGGGATTTATAAACATGCTTAATGTAGCATTAGGTTCAGAATTAAGCTTCTTTTCAGAGATTTGAAGCTATTTCTGGACTTTCTCTTCCATCTTACTAAACATTCTACTTTGAGGTTGTTTTGCATTACATACAGTATAGTACAGTCCTTATATAGGGATATACACTGCTATTAGATTCTTCATTTGGTACAAAGAATGCTTATCAAGATAGAAAGTCAACGAACTGTCCTTCAAAAGGATAAGTAGACATAACCCTAACACTATGCGAGCACCGTCAAAGCTTCAGCCATTTTTCAAGGGCCTATCTGTTTTGATCAGAGAAGAGAAAAATTTTGTATGGTACTATGATCCTGAAAAGTGAACACATGCAGAATTCTCATTGACTTTAATATGAGTTCTGAACACAAAGGCTAGGTACAGACATTGAAAAAGCCCATGGTGGAATCAATCCAAGTTGCATGGTTTTCTGTAAGTGGTGTAGATTAAGTTGGTAGTGAAGAGAACACACATTCACACTTTGGGGGTGCAAATCTTAGACCAGTTTTAAACCAGTCCATGTGTGATGAACTTCTAATGGGTTATGGGTATAGACCAGTTTTGTATGCCAAACTTCTGTTCTGTTACAGGTACAGACCGGTTTCCGATTACTTATACTGGTACAAGTGTAATGTCTGTACTTGGCCAAAGGGCCTTGTAGAATAGGAGTGTTAGTCATTACAGCTTCCTTAATAAAATTCTCTATGTTATTGGTTTAATCTGTTGCCTAATGAAAAAAAACCTCTCTGGTCATAGCACAATGAAGAGATAATGCACCTTCATTAACTCAAGTGATTAAGTGCAAAGCACAAGCCCCCTAAAACACTTTTGTAATATTAAAACAAATGGAAAACTTGTCACTGACCCCTATGATGTACAGTAGAATGGGGTGATGGATACAGTTGCCCCAGGTGATGACTTGAGGGGAGAAGGAGAGAACTACTGCCGCTGCTGCTGCATGATCATGGCAGCAGCATGAAGGCAGTTGGGAGTCGCCACTGCCCTCATGCATTGCAGCTGCTCTGGGTGCCCAGCTGCACTGTTACATCTCTGATGATGAATAACATTTAGTAATTCCAAAAGCTATACCTACCTGACCTGTCTATAATCACAATGATTTGGATTAACTTAGATATAAAATCTCTCTATGATGTCAAAAATCAAGATTAATTTTATCAGGAAGAGAAAGGCAGGGATTTCCTTATACAAAAGTTAATATTTAAAAATGATGCTCCTATTGCACTAAAGCTGGAAGACAGTCCATGAAAATGTCTCATGCTCTAAAGTACTTTGGTGAAGTGGATACAATTTCCTCAGGAGGTGAATTTAGGTTTGTCAGATTATTAAAATCTTTGCACAACCCTGTGGTGAACTGGCATGTTAGCCTATCATAATCTGAACATAATTGAGAGAGAGTGCTTAGTCACCACGACTTTTATGTCTCAGCCAGGAGGTCAAGGTTTATTCAGAGATACTTTAATGTCTACCCATTACTCTTTTTCTTAAGTAGCCAAGTGCCTCTCCCTTTTCTGGGAAAAGTACTCAGTCAGTCCTGGTTAACATGGAGCCTGGGATTCAGCCTTTAATATTAAAATCAGGATGGCATTGAGCAAAGGTTTTTGGTGAGAGGGTGGTACTTATTCATGTTGTAGGGTAGGTATTGACTTTTTAACTCAGGTTATTTTTTTTCTCAAACTCTTCCTTCATATCAATAAATAAAAATCACAAAGGAAAATACCTTTTTTTTCTTATTAGACTGCAAAAAAAAAAAAAAAAATTCTATATAGTGGTATCTGTTTCCAATTTGTCTTTAAGGAAAGGAGGCCAAATAGTTGCTTTTCCTCCTCCTTCCAGAATGCAGCCAAGTTGTAGTCCAACCTGGGTGCACCCACACACGCTTACCACCACGTGCATTCTAGTCCTGATTCTAGTCAATAAATTTGATTAGCTTGTATAGTATTCCAAGTCTGCAGCCCACAAGGCAGGTTCAACCAGTACCTTTGCCTCACTCACTGTTCTTAGCAGACCACCAAGGCTCTAGTTTGTATTTTTAAGCCTGGGTTAAATTGTGGCATAACCACAAGCCATTGTATGCTATTAACAGCGAGGCTCCGATAAATGACTGACAAACAAAATCTTAGCACACTTAGAGTGCTTCTCCCAGTAGTAAACACATGTTATTAATTAAACGATTCTAACAATTGGAAGTTTTTTCTTGATTGACAAGACTATTTTATACTAAATAAGCTAAACAAACAGCCTGATTTTTTTGATTTTTTTTTTTAAATCTTTGTTAGAAGAATGCTTTTCAACATAACACAGAAGTATTTTATGGTTTCAAATTCTGAAATGAGTCTTTCATATCCAGCCTTTTATCCTAATGTAATATTTCCCTGGCCACTAGCTATGGGGATTCATTACCCAAATGCTTTATGAACACAGAAGACTAAAAATACAAAGGGGTGGTATATTTTTCTTTAAAGATCTTTTGAAGGAACAGAAGGGTAGGACAGATCCATGATTCCTGACTTCCTCTGCTTAACACGCAAGTAGATCATGATGTGAATTTCTGCAGATTAAGAACCTTTTGGTATCAGCTACCCAAAACATTATTTACTGGGGTGGACTGAACTCGACTGTTTGGCATGCAGTGGCATGGAACAGATGGGTTTGTTCATATATAGACATAAGTATTTTTTTCTTCACAAGGGGTATCTATTAAGAATGGGGCTACCTATAAAATATGGTTTTGCTACCCTTTTTTATATTAAGGACATTGCCCAAATCCAGTGCAATATCTTTAATGCTACAAATCATGCCTCATCTGTCATTTCTGCAACACTCAAACTTGGCCTGTGGAATTCTGATTTGACTTTGTAAGACACGACACGGCACCTGGAATCTCAAATAGATCCAGTGTTGGCAGTTCTGGATTCTTTCTCAACATGCTTGCAACGACAAATCTTGTTGTGCAGGGTGAAGTAGGAGCTATCTTAGATCCTAGATAACTTTTGCATGACAGGGCTTCAGAGAGCTCAGATACCTGAAGGTGAAATTGTACTTGGGCCTAAGTGTAAAACATTACTTTGGATAGGTGAGGAGGGGGCAAGGTGAGAGGCCTGATGAAGGACGATGGGCAATGTCCTTGAATAGGATTACAGGAAAATCCATCACTAGCTGTAGACAGGTATGAAAAAAAGCAGTATCACTATTTTCCCTTTCCACCATTTAGGGTGAAAAAAGAAAGGACACCTCCAAAGCTCCTGACATGCTTCCAACCAGCTACACCACTTCTCTGCTTGGGGGAGAGACCAACAAAAGAACTAGATCTTTGTAGTCCAAGTGGACATGACAAGTTGGAGTCTGAGATTTCATGGAGACAGTTCTGTAGGTCCTGAAGCTTTCAATGCAGATAGATCCCTTGGCTCCCTGCCATTGCTTCCACGATGTGCCCCCTTTCTGTTATTGACTTATCCTATCCACGGTGCTGAAAAATAGTTAAGGGGAAGTCACTGCTACCTCTGCCAGCAATGATTTAGGATACAAAATGCTGTGATCTGGTGGCCTGCAAAGGACACATGTATTAAACATGAAATTTAGAAAGCCTTTCCCCTAAGTCTGCCTATTTTGGCAGAAGAGAATACCTACATCAGAATAGGGGTGTGGTGGGGAGCTGTACTCATACAGGTAGGGCAGTTCCACACACCTCCAGCTTCATTAATTTCCACCATTGCCTGTTCATGTGGCCCTGAGTGCTGTAGTCCTGGCACATCTTAAACTATAGCATGGACTAACATAAAACAGGAAACTTCGAACCTGCAGTCATTTGTCAGGTCGGTTCTGAGTGTATGTGTTCAGCTGCCTGATCTCAATTTATCTTTGTCAACATAAACAGTATGAATGCTCATTTGTCCATGAAATTAGTGAGCCTAACAAATTCAGCTTCTGTACAAGAAAAGAAACAAAGATGAAGCTGGTGGTAATCTGAGAGGGCAGCCTTAGTAGCATAAGTGCTAATTTCATAATACATTGGTGTATGGCTCTCCCCACGCTTTCAGCCATCTTCTGCTCTCAATTACACTTTTGTAAACTCATGGTAACTCCATTCTTGACAGCAGAGTAACTCAACATTTGAAGGTAGTGTGACTGAGATTAGGAGCTGGTATTGTACAGCCATGTGTTCTTTTGCACTGTGTTAAATCTTAGAAGAACGAAGTCAAGCAAAAATGTCATTGCGTTAAAGATTAGCCAAGCTATGCTGCTATTCTTGTATGGTTTTTAAAAGTTTTCACTGGATTTTTTCCCTTGTAGATGTAGTTTAGACATAGAAAAGTCTCTTTTCTTTTTTTGCTGTAGAAAAATATTTGTGCCATAAGATCCATTGCTGCCACCCATTTGACAGAATGAGACAGTAGAAGTAGGAGAGAGACCCGTATCATATACAAAGTCAGCATGTGAGTGTGACACCCCCCCCCCCCCACCTGAGTCACTGGTATTCAAAAAATACTCTTGAGCTTGGATATCTTCCCAAGTGGTAGCCCATGCCAAGCTGTGCAAATTGTACCATTTTGAATTTGGAAGGAGTTTGGTGAACTTCTTTTTTGTTTTCCATTTACACCCTCTTAGGCCACATCCACAGAAGCGCAGACATTTGATTCCCTGGAGACAACTATCAGTGGGACACCTTGTTCTACCGCTAGTTGTCCCCGGGGAATGCCTGTGCCACATGCCCTCTGGCACGTGGCAGGTTACTCTGGGTGGGGTAGGAGAGGCTGGGGCCAGCACTGGGCCTGCCCAAGCAGCCTTACCTGGGGTCTTAGGGATCTCCTCAGGCTGCAGCGGTAGTAATCCTGCTGCTTGGATCCTGGCTGGCAGCTGGTGCATAGCTTCAATCGACTAGGCTCCAGTTTTGAGTGGCAAGTAATGTCCCCTCATATGCCCCTCCCCTTCTTTTTTGCAGAGGTTTTTTTTTTTACCCCTGGATATGCAGCAGTCAAAGAAAACCCCTGTGCTGCTCCCTCACAGCTCGGAGAACAGCTGAACATGCAGTATGTGGCTCTGCAGACTTGTCTGGGGTGCCACATACTACACTGTCATGCTCACCTGGACACGGCCTTAGAGTTTAGCTTCCAGATCTCTCAACTGTTCAAGGCACTGTATGGGGCAGAGAGATGACAGAGGAGGGATGAGGTCTGAGGGGAGGAAGGGAATGCAGAAAGTTGCAACCAGGGCAGTGGGGTAAGGGGTGGAGGAAAATTTCCTGTCAGACTGTATCTTCAGCTTCCTCTGAAGTCCCATAAGGGAAACAGCCTCTCTGACCTGCCAGCTGCTGCTGAAGGCTATATTAATTGATTTGACTGTGACACCTACTACACAGTCCTTCACCCACTCCTGCCCTCTATCCTTCCTGTGCATGATGCAAATGGAACACTCTTTCTGCAGCTTTCAAGAAGTGACCAAATCTGGGAGCCATCAGCCCTGCTGCCGCAGCGCTCCATCTTCCCCTGCCCATCCGTCCCGTGTGGATTTTGATGCCTGGGACTCTTTCCTCTCAAGAAGTGAACAATCCCCCTCCAAACTGGCAGCACTTCTATACTTCTGTTTCTCTCATTGTCAGTGTAGCAGCATCCTACACCTCCACTGAGCAGATGAAGCATGACAAGAGAATAGAAAACAATGTGGCCTTAAACTGCTTTGAAAACAATTTTGAATTCAACAGGGAATTTAGTCGGGATACTTCCACGTCCTTCAGAGCACGGCATTTCTGAAACAGAGTAACACCCATGCAAGTAAGCCCTAGCAATTAACGGAATTGTCTTAAACCTTAAACTTGTTGAAAGTAGCTTCAATGGGATTAATGGCTTAAATGCATTAGTATAAATGTTGATACTAATTTTCATTATTATATATTAGGCAACAGGCAAAAAGTAATCTGAGAAGTTCCTGACTAGGGATTGTTGCCTCCCAAAGAATAAGGACAAAGAAGGGGAGAGAATATGAATTCTAATTCTTTTTTTCTGCAACCAGGCCTGTTTCTCTCATTATAAAGCACTGACAAATGCCATTTATGCCAGTTTAACTCACTTGTATTCTGTGACAGGAGCATTGAATTGGGCCCCTGGGATGTCATATAGTTTGTTTTGCTGTGTAAACAGCAGGATGTAATCTAGAAAGTCAGGAACACCAATGAAACAGGTAATTTCTAGCATACTAAGTAATGGGATAAAAAGCTGTGAGTGAGACGTGAAAACCAAATAGTTGCAACATGCTTGGAACAGAGTCTGGATTTATCAGAAATATATGTAAGAAATCAGATGGACCAATTAGAATACAGTATAACTATTCCTTTTTAAGGATACAGCAAGGGCAAGAATTAAGGCATGAGAAACCACTTGTTGATTATTTATTTATTCTAGTTTATAGTACAGAAAAAATATGGCTTTCAGCTGGATTCTATTTTTGAGTATAGGTCCAATTCATGGGCCCATTGAAGCTAATGGAAGTTTTTTTTATTCCATTAAATTAATTGGGATTTGGATCAACTTTCATAACAACAGCTTCCTTGTGCGTATGTCTAATTATTGTTTTTGTGAATGCAAATGTTGGTTGAAACCTCTCCCTGTATGTATAGGGACATAATTTATGGAGGACAACGTAAATCCCTTTGTTTGAAAATGTAATTCTCATTATTTAAGAAAATCCTCAAATCTTAATGTAAACAACTAAATAGTGTGATTACAATAAATTTTAAAATAACTTCTCAAGTCTTCTGTTCAGTTCTGACATGCAGATATGAAACATTCAATCATTTAAAAATCTAGCAGAGTTCATTGATCAAACAAAATATTTTATAAATCCATGTTGATTAACAATGTTTGTGTTTAAGCAAAGTTTCCAACAACACACAAACACTAAAATAGTTTTGTTGGTCCCATGGTACTCATTGTTTATGGCATTCAGTATATAGAATGCCTTCCCGCCCTTCCATTTATAAATCATGTTTTCCTGATAGTTGTTTTTTTATTCTTTCTCACAAGCCAGCATGCCATTCTAGCTTTGTAGGTTCTAGATAACAGTATTTTAAAACTGTATTTTACTGATTAGCTTGAGTATCCTGGGCTCTATTTCCACCTCTGACAGTGACTTGCTGACTGATCTTGGGCAAGTTCGTATCTCATCGCTTCACTCATATGTAAAATAGAACTTACCTACAAGAGTAGCTGTGATAGGAAAGGGATTTTGTCTTCTTTCTACACATATCCAGTTTTCCATGTCAAGTGATGAGAATTTCTTTCAACCACATGCTCAGCTTCTGTGTGGGCTCCCCCAGAACAAAAAGGGATTAAGAGCTGTTGAAAGCAGTGGTTAAGAATAGACTGGATGCCCATTCTGGCTTCTGATTATGAGAAGCCATCCTGTCAGGACTGAGACAACCTGCTAGTCGGAGGGTGCATCTACACAAGACACTTTATTGTGCAGTAGACTAATTTAATGCACAGTAAAGCATCACTGTCTACATGTACATGGGATTTACTATGCAGTAAATTAGGCTAATGTGCGATTTGCTAGTACTAACAAATACAGGTACTAGATTAATGGCACATTAGCTACTGTGCAGTAACGCATGTGGATGCTGACTGGGAGCAAATTACTCCTAGTCAGCCTAGGCAGCAGAGGGCAAGGGCAGGGAACTATCCGTGGCTCCGGTGCTGCTGCTCAGCTCCCAGCTCTGCCCATGCATCTCTCTCGTGCTTCCCCCCCTCCACTCCACCCCCTGCCTTTCCTGGTGCTGCATACCCCCATCCTTGGGCACAGGGCATCACGCCAGCACTGCCAAGCTAGGCTGTGATCCCAAGCTTTACACAGCTCCCAGCCAGTTCCCTTCCCACTCCCTGGAACCCAGGCCTGACCCCTTTGTCCCCTGCCAGCCTGGGGAGCCTGGAGCTGCCCCTTGCTGTTGCAGGGGGTAGAAGCAACCCTGAATTGAACTGTTCCTGTTGGGAGCAAATTTGCTTCTTACAGGGATGCATAACTGTAACTCAGCTTACAGGTGTGCCCCTGCTCAGTAACTTGGGTTATTGCACAGTCATTTAATACTTATACAAGTACTAAATGACTACACAGTAGCGACTGCACAGCCAGGATCTCATGTAGATATAGCCACTGAGCACTACTGGGGAAAATCATTACGGGAAGCAAAGAAGTTGAGGTGCACAGAAAACAGAAATAGAGCATGGTGGACAGGGGAAACAGTAAGGACAGTGGGAAATGGGACATAGGAAGATCAATGATAAAGTAGAGTCTCTTCCTGTCTGGAAAAAAAAGGAAACTTTGTTCTCCAAAAATACAGAAAAAGAGTGAAAGGGATAAAATAATACTAGATGAAATGGAGAAATGACGGTAAAAAGGGTAGGAATTAATTCCAAAATGGCAAATCAGGCATTAGTGGTGTCTTGGTGTATAAGATCCAAATGAGAGACAACATTAAATTGCCCCAGGGACACTGTTCCACAGTGATTCTGCTCTCCCTCACTCCATTCCCTCATTCTTCTTTCCTCATCCTCATCCTTTGTGAAGGGAATGTCAGTGGAGAAGCATTTTGCAAAAGTAGTTAATTTTAGAAAGCAGGCATCTTTCATGGATCTTGTATACTATTTACTTTCCCTCAATTAGAGCAGTTTGGGGGGCCTCAGTAGGTAATGGTATTCTAAGAACTGAAATATTCTCTTTCCCATAGAACAGCTCACATTTTATGTTTAGACAGGAACTTAGACTGCTAAAAGAAGCAATACTTGGGTCACTGTCCCAGATGCTGTAAACTTTCAGGAAGATAGCAAATAGAGAGGAACAAACAAAAAGTTGTTTCAGATTAGGTTAAAACAGCACAGCTATATTGTTGTATGACAAAATGCCATCAGTGAAATTGCCCAGTGAGATTTAAATTTAGCTCCATAATAGAACTGTATTTGATTAAATGGCTTACCATGTAATATTTTATTTTCTGAACCATTAGCACATTATTCATGAGAAAAGATAAACCCAACATCTTTATAGAGTTTATTATTCACATATTCTGCAAGTGTGCTATTAATTAACCAGAGAAAAGCAAAACTTCTTATACAAAAGATTTTTCCATTCTATTCTTAATTGAAACAAGCTGATTCCAATCAATGTAAGACCTGGTAGTACAGCTGGTTGGAAGTGGAAAGTAAGTTCACAAGGATAGCTGCTGTTATCTTTCCACTGAAATTCAATTTAAAAAAAATGTTTAATTTTTCCAATCCATTTTATGATTGGTTAAAAAACTTGATAGAATTTTCATGAAAATCTTTGCATCAGAAATTGAAATCTTAAAAAAAATTGACCCATTTTCCATTGTATTAGACAGTGAGTTTCTTTAGATTCATAAAATGGATCAAGAGAATGGATCAATTTCTTTAAAGTCAGCCAGAACCCAGACTTGCAGAGTTCATATGGAGCAGATTTTGTGTTTCTGGGAAGAGGTATGATGCTAGCAAGAGAGTTGTTCTTTTTTGCACATACAGTTGGTCTTTTCTGCATTTCTTCTCCTCAGCATATGCATTTTGATGGGAATTGTTCAAAGTGTCCAATCCTTTATTGATAAGAAAAACAAATACATGATTCAGAGCATGATACTTTCATTGCAGAAGGTGATTCACTTCCATATCAGATACTGATTAGGTATCCTATTACATTCTACTAAAACCTTGAATTAGCAATATTAGAAAACACATATTGCCTGAAGAAGGAATATACATTTTTGAAGTGCCAATCCATTTCAAAGCCACATGCTAAGCAAGATCTGTATTTGTGAAACCCAACCAAGATTACAAAAGCAGCTTTAACAAAATTGTATAAGAGTTAGCTCCTCTCCCATGCTTCTTCCCTTTTTTCCATTAACAGTGGAAAAGCATAAGATATAGTTGCTAATGACAACTCCGACTGATATCATTTATTGGTTAACTCTGTTCAGGTGAACTCTTGAGTATGAAGGACTGGAATGTTTTTATATAAAACCTGCAGAATGTGTGTCATATCTACAATTAACTCATGTGAGTATCTGTCAGCTACTTCCTTCCTACCAGATGAGATGCCTGTGTTTTGCGGGAGCCAGGCTCATTTCTGACAAGACAAGAGGACGTTTGTTTGGTAGAGAAAGCAGAGAAGAGCTAGTGTCCCTGAGTAGCCACTTTGCTCTGCTCTTGCCATGACTCTGAAGCCAGACACCCACAAACAGCATCTTCATGAGCCCCATATAATCTCTCCTACTGATGGCCCATTTAACATATCCTCCTTTGCTCCGTATCATCCTCCTAAATCCCATGATTTGAGCAGAGGCGAAAAGGAAACTTGCATGAACTATCATTCAGGGGTCCAGGAGGAGAAACGGGAGAAAACATTAAATGTTAATGGTCTATCTCTTGTGAAACTCCATATGGGGAGGTCCATAGAATATGAACCCCTGGATCACTTGCTGTAAAAGTCATGGTACTCATGCTTCCCCCAGTTTGTTTTTCATTACTAATCTGTTTTTCCGTGTTCCTCCCTAACATGTTCCTTTAAGCTCACCATGCTCATTACTAGGGGTGTGAGAAACAGGCCATATTTGATTCCGATTTGGATTTGGCCAGAATTGGGGACAATGATTCAATTTGTTGATTCAGATCATTGCTCCCCCCCCCCCCCCCGCACCCTCCTGGCTCAGCGATTGGCCACGGGGTGACCCTGGGTGCCCCCCAGGCCCTGGAGGCACCAGTCACTGAGTCGGGGGGATGTGGTGGGGGGGCTCTGTGTGCTCCCTGGTGGACCCAGAAGTGGAGTGGAAGTGCTCCTGGTCCACTCCTGGATCTGCTGCTGAGCATGCTGGGGGACACTCCATCTGCCCCAGCATTGCAGCATTCACAAGCTGCCTGCTACCTTGAGGTATGTAGAAAAAACATTTAAAGCTGTGTCAGGAAATGGATGGATGAGAACCTGATAGTATTTAACACTGAAAAATGCAAGGTTCTGCACCTTAGGAGGAAAAACCTGTAGCATGTTTATAGGCTTGGCAGTGCTACGCTGGCTAGCACTACAGAAGAAAGGGACTTGGGGGACATGATTGACCACAAGATGAATATAAGCCTTCAATGTGATTCTGCGGCTAGTAAAGCGACCAAAACACTGGCTTGCATCCATAGATGCTTCTCAAGCAAATCCCAGGACGTCATTCTCCCATTTTACTCGGCCTTGGTGAGGCCACAGCTGGAGTACTGCTTTCAGTTTTGGGCTCCACAATTCAAAAAGGTTGTGGAGAAGCTTGAGAGAGTCCAGAGAAGAGCCACGCGCATGATCAGAGGTCAGGAAAACAGACCTTACAACAACAGGCTGAGAGCTATGGGACTCTTCAGCCTGGAAAAGCACAGGCTCAGGGGTGATCTGATGGCCACCTATAAGTTTATCGGGGTGCTCACCAGGATCTGGGGGACCATTTGTTCACCAGAGCGCCCCAAGGGATGACAAGGTCGCATGGTTATAAACTCCTTCAAGACCGTTTCAGGCTGGACATAAGGAAGAACTGCTTTGCTGTCCTAGCTCCCAAGGTCTGGAATAATCTGCCTCCGGAGATGGTTCAAGCACCTACTTTGAATACCTTCAAGAGAAATGTGGATGTTTACCTTTCTGGGATCCTGTGATCCCTGCTGACTTCCTGCCCCTGGGGCCAGGGGCTGGACTCAATGATCTTCCAAGGTCTCTTCCAGCCCTAATGTCTATGAAATCTATGTTCGAATTGCTAAATCTTTCTGAATTTCTCTGAATAGATTTGAAGGGTTCCGATTCAATTCAGAGAGATTAAAGGGTCTCCTGATTCAATTCGGATTTGGAGATTCGGCCACCGGATCAGGCCAAACCTCCACCAAATTTAATCAGGGACTGAAGCTTCACACAGCCCTACTCATTACCTCTACCCTATGCTACCAGTGCCTCCCATTTTCCTCCAAATTCCCCAGGGTCTGGGCATGAGGTAGCAAGTTCCTTATTGCTTATACTGGTGGGATATGGGGTCCCTAACATATCTTCGCACAACTTGCTCAAGTGGAAGCCAACAGTTTTTATGTATATTCACCCTCAACAGTAAGGTTGAAGTTACACATCACACTTAGACCATACTAAATCCATGGAGTTCAGTGGTGTTAAGGTTAGTATATTTTATGAGCTGTTGCATCTTAAAGGTTAATATCAGCTCTGATTTGCCACTAAAGGGCTGGTGAGCAGGGGCATGACTAGGAGGAGCCAGGACACCTGGGTTCTCTCTTTGCTCTGTGTGAATGAGCTGAGAATGATTCAAAGGTGTCGACCTGCTCCACCTTTAATACTCCTTCCAGGGTTAAAGCTGAAGCAGGTTTGCAGCAATTGAATTGTTTTCACCTCATGCACACACAACAATTAAGATGTACCAGCTGCTTTTGAAAGGGCTCCAAGCACTTGTGTGTCCACATTCTTAGAGTGTCTTTTGGGAAATGCCTCCTAGTATCTGAAGTTTCTGGGCTTCTAATGTTAGCTTTTTATTTCCATTTAGCTCAAACATTCTTGAAAGTTTGTGTACACATTGCTACTTGCCTGCAACCTCAATTCAGTTTTGTGTATGTATCACACATGCACATGCGCGCGCACACGGACAGAAAAAGCATTCTCCAAACAGAATTTCCAGCAACAAAGACTTAGAGTCACTGCAAAGCCACTGAACTAAGAACATCAGCTCAGAGGAAGTTGAATTATATAAGGCAAAAAGTCAAAGATTCTGAAAGTCTGTAATCTTTCACTTCCAAATCTATCCAAACAGACCTTCCAGTAAGACGGTCTCTAGGAAAAACAGAATGCAGTAAACTTAAGGCAGCTCATATTAAAAAGAGCTGTTGGAAGCCCCAGATTTTAAAAAAGAAATCACTCAGCTAAAGTTATTTGCTTGATCTCTGATAAACTTTGCAAGGCATGAACAGCTCACAATTTGCTTTTTCAAGGATATTTTAATTGGTTACAAATTGCTGCAGATAATGTACTGTTCTTCGTCCAAAATGGGGAGAGACAAATAAACACGACTACTGTAGGCATGTGCCAAATAACCTAAAAGAATTGTGGATCCTCAATGGGCCACCCACAGATTTGTAAAGAAAGCAGGTTAAATTTACTAACTGCATCATTTTTTCCATGCAGCCTACAGTAATTTCTGCCTGTCTAATGCAACAGGGTGGGGGCACGTTAAAACACTTTGTATAATCGAATTTACACACTCCAACAGAACATGGAGTGTGGGTAGCATACTCAAGGGGAAGGGATCAGGACACTGTGCTCCTAGACTTGGCTGTTCCATTTGCTTTCTTTGTGATCTTGGATAAATATCTTCACCTTGTGTCTCAGTTATCTCATTTGTTTTGGAAATCACTTTGAAAATGAAAGCACAATGAAATTATTGGGTCTAAGGGCCAGGTCCAAATTGTTCTTCCAGATGCCTCAACACATCAAGAGTATTGGATATTTAAACCTCCTACAGGTTCAATTAACAGAATTGGCTAATCCCAAAGGGTGATAAAGTATGCTTGCTCGGTATCTAGGTATACACCTAAAATCAGGTGCCTAGACAACAGGAAATCGTGGGCACCTGATTTATGACTGCACATCAGCAGCAGAATTCTGTTGCATGCCATGAGCCCAAATGGCATGAACACAACTGTGTGGCACTTATGCGTAATTTTATTCCACATATAGTGGGCATAGGCAAGGTAGGCAGGTATAAATCCCAAAATGGCAGGGAAGAAAAGGACTTGGTTTTAGATGTCTGAGGAGAAGAATGCCTCCCCTCCCCCTGTGCATGTTTTAGCCCAGTGGTTAAGGCATCCACCCAAGAAAGCATAAAACTCTGGTTCTAAACCTCCTTCATCCAGATAAGGGTGGAACCTACTTTCCTTTGACTTCTCCAATGCTCTGATCAGTAGGCCACATGTTAGGTACTACCCAAGCCCTCCTCTAACCCTCCTTTTGAAGCTCGGACCATGGGCAGTCAAGAGACTGAGATATGTAGGTTTGGGAGGCAAAACACAAGCTGGAGGAGTTATGATTCTGTGAGATGGCCGCTTTCTTGGAAAGGAGGTGGACTTGGGTTCTAGTCTGGGCAGTTGTTCCCAATGGGGAAAAAACTTGCCTGGTGTACTGCTCTTCAGGTAATGACTATTAAATGCAAGGTGAAGTGACTCAGTTCAAGAATGTCTTTGAGAATATCTAACCTGTGGCATAGTGGTTAGAGCAGCATACTAGAAAAATCAGAAAAACTCAGGTTAAAGCCCTCTCTGGGTGAGAGCAACTAGAATCTGGGTCTCCTGCTCCCTGGATTAAGTGTCGTAAGCTATTGGGTTAGACCACTGCTTTTCAAACTGTGTCCCACAGAACCCTGAGAACCTGTGATATGTCACTAGGGGTTCTGCAAGGAGTCTGGGAGTCATGGTGGAGCAAACCGGGAAGTGGTACACTGCCATTGCCAGGCTGGGTTGCCTGGCAGTGCATGAGTCTTTAGGATAGGGGTAGGGGTTCCATGGTAGAAGTAGTGATGTGAAGGGGTTCTATGACTTTAGGAAGTTTGAAACCTACTAGGTTAGAACATGGGAGGTGGGAAAACCCCTGTTGATGTTTTCCCAGCTACAATTTTGGAACTTACACTCAATTACATGCGTGAAGAACCATATACCTGCCAAGACAGACTGCAGTGTACTGTACATGCTCAAAATCCATGGGAACACTACATGTCCACATGGCATATGGAAGAGTTTACAAACTGCATTGGTGCCAAAACTGGGAGTTATGTGGCTGGTTAAGGACCACTTGGGTGTGTAAAGTGGCCCTAGGTGCCACCATCATCTTGGGATGATGCCTAGCTTGCATTTGATGCATTGAATTCAGCACATAGTTGCTGAATTCCCATGATCTCATGATTATCCTCCTTTTGAAAATGCAGGTGTTGGTAGTGGTTTCTGCCCATGCAGTGGCCAAGGAAATGGGGAACCTGACTTCCCAAGCCTTCCTCACTTTGAGGAGAAACATGCCTACATTTACCACTTCCCAGGATAGTGCCCTAGCCCCCAGATTATATAATACGTTCAGAGGGAGCATCCCCTGTCTGCCTGTTGAAGCCAGGGCACAGGGCTGTCAAGAGTGGTTGGTCAATGGGGCCAAAAAGAGACAGCTAATTAATGCGGGCACTTACCTGAATTCTGGTATCCACTCTTTTATAGCTAATGGCTGCCTAATGGAAAAATACATACCCAGTCCTGACAACAGGCTGGGTCCTAGGATTGCTTTCTCTCAGAAGACTGTCTTTCACCCTTATTATGCTACAAATGTATATTCAATGCACTTGGCTTGTTCTTCTGGCCGCATGAATCTTCATTACAATCACTGTACGGAGCAATTATTTAAAGGCAGCAATGTGTATGCAATTATTCAGGTTTTCTTCATATATATTTAAGACAATGAGTTACAAAGAGGGAAACAAACTTCATCAGACAGTTGGGTGAAATCCTGGCCCCACTAAAGTAAATGGCAAAATATATAATAGGACCATGCTTTCATCCCTGATATCTACCAGCGGTATAATTTTCTTCCCTGGTTCTTTTTCCCTGAGACTCATAAAATAAAAGCACCTGTTGGAAGCAAGTCACACTTTAACTCCAAGGTATTTTTTATTGAAACTAATGAAAGAAGATGGCTCCCTAGTTTCAAGAATTTCTTTTTTTACTCCATGAACTTTTAAAATATAAAGTCTCTGCATTGTCCAAACATTAAGGAGCTAGGAATGTATTGACATTGATTATTTTGCACTGTTCTTAAATCTGTATACCCTATGCAGAGTTACTGCCCCATAAAGTTAGCGATCAAGACAAAGGCTTGACTGCAATTGTACGCTAATAAAGCTTCAAATCTTGGCAAAGTTGTAACAGTATCAAATAATCAAACTGCCTCTTTTAAATTTTTAAGGGGGTAATTTTGGCACCCTTGAAAGAAATTGTTCTGGTCCCTGGTTTTCGTTGAGCAGGGCCTGCCAATTGTGCTAATTGTACTCAACTTCTATGATGAAGAAAACAGGGAACTCATTTGAGGCTGCCAAACTCATTCTCACTTCTCAGTGAAGTCTATTTCTTTAAGCCATTTTTAAGGTGAAAAGCTAGTGCATTAACACACTGCTACTAGCTCAGGTTTAATTATTCACTTAAAAGTTAATGCTTCCATCATAAACTCAGGTAATTCCCTATGCCTGCTGTTGATTAAGCTGATCAATAAGCCATCTTTTCGAATTTTGTTCCAGACTCTGAATTCTACCCTGAATTCTCATGGAATGCCAAAATCCACACAGAGCAAGGTTCTTCTTACAAAGGAAGAAAATATTGCCTAGCAAGATTATTTACTGGAAGCACTGTAAATGCTTACCCCCATAGTAAAGGGGACTGGTAACTCATTCAGCATCTACAGGAAGGATGGAAAACAAAGCCAAATGGGTGTCAAATTACTTTAGGGTTTTTCTTTGCTTGATCCGGATGAGAACTTGAGGTTTTATCATAAAGGGAAAAAAATTGGAAACTGAGCTGACTGGCTTGCAGTCCTGAAGGAAAGACACCAACATCTGTTTCTGGTCTTTTGCTGAAGAATCCCTCCAGTTGATAATTTGGATTAGAAGCAAATTGGTTTGTTTTTGTAGGTCCGTTTCTTCCAAGCTCAGATAAAACAAACCTCGCCTGTGGGTCTGATGGTTTGTATTCTGAACTCTTGGTTTATGTGGCACAGATTCTCTGTATTATATTGCTAACATATTATCCATCTTGAAGAGTATAAAACTGGCTACGCCTTGGCACGCTTTCTATGATATATGTTCCCTCAGCCAGCTACAAGTTTTTGTAAAAGTATGAAAATAAGATTCTGATAAATTTCCCATAGGCAAGAATAAATAAAAACGTGTGTGTATATGTGTGCTGGATTATAAATATAAATGGTACATCTACATTTACTATAAATATCAAATACAGTATTTTAGAAGGGAAGTCAGTAGTTCGTCTGTCCTAGCAAATTCCTTTCTCAGACCTGACTAGTATTGTATAGGTCGTATACAGGTAAGCTTGAGCCATGACATTTGGGTCTGGATATGAAATGCCTCAAAGTTCGGGGCCATAGAGGCCTAGAACTATGGGTCATGTTCCATCTCTAATATAAATCTCTAATATAGTGGTGCTCAACCTATGGCCTGCAAGCCATATCTGACCTGCAAGGCCATGTCATCCAGCCCATGGGTCTCTCCCATGTACAGGTCTGGAAATCTGATGCTTGGGATGGGACCAGCATGCATGGCCAGGCCAGTGGCCAGATCACTCCCACAGATTGACTCCATGCTGAATCCAGCCTGTAGATGAGCCCAGTGCCACTCATCCAGCCCATAGAGCTGGAAGGTTGAGTGCCACTGCTTTAACATATACATCTCTATATAGCTTTGCCTCCTTTTCTCCTCTGTACTTCAACTCAAATGATGTTAATAAAGGCAAAATCATAGTAAAAGTCTTGCAGAAGAACAATTCCAATTTCTTGGCCCCCAAAGTAAAATGACATTATGAAGCACATAGCCTACAAGTCTCACTCAGGTATGGCCATTCTTTTTTCTTAAAAAAATAGATGGCAAAAGGCAACACCTCTAAGAATCTTGTTTTGGGAGACGGGCTTGAACGTGTGGATCTGTACTGAAGTTAAGCACATCAGCTTATGAAAAATAAAGAGCTTATTTCCTGTACACTATGACCGCAAATTGAAAGCTACTCAGTGTCTTCAAAGTGTTGACTGAGTAAGAATCATTTTGACTGTCACTCAAAGTACAAGCATGGTTTTCTAGACACGAAATATTTACTCATCTGGCTGAGTTGTTTCCACTGAATAACACAGTTAAAGAGCTTTAAACTTTTCTTCTTAACTTTGCTATACCAACCCTACAATTGTGACAGGTCATTGAAAGTTGGACTCCAGGCTTGCAACACAACAAATACCTGTATCTGAATATTAATGTAGACAAAAACAACAACAATGTTCCTACATAAAAAGATTCAGGAACTGTGTTCTATACTCATGGTTAGAAGTATATTGGCATGTGATTGCAGGGGCAGGAATTATTCTGTGTTTGTACAGTACATACTACCATGGGGACCTAATCTTGGTTGACAATACAATAAACATAACTGTTGTTAAACATTGAAAAAAGAATAAAACTTGCCCATGAAACAGTTTGTTGAAGGTCAGAAATTCTTTGTTGCTGTTTTATTATTATTTATCAGAGAAAAAAAATAACTTTTACCTTCCAACAAGTCTAATTATTTGTACATGAAAAGTAGGCCTGTGCAAAGTGGCTACTATTCGCTCTGGATTCGGATTCGGCTGATTTGGGGGACAGTGATTTGATTCACTGATTTGAATCACCGTCCTGAATTGATTAGGCTGAATCTGATTAGGAGATTCATCTACTGCCAAATCTCTGAATCTCTAAATCAGTCAGGCCCATCCCCCCCAGCCCAGCAATGGCTGCACCCACCCGCCCCAGCTCCTGGCACTTGGGGGGAAAAAAAGCCCCAACTTACCAGGTGCTGCTGGGTGGGGGGGTGATCCCCACTGCCCCATGCTACTTGGGGGGCTCTCCATGAGCCCCCCGACCACACCCCCAACTGCCCCAGCTCCCCCATGGCTGTCTTGCCTGCAGTGGCTCTGGCCCTCCCAGCAGGGAGGGAATGGGTCTGGCAGGGGTCCCCCCATGGTCCCCTCCCCGAGCTCCCTACTCCCTTACCAGCTCGGAGTCTGGCTCCAGCTCCCTGCTGCTGCTAGCTACCAGGGACTGCTCGAATCATCAAAGCTCTCCGAATCTTTTCCAAAGATTCGGAGAGCTTTGAATCGATTCAGACCTTTTAATTGGTCCCCTGATTCAATTCAGATTTGGAGATTCAGCCCCCAAATTGGGCCAAATCTCCTCCAAATTGAATCACCACCTGAAGCTGCACACAGCCCTAATGAAAAGTATTTTCTTTTATCTTTTTTCTTTTCTACCTTTTATTTCCATCATGCTCCTTCTTCTCATGTGATTAGATGAGAAAACATGTTTTCAATCTACATTCCTTGTATTATTCATAATACATATTTTCTCTTACTCATCTCCATCCTAAGGCAGTTTCACTCAATAATTTCAAACTTTCCAGCCTTTCTTTATCTCCCAGCAAGTTTTTGATGCGTGATGATAATTTTCATCCCACCCCTTAGCTATTAAAGCCTTGTTAGTAGCCACCTGTTCAGGTTCTAGTCAAAGCCTTTTGCAGGTATAAATAAATGTAAATTGCTTTTCTTTTACCCACTAAGCAATTTGATTAAAATAAACCATCCACTATACCCTGCCAGTGAGTTGTCTGTCTGTCTATTTTTCTATCTAGCCAATTTTGTTCAGCTGCACTCCTTCCTCCTCCATATTGATTAGATGCCAAAAACAGGTCTTTCTTCTAATATACATATATTTACCATTCTAGTCTGAGTTTTAGGGGAAAGATTGATTCTTAATTCTGTGAGTTAACACATCTCAGCACAACCCTTGTTTGTGTAGTGCCAGAAGTCTTTTCGTCTGCTTTCAGTGTCAGCCTGTGTAGAAACCTCCAATTCTCCTTTTCCCCTAAATGAGGATGTTCCGTTCCCACTGATTGCAGTGAAAGGCTATGCAAATTGTGATTGTAGCTGACCACTGATCTGCCCCCTCTCCTTTTCTCCGTCTAGTCTTTTTGTTAGTTTCAGAGATGTTAGTTTACTTGTAATTAAGCACTTTTACATAGATAAACAGCTGAGTACTTACAAGCTAAGATATTTTAAGGGTAACATATCTCTTTATTTAAATATCACACTATATCACAAATATGACAACATTGATTTTATTTATTTAATTTTTTTCCATTCTGCATTTTTCCTAAACCAAAGCGAAAATGTTCTACACTGGGCATGTCTACATGAGCCACCCACCGCTCAGTTGTTACTGTGCAGTCATCTACTACTTGCATAACCAAGTACTAAATGACTGCACAGTAACCGTCATTACTGCTCAGTAGCGTCCCAGCACAGTTGCCTAGTGATGCTTACTGAGCATTAGCTCATTACTACCGCACAGTAGTGTTATGTCACGGTTCATGCCGGGTGATGCTAATAACGAGCTACTGTGCAGTAAGCATCTTGTGTAGACACAGCCACTGAGAAGTACACTCTCAGAAGCAAGCTTCAACAGCTAGCACAGCAATTCTGGAACAGAAAAGTCTTTAAAATTCTCCTCTTAACCGAATGTAAGTTCACAGCCACTCTACCTCTGACTGCCAGTATTTCTAAAGTGCCCACCACAATAACTCCTTTGCGTCTAAGCCAAAATTACAAAGTAGATAAACATGTAAGGATTAAAACTAGTTTGGGGCAAAGAAGTTATCCAAAAAATATTCAAGTTTTCCATAAAGATGATTTCAAACTTTAAGTGAAGGCCAAAATTCTTCAACTGTCTTTTCTGCAGCGATACCAGGCATATTTGCCCTTATGAACCTTTGGAATCAAACCCCTCACTTCAGCCCTCCAATCTTTCCTAGCAAGACAGAGTATAGGATTCCAAGTACATAGCAAGATATTTGGGCTGATAGGAGAATGGTATTTTATTTACAGTTAGACAGTACTTGTAATCCGGGGTCCTTTTGTCCATAATCAGGGTCATAATCATAATCAGGGGTCCTTTTGTTCACATGATATTTGGAAAGCTCATTTCCTCCCTCACACTTGTTCTATCAAGTTCTGGGCCTCTTTTTCCAGATTCCCCAATGTTTGTAAGAAACAGCTGATGACGTTGCCTTCTCCCAAACCATTTTCATCACAGGAATCTCAGGAGATCAGAGTACTGGTCTGACCTTCTCTCACTCCTGAATGGATGGGGAAGGCTTAGTACTGTGATTGACCCTGTACAATGGCCCACTGAGCATGAGAGTGCAAAGGTATGAGCATTCAACAGTTAATACAAAATGCATTCTAGTTTTCTTGAAAACATCTAATTAAACTTAATTTTGAGCCCTGGAGGAAAGTTACAATGAGATATCAACTGCAGAGTACAAACTGAGAAGTTATTTCCTTCTGCTTGCTCTCAAATTAGAAAAGACAACCAGGTACACTTCCCTTAGAGGAGTGATTATTTTTGTTTTATAAACCATTCTTAATTTTGTTTTAGATTCAGATGAAATGCTCAGTGCTTACAGATAGAGACCACTTGGGGTCATTCACAGAGGCTAATTAAGCTCTCACCTGCTAACAGACAGTAAGGAAGAAAGTGTCTTATTTGTTGTTTTTGTGGTTTCATAGTTACTTGGTGTATTTCTTAATGACCAGAAGAAGGGAAGGTAGCAAATTGGTTCTGAGGTTAACATAGTGTATGACAGTGTGGTAAGGGATGAGATTAAAGTGCAAGGTGGGAAGCAACAGTGCTGAAATAAATTTAGCCTCTAACACTTATGCAAGTAAATCTAGATTAGGAATACAACAGGTTGGAACAACAAATCCATTGAAAAAAATTGGCAAACTAACCTTGATGTCTGCTGAAAATTTTTTTGAAAACTCAAAATTATTTCACCTGAAACCTAAATATTTTTCAGTTTTCACAACCTGGTTCTTCTTGACAAAACATCCACATTTTCCATAGAATTCTGCCAAAACTTTTGGTATTGGCAAAAAATACAATGACCCTCAATTATCTTTCCTGCTTGGTGCTGGGAACTGGACCCAATGATCTTCCAAAGTCCCTTCCAGCCTTGCAATCTATGAATCTATGAAAACCCATTTTTAATTTAAAAAGTATGCTAGTTAGGACTCCCTTCTGGTAAGACATATGCATAGGTCAGGATTGAAGGGGGGGCAGGTCTCTAATATGATACATCTCAAGCTTTTGTTCAAATAACTATCTGTACAGTTATTTGAACAAATATTTTGTTAATTGAACTTTTCTGAACCAAAGTCATTTACTTTATTTGGGTTTTTTTCCTTATTTGGACGTATAAGATGGATGTGTTTCCATCCACTCACCCTTCTCTGGTTTTAAATGAGTGACCTTCACTTCTATACTACAACTGTAGTGTGACCAGACCCTAACAGCAGTCTTGCCTCGGGTACCATAATGGTTTGGAGAAAGAGCATCTAGGTGATAGGAGCAACAAACAACACACACTTCTAGCCTTGCCTGATCAATGATTAGGTGGGAGTCCATAGTTCACTTTTGATGCTGAAGACTGAGACAGTGGTGAGTCACAGAGGCCAGGTACAGGCATTACACTTTTATCAGTATAAGTGATCAAAAATCAGTCTATGCCTGTAACAGAAGTTTGGCACATGCAGCCAGTCTATACCTGTAACAGAACAGAAATTTGGCACATACAGACTTGTTTAAAAATTGCAGAACCTTGTCTAAGATTTGTCTGTCCGTCCCCTGTCCCCCTCCTGGGGCAAATTTGTGCTCTGTTCACCACTGATTTAAACTACACCACTTACAGAAAACCACATAACTTTGATTCTGCCTCAGGCTTTTAAATGTTTGTACCTAGCCAGAGTGCTTTCCATAGGATCATGTGAGGCTAATTGACCAATAGGTGAAACATTTCTTAGGTCTTACTTTATATATTCATGAAACATGGAACAGCCTGAATCCACAAAATGTCTGACATGAGTTGAGCTAGTTAATACTGTCATGCACATTTATTCATGCTGCATGAGAAATTTTTGAGGGCCGAGTTAAAAAAAAAAAATTGATCATCAACTTCATGGTGAAATAGTTTGGTTAAGTGGGTTTTGTGCTGCAGCTGGTTAATTTTTCTGATGATTCTGGAAGGATGATTTCAAGTTAGTTTTTACTTACCTCTCACTTAACTAAAAATTGTCAAAAATGTAAATCCATTTACTTTATTAACTATTCCTTGGTAAATGCTATGTACAGAGTAGAGGCATCTGTGGATATCTCACATGTATCAGAAATACCATATTCGCATTTGCTGATTTAGAGGTTCCCCATGCTTGGGAATTTTCCAAAGTAGGTTAGACAGACATTTGGCTGGGTTAATTTAGTCAAGGATGATCCTGCCTTGAGCAGGGGGATGGACTACTTTCCTATGATCCCATGACTTTACTTTGCAGGACATGAGGGGCTTTTCAAACGAGTACATGAAACATGAAAGTCATGTATAAATGAGTAAAATAAAATGAAATTATAAATATGTGTTAGTATGCCTATGTTAGATCACTTAGAAATCTTAATTTTCAGCTCAGTGTAGCAGTCTGATCAATTTAAATTGTTTTTCAGTTGTTTGATCATAAGAAACCACTATTTCCAACTACTTTACTATTGTATCGGATTATGATTGGTGACTTTCTTAAATGCTGCCAGCATTTTTCATGAAAGTAGATGAATTTTCCAGATGTTTCCTTGATGAAGAGAGGTACTTTAGTTTTCCAGTGCTCAAGTCTTTCTTATATATTTCCAGGGTATTTTTCATAAGTTTAGACTTTTTTCATAAGTTTAGACTTTGTCTGGCATGGTAGCTATCATTGTTCCTCAGCCTTGACATGATATATTATACCAAGTAATTCCACCAGGGCAAGTGTGTCAGTTCTGGTGATCTTGTCCTTTCCAAAGTAAGAACAACCTAACACTCATCATAAACAAAAATACTTCTCCTTAGGCATCAAACTCTCTTAAGAGCGGTTTGAAAATTAAAAAATCAACTGCAATTACATTCACAAAACAGTTAATGGAAAAAAGTTGAAAGAACCAAAAATTGTTCCGCTGTCAGTCCTGATAAACAGAAACACATTAAAAATTACAAACTTTATACTCTTTCTCCTTTTGGGGGGCAGCTCTACTAATAGACCTAATACTTTTAAAATCAAAGTAAGGGAGCTATTGATCTGTTGAGTGTTGAGATAGAAATGCTGGGTGCCTGGCTTCAGAGTTGACAGTGGAGGAAAGGAGGCTAAGGTAGCAGCTGTAGGGGTTCCATGTGAAAAAGAGATGAAGTCTCAGAAGTTACATGAACACATTGAAATTTGCTGGTGCTTAAATGAACCAAACCTCAGAAGTTTGAGGCTCTCCAATCAGAAGTTGGCAGGTAAATGCATTTTGCACTCAGTGCGTTATGGCAGTGCCAGCTTGATTATTTTACCCTAATCAAGATTTGCATGAACATGACATTTTGTTTATGCCAGTCCCCTTTTTGTTCTCCATGTGGATAAACAGATACACCAATGCTAAACAACTGCAATTTTGTGTTACAGACACAGATGTGGAGCAGTATGGAGACTTAAAAGGAAGTCATTGATGCCAAAAATCATATATTTCCTAATGCACAGTGTGCAAAGGCATTTTGGATGAAAAAGTACATGTACTGTAATTCCTTGTCTATATTGTAGGGGGAAAAGCAACTTTGAGAACCTGATCAAACAACACAGCAGCATTCAACACAGTTAAAAGTTCCATAATGACTGAACTTTTAATGTGATTGAACATGTTTCAATTATACTCCAGAATCATCCTAAACCTCTGTCAGAGAGAAAGGAATGCTTCTTTACTTAACTTATGGAAGTCCTGTCCCTGACTTTTGCATCAGCGAAATGGAGGTTTGGAAGCCTATTAATATTATAGAACCTCAAAGGAAGCATTTTAGATCCCTATGATAAATAACTCTATATAGATAATCTGGTGTTGCTAAAATGGAAGACAAAAATTTTGAAGCCTAAACCTAACCATTACTAATGGCAGAAGACTAACGTGAGTAACCACTTCTCATTATTAGTGGTTAGCCAATTATGTTAGGAATGAAAAGTAGATTAGTAAAGAATGATCACCTTCTTTTTTGGAATCTAGAGTTACAAAATGCCAATAATCTTATATGATCATACAACAACCTTGCTTCCCAAAGGCACACATACTGATTAAATAGAAGTGATAAGGCAAATCTATAGCATGGAAAACAACTTATAGGATTTTCTTGGATTCTCCCTGAGAAACAGATGCTGTTTTTACCTTTTTTTCTTTTAAGTCCTTAAAAATGATGACACGGGACCTACAATTTCTACATAGGTAAAGCTTCCACTGAAACAGTTCTTATCAACGCAAAAGAGTGACTTATTTCCATTCTTCACTGTTGTCTAAGTTTGACCAAGGATGTGTGCTCACTGCAATCAGAAGTATGCTGGGAGCATGTCTAACTATAGTGGAACTTTCTAAGCTATACAGTAGTCTTAATCTACCCAACTAGGGTATCAACAGCAGTACAACCCCAGCACCACGGACATAAGCTTTAGCAGTGCATGCCTCATCTGTACACTTGGTGGCTAGCTGCTATGAAATTCAGGCTGCACTGATAATCAGTTCACTGTTATTGGTACCCATACTAGCTAGGTTAAAGCTGACTGGAGTACATGGTATATCTACATAGGCTTCAGTCATGCTTTGTACCCTGAGTTGCTATGCTCCACTCCTTTGCCTGTATTTTGAGCCTTGTGCTAGCAATCTTTCCTTTTGAGTCCTGGGAGTCAGTCCACTTTGACTCTTCTTTTAAAATTATAGATGGAGGAAGTTGGAAGAGCAATAAAAATCACCACATATTTGAAATGATTGTATACATTCAAATTCTTCGGGCCTTATTTGAACAAAACTCCCGTGGACTGCAGTGCTAGTGTGGTAGTTTAGCTCAGATAAAGACAGAAGTATTTGGCCCTTAATTCCATATAGTTCCCTGCCATAGTAAATACTGCTGTTAGGATAAACTTTAGTTATAATAATTTATAGTTATATAGGATCCAAAGTAACTAAGTATTAATTATATTAACATTATAATTAATGGATAATAAACAGTCTGTCCAAACTGTGACAAAGTTAAAGCAAGATTCAAATTGATTCAGTAGGTGTACATTAGGAGATTAGGGGTATTTTAGCTTCCTAAGAAGCAAAGAGCAGTTCAAATAGACCCAATGCCAAGTAGCCACAAAACTCATTATACTAAAACCATTACATGGCTCCATTTTCTACTACAATGGTTTCTAATTACTTGGATGCAGGCTTGCATGAACACTCAGAGATGATCTAGAGTAGGTACTTTACACTTAACTCCTACCTAAGCTCCTGATTGTCTTCTATGAGAAGGACTTCTATGACTCCTGATTGCCTTCTTTTATGGGATGCCTGGCTCTGTGGATGTAGGGCGTGAACGTGATATACCTTGATTTTAGTAAAACTTTTGATACTGTCTCCCACAACATTCTTGCAAGCAAGCTAAGAAAGTACGGGTTGGATGAACGGACTGTAAGATGGATAGAAAACTGGCTGGATTGTCAGACTCGAAGGGTAGTAATTGATGGCTCAATGTCTAGTTAGCAGCTAATAGCAAATGAAGTGCCCCAGGGTCTAGTTCTGGGGCCATTATTATTCAATATCTTCATCAATGACCTGGAAGATGGGATGGAGTGCATACACTCAAGTTTGCAAATAACATCACACTGCGGGGTATAGTAGATATGCTGGAGGGTAAGGCTAGGATTCAGAGACTCCGACATATTGGACGATAGGACCAAAAGAAATCCCATGAGTTCAATAAGGACAAGTGCAGAGTCCTGCACATAGGACAGAACAGTCCCATGCACCAGTACAGGCTGGGGACTGACTGGCTAAGCAGCAACTCTGCAGAAAAGGGCCTTGGGGTTACAGTGGACAAGAATCTGGATAAGAGCCAATAGCATAACCTTGTTGCAAAGGCTAGTGGCATACTAAGCTGCATTAGTAGGAGTGTTGCCAGCAGATCAGGGGGATTCTTCCCCTCTTTTTGGCACTGGTGAGGCCACATCTGTAGTACTGTGTCCAGTTTTGGGCCCTGCCACTACAGAAAGGATATAGACAAATTAGAGAGAGTTCAGTTTAGGGCAACAAGAATGGCTATGGAGCTGTGGCACATGACTTCGGAGGAGAGGCTGAGGGAACTGAGTTTATTTAGTCCGGAGAAGAGAAGACTGAGAGGGGATTTAATTGCAGCTTTCAACTACCTGAAGGGAGGTTTGAAAGAGGATGGAGCTAGACTGTTCTCAGTGCTGACAAATGACAGAACAAAGAAAAATATCAAGTTACAGCAAGGGAAGTTGAGTTTAGATATTAGGAAAAACTTTCTCACTAGGAGGATAGTAAAGCATTGGAACAGGTAAACCAGAGCAGTTGTGGAATCTCCATTTTTGGAGCTTTTTAAGACCCAGGTAGACCAAGCCTTGCATGGGATGATACAGTTGGGGATGGTCCTGCTTTGCACAGGGGGTTGTACTAGGTGACCTCCTGAGGTCCCTCCCAACCTTCATGTTCTATGATTCCCTGATCCTATGATCCAGCATGCATCCAAGCCCAGCCTGACATATGAACCACATGCAATGTGTATCCTGGACTGGCCACACACAGCTTCTGCATGCAGTTGTGTTTCTCAGACCAGCCCCATCCACCATGTGCAGTGCATAGCACATGCAGCATGTGTCAATTCCAAGACCCATGGGCCGTATCTGACCCCCCGGAGATAGAACAAAAGCCTCTGTTTTGATTATTTAACATTCTTGTTGGGCACTAACTCACTCCCAGAAAAAGGAAAAAAAAAAGGAGTTTTAGTCCTGTGTCAGAGGGATGCTGAGAGAGCGCATGATGCTGTAGAAGAGACAGAAAAGTTGTCTGTTTTCCAACCCCTCACTTACACAGTGGTCCTTGAGGACATCCATCCTTCCCTAAGTGGACTTATGATGAAAGGAGATCAGTTTTCACAAGTTTGAGAACTTTCTGGACTTGCTTTCCTGCGGGGAGGAAAAGAGGGAGAGCAGAGGGACAGATGGGCCACCCAACAAGTGATAATAGTTAGGTGAATGTGTGAACTGCTCATTTCCTGCATGCTTTTCTGAGTGCCTGTGCCCTTCAACATATGCTTACTTTGCCTGGTTTTGGAGTCTGATAGTATTCCCTGTGTGTTCAGTTGTGCCATACACATTCACATTAGCAGTTTGCTGTATACCAGAGATGTCCGAGTCCCACATTCCTATCGCTGCAGCTACAAGTAGAGTCTCTGATAGCTAGGGAGGGGAGGTAGGCCCCTTAAGCATCTCACTGGTAGGATGCCCTACATTTCCAAGCTAATTTTTGGAGACCAGCCTTGGTTAGCTCTCAAAGAAGTTGCCATTTCTTTTTTGATGTCCTCAAGGCCTTTGGCATGTCCTCCCACCAGATCACCATGCTTGAGTAACTTGATGAACATACCATCTTTTGCAGCTGGTTTATGCTTCACCACCAAGGAACTGGTCAGGGGGTCAGTCCTGTTCTGCATGTGCAGGCCAATTTCCTCTAATCCCTTGACTAAGAAATTCACTCATTCATAGAGTTTGGTCCTCTACCAGCCCTGGCCAGCCACTGCCCACTGGCAGTTCTCAATGTGGGCTTGACATGGCATGCAGAGCATTGTTCCACAAGGAGCTTGGTATACTCAGCTGCAAGGTGAACTTAAATATCTCCCACACCCAAGCTGGTGCCAAGGAGCATGCTGGAGATGGTGTGTGCTAGCAGCCCACGAATACACCTTGTCAGCATTCGGAGTAGCCCCCAGCAGTGAGACAGAGAAGATGCATGGCAAATGGTTCCAAGAAAACAGCACATAATATGTTCTGATATGTCCCTGCCAGCCCAGCAACCTGTGACTGACTCAATAACACAGTGGCTGAAAGGGATCTTGGAGTCATTGTTGACTACAGGATGGACATGAGCCGCCAATGCAAGGAAGCGGTCAGTAAAGCTAACTGCACCTTGTCGTGCATCTACAGGTGCATCACAAGCAGGTCCAGGGACATGATCCTTCCCTTCTATGTGGTGCTGGTCAGGCCACAGTTGGAGTGCGGTGTCCAGAACTGGCATCATGAGGGATGTAGCTAACCTTGAGAGGGTCCAGAGGAGGGCCACTCGCATGGTCAGGGGGCAGCAGGCCAAGCCCTACAAAGATAGACTAAAGGGCCTGAATCTATTCAGCCTCCACAAAAGAAGACTGAGAGGGGATCTGGTGGCCGTCTATAAACTCACCAGGGGGGACCAGCATAAAATAGGTGAGCCTCTGTTCCCCCAGGCATCACCTGGGATAACAAGGAATAATAGCCACAAATTGATTGAGAGCAGGTTCAGGCTTGATATCAGGAGACATTACTTTACGGTTAGGGCTGCCAGGCTCTGGAATGGGCTCCCAAGGGAGGTGGTGCTCTCCCCTACCTTGGGGGTCTTCAAGAGGAGGTTGGATAGATATATGGCTGGGGTATTATGATCCCAGCATTCGTTCCTTCCCAGGGCAGGGGGTCGGACTTGATGATCTGTTCAGGTCCCTTCCGACCCTAGAAATTATGAAACTAACTATGATTCCATGCCAGTGGCTTGATTGTATCTGAGTTTGAAAGAGCAGAATGAAACTACATTGTTTGCATGTCCATGACAAGTGTGTGAATGTCCTCCACCCAGCAGGGTGGGCACCCCAAACCCTTTTCCTGGTCTGAGTATCATCAGGAGAGCAAACCCTGCCCCAATTCTGGGGTGAATGAAGGACCTCAGATGAGTGGAGAGTACTCTCTACATTTGCTCTTGCCTGCATATGCTCTGACTGCAACACCTGGGTCCTGACTTGTGTCCTGTGATTATATCCCTCCTGCCTGGAAAGGAATTACGCTGAGGACAAAAGCATATAAGAAGAGGGCTGTCTGGTAAAGTGGGAGGTGACTCAAATTCCTTGCCTCAGGGACTAAGCTGCCAGAGTGTCAGCGTGGAAATCTCTCTGTGGAAACCGTATTGGTGGGGGATGCATATATACCACCCCATGATATAATCCTGCATGGTCATCGCTACTGCCAGAGATTTTCGCCTGTGGAACAAGATTTTGCTCTGATGAGCTTGGAGGCCACTGGGCATTTCAATAATGCTAGGGAATATTTTTCAGGGTCTCACACCGCCATAACATATGGGGCATTTCAGATGTGCTCTTGGTTAGGGCTGAGAATGGCTTCTGGCAGAGTGCCCCATGGATGGAGGCATCCAACACCACACTGAGCTTGGGAAAAGGTAAAAAGGTTTCTATGCTATTGTGCTGTCTGCAGACCTGAGGTGCCTGTGCCTCCTTTGGGCCCCATATCTTACTCCAACTGCTCTGCCTACCCCCTGTCCATGCATACATCAGTCCCACTGCTCTTTGATGGGAGGTAATGTGACTTACCATGCTGTGTACTGCCTGTGTCTCCAGAGTTCATAGTCAGCTGTTCTGGTTGCACCCTGAAAACAATACCGATGTCAGGGAGCTGTCAGGAGGGATGTGCTTCTCTGAAAGGGGAAGCATCTGCCACTGTGTCATTGTTTATGATTTCAGTAGATAGAGCCACCATCCTTTTGCTTTCAGCAACGATCCCTCCCTGGAGCTTTTGAGAGCTTCTTCTAAGACATTGTTTTGAGCAGTCAATATTGATTCTTGGTATTCTTAGTGGGTAGTGTGCATTGCCCTCTGGAAAGGTGTATGCTGTGCCCCTTGTTTGTAGAGATGTGAACCTGCCAAGGCGTATCCATTGATTCTTTGGAAACGTTTAGCCAGGGAGATACCCAAGTCAAAGCCTGTCTTGAACCAGCTTGAATCTTGTCTTTAGTGCTACACACAACCTTCATGAAATAAATGAACTTTTATTGATAAATCAAACTTCTCTGCAATACACACTTGCATCAGTGTATTGTAGCTAAAAACAGCGGCTAAAGAAATTGTCGCTGCTGGAGATTAAAGGAAGTTTAAAAGCCTACTATCAAATGTGCCAAATTCGGGAGTGCTTACTTGAAGATTCTTGTTTTGCTTTTCAGAGTCTAGAAATCACATAACAAACTCAAAGTTATAAGTCTTCATGTCTGAGCGGGGCAATAATGTGGTTTCTGTTTATGCTTGCTAGCTTGCCTGTCTGTGTTTATCTGGGGTTGCAGCTAACTGATCACATACCATATCTGCTCCACTGTGGTAAACCAGCACTATTTGCTTTGTTATTTTCCTTGAGGTACTTTTTAAAATGCTTCCAGACATCAAGCAACCAAATTGCTCTAGGAGATCTTGGGCCCGGTTGTGCTACATCACTCAAGAAGTGCACATGGTGAGCAAATGCTCATAAAAATGTGCAATGTAATGAGGCGCAGAGAGGACACATGGCCCTTTCACAGAAGGAACATCTCCAAGCCTGTGCACAACATGGGAAGAGATCACAGGTTCACATTATATTGCTAAGGGTAAAGAGAACAGATCAGCTGTAATCCTGTGGAGAGAATGACCAGTGAACCTAATCATAAGCCTTCCAGTGTCTCTGGAAACTTCCTTGTCTCTGGATGGTTATAATTCACCCACCCTGCTATGGCTCTCTGTTAGTCAGCCTGGAGACCAGTATCATTCTGCTCTTTTCTTCCAGATATATTGATTCATTACTGCAGAATCACATTTCTTCCCTCAGCTTCCCTGTTACTATGGGCTAGAGCACCTTGGACTTCAAAGCTACTTTTACCAGTTTTATTTTATACTCATTATATGCCTTATCTTGGTAGCATCTAGAGAGAGCACATATGACACATGCTTTCTCTTTATGGCAATATCCATTTTTACTTTGCCTCTGCTCAGATGGAGTGCTACGTTGGCAATTACTTTTATACAGCTTACACTGAAATGTGCCCATGAAGATGAAGAGAATAACCATACACCTGTTGTACCACACAGTACAGTCTTTTGGGACATTTTTGCCTTTTTTTTCTTTGTACAGCATTCTACAGACAGGAATGGGCCCGGTCATCTTCAGTATTTTCTGCAATGTAATTGCTCAAATAAATGTGCTAGCACATTCCATATATTTCTAAGGCACTTGAATGGCTTAGACATGCAAGAGGCAAGGATTTTTGGGGTGATATTTTTATTGCACCAGCTGCATGCTAACTGCCTGCTTAGAAATGCAAAATATGTGTTTGGAATCGTAAATCACCATATACTGATTTTTTTTAAGTATATAGGTCTTTGAGAGTGTTGCCTTAGAGGTGGGGGAGGGAAGAAGAAAAGTGAGACCAAGTCTGTTGCTTAGCTGCCTACAACTTTTGGCAATGGATCAGACAAACAAGTTCAGCAGAAAGTCGATGTAATTTTATTGGACCACACTGTCTCAAGCAATTAGAAAAATATTTGTAAAACATCAGATGAGGAGGAGGAACGCAGAGCCCAATAATGCAAAACAATGTTTATAAGAGAGAAATCATGAAACTGAAAGAGTAAACACAATTACTCTATCAGCACCTCCTGTTCTTCTTAAGATAACTTAAAAGCAGAAAGTTTCCCTAATACTTTTGAAAATTTTCAGTTACAAAGCTCAGAAACATTTATTTCTATAGTTGCATGATCCTCTGAATATACTTGATGCTCAAATGTAATCATCAGCAGTGAACTTCAAGCATATATACATTTTTAATACATGGACTTTTCATACATAGATCGGCACAGCCACATACTTGGGCAGTGTTTTCAAATGTGTATTTGTTGAAGAATTATGAAGTTTTGATCTATAGTGATTTGTTTAGAAGAACTACAGAACATACAATGTGTGAGAGTTGCACAAATAAACTGCTACCATCTCCTGAAATGTCTCTTTGGGAATATCTCCTTCCTTTTAAGTGGCTATGCTGAGAAAAATAACTTTGATAACATATAAAGTGCAAGCTCTTGCTGACTCAATGACAGTGATAGCTATACACATTTCTTCTTCACTCTTTTTTTTTTGTCAGAAACTTGCCTGGATCGTCAGCTAGAACAACTTCTATTCTTTTTTACCGAGTAGAAATATTCCATTTTCTGCCCAAGTTAACAGACATCATAGCATTTGCCACATTAACTGTTTTCTTACAATTTCACTTAATGAGGTATTAGTGTATAGGAAGCATTTATCCATTAATACTAGGATAAGTCGTTATTGCTTGACCATTACCAGTTATCTCATGAATAGGGTTGAACATGATGCAAATATAACTGTGTCCTTAAAAGGCTCTATTAAGATTAATAATGGCCTGAACTACAACATTTGGTGCAGATTTTTTAACATGCCTAAATTTAAGCAGTTTTTTTTAAATGCCAGTAGAAGTTTATCTCTTACTAAGATTAAAGCAATCTTCTGGGGCAGGTAACTACCTGGCATTTGCACATACTTCTTCAACAAAGAGGCAAGGAGCCTTATCCTATGATGCATCCTGAAGGCTAAAGGAACATATACAATGCTAAAGGTTTTCATAGTCCATATAAACATCTGAGATTCCAGTTGCTTATCTGAATTTCAAGACCAGTGGTTTTCAACTTTTTTTGGATTTGAGGAACTGCTAAATAGCCCCGAGGCACCCCTCAGAAAATGCCAGCTCTCCGTTTTCACTCTTTTTTGACTACAGAGAAATAATAGAGCAGTTTTCCTATTGTGAAGAACTTGGAAAGACCACAACTAGGGGTCTTCTTTTGATATCTCTGGGTTTATCTTGTGAACTCATAGATCTAGCAGTGCTAACATTGTGTGGCACCCTTGGAAGTATTTCAAGGCACCTCAGGGTGATGTGGCTTATATAATTCACTTTTTTTTCCACAACAGCAAAAGACAGCTCTCACAAATGCATAATTCATATCAGGTAAGTTCGTAAGGTTGCTGAAGAAAGGAATTTTTCCACATATATTGGTTATGTAGTTTGAGGAAGCTTGAGAAGCATGCCATAACTGTGGTGAGTGAATTACTGGAGTTTCCAGTGATTTCAGTCTAACATCTATGACTTTTCAAGAGCAGGTTAGATGGATATTTGTCTGGAATGGTTTAGTCATCAGATGGATGATCCTTCTCTAAGCAGAGGGCTGGATTAGATGATCTCATGAGGTCCCTTCCACCTCTACTTTCTTATGATCCTACATTCACTAACAAAAATTCTGTGTGATTCATCTAATTGTATGCTTAGAGCAATTCAAGATAGCCTGAGCAAAAATTTCCCACAAAACTCCCAAATCAACCTGAAATCTGAAAGGTTTGAATGTTTATTTCCAACCTGGCCTGGCCAGCAAACATTTAACAAATCTGTGCTATTCTCATAGTCATACTTACAGCCACTGAAAAACTTGACTGCTAAACATGAACATCTGCTTCAGCAGACCCTTTAAGTTCAAGCATTCAGGTTTACTTGTAGGGATTAAATCCATCACTTCAATCAAATTCAGTCAAATCCAGCAACATTTCCCTTCCCCCTCCTTCCTTGAATAGTCCAGTTACTTAGCCATTCATTAATGATTTACTGATATCAGTGAAAACTATCTCCAGCATGGCAGACTTTAGTTAGCATGTTCAGACCGGACTCAGGATTTCAAGATATATATAGGTCTAAAGAAGGCAGCCATGTTTGAAACTGTATTTATGATGAAACCAGCAGCTCCAAAAAACAGCTTAGTTCTGGTTTCCTTATATGTATATACTCTGTAATATGTTTGTCACATGCTAGAAAGGAGTGTTTTGCATTCCAAAAGCATCAGAGAATGACTTCTTGACAAGACTAAAACTCTTTTAATTTATAGTGGACAATAAGGTCATAGCAGAAGAAAGGAACATTGTTACAGTGTTTATGCCAGGCTGTTCCACATTTACTCACATTGGTTTGAAACAGAGTTGCAATTAAAGCCCTGACTGATACTTTGAATTTTTAGGGAATAATATTTGGGAAAAACAAATTGTAAAATTAATCTTTTCCCATAAGCATTAGGTATTCATGGCGGGTAGTCTGATTTGTATAAAAAAGAAGCGCTCTAAACTTTCAATCAAATTTTCTTATGAATATAAGCTAAACATTTGAGGTTTGTAAAAAAAGTTTAAGACTTCACAGCAAAGTGGGTTTTAGAGAGAAATTTTAATGAAGAAGTAAGCTGTTTGGGGCATGAACAAACAGTGGCTGTTCCAAGTTCACTACTCAGCATGAAAAATGGCATGAAGACAAGGATGGATGGACACATAAAGAGGAGGGACTAATTGGAAAATTAGATAGTGGGTGAAGAAGGACATGAAAATGAGAGGCAGGCAGGAATTAAGTTAATGCGGTTAGCTTATTTGGGGAGTTTCCGTTAGTTCAGAAACAATGAGGTTGGAAAGTAAGTATGGTACAGAAATGTACATTTTAAGAAAGATCTCAAATTTAATAAGGCATCTTTTTGCAGGAATACCTCACCCATATTATTGTAAGTTTGTTTGTGTCCTTTGCCGGGATTACTGCTGGGCAAACATAAGGTAAGAAAACCATTGCAAAAAAAAGTATTTACAAACATTCATTTGACTAAAACCACAACTTTCTTTTGATGGTGTTTGCTTTTCCTCATCATTCATACAAGCAATGTTTTTGTTTCTTTGAATATTTGCAATGAGAGAAAGAAGAGAGAATCTTGAATACTTGTGAGCATATGTACATTTGGACGAAGCATTCATAATAGCACCTTTAAACTTCTGGAATGAAGGCTTGGTACAGATATGAAATATTGCTTTATAAGGAACAGGTCTGAACACGTAAAAACACAGCATTGTAGGGACTGTTTTGTTCCCTCAAGCTAAGAACAAACCCCAGGCACTAATGTGGTCTATGAAATAAGAAGAGTATGGACACAGCGTCTTTTGTAGGTAGGTTCCCTAGCTGCCACTTCTCACAATTCTTGAGCAGACACAATGAAATAAGCTAGACAGGATGTGTCATTCTGGCAACCGGAATGACCTATACTGAGAATTTGAAAACACTTAATGCTTTCCATTAATATAGCTGTCTGCTTAAGTCACGTTTTAAAACTAGGTATGTGCATACATAATCAGAAAGCAATATTCCTCTGGAAAAGAAGAAAAAGGTTTAAAATGTCCTAATCCTGATTGCCTCGTACTCTCTTTCCCTTAATGTGCATCCTTGTTCTTTAACAAATCAAAGCCTCAGTGAGTTTTTCAAACTCCTCCTTCTCCTAAAGCTTCATAATTTAATTAGCAGAAACAATTACATTATGAAGGACTTTTAGAATGCAGGATTCCAAAAAAGATTAGACATCTTTATGTATAATGAGACTATCAGCAGTTATCTTACTAGCCTTTTTTTAGGCAGGATATGAGCCCATGTGTTTCAGGGCATAAGCTGACCACTAATGACTTGAGGTTAGAAAGAAACTTCCTTTATGGACAGGGTATTCCATAACCATTCACTATGGGATTTCTTCCACCATCTTTTGAGTACATGCTATTGACCAGTGTCAGAGACTGAGTACTGGGCTAAACAGGCTTCTGGTGTGTTTCAGTACATAAGTTCTTATGTTCCTATGTGTTTAGTCAATAAATCTTCATCAATGGAGAATTTTTGCCAGTCCTTGCTGGGAGGGAGAGCTGGAAGAACCAGTCCATGGAGAGAGAGGGGACCTATATGGAGAATGTTTAATACTGCTCTGTCAGTACCAAGTAAATTCCAGCATTCCTGCTTGGGTACGGCACTGCCAATTTCTCCTGCCTTCCAGTTCATCGTTTTCTTAATAATTCTGTGTCTTTTTTCACTTACTCTCCTTATACCAGGAGCAGGAACTCTTTTTGCAAGGCATTGAGAAACCTCATTCCCCTTTAAAGAAAACAAGGTTTGAGATGAGTTGGGGTAGGAGTTGGGGCCTGTGTGGAGGTTCCCAGTAGCACTACTTGCAGGGGTTCCTTTTTTCACCCTTTCCTTACCCTTTTCTCATGTCATTTCTTCTGCCCTTCAGTTTCTCATCTTCATCTCTCTTCTGCCTCCCTTCCTGCTTCATTATATATAAATTATTTTAGTTTAAATCAGGGGTGGGCAAAATGCAGCCCGGGGGCTGGATGCGGCCCACCAGGCCATTCTATCTGGCCCCTAAAAAATTTAGAAAATGAATATTTTTCTGCCCTGGGCTGCCTGTCATGCGGCCCTCGATGGCTTGCCAAAACTCAGTAAGTGGCCCTCTGCCCAAAATAATTGCCCACCCCTGGTTTAAATCGATAGCCAAGGAGGTCTCACGTGTAAGCAAAATCAAAACTAGGTGTTAAGGAAATATGGCATGAAAGGCTGATCTCAAAAGTTCTCTTTTCCTAGGAACCAGAAACAGAGAACAGTAGCCTTCCAGGTCAGTTTTGCATTGCAGCAAAAACTGTATTGGGTGGCTTAGCTTCAAGCAGTTGAATCAGGAGACCTTTCTCTCATTGGATTTGCAAGTGCAAGTCCACACTGAAGCTACATGTTAGTGTGGCCAGCAAGGAAACAAATTTTAAAATCCCAGACCAAGAGTTTGTCATCATCTTCTTGTCATATGAATCCATGTATCCTTCATAGTAAAGTAACAGAGACAAAACATTAGTGCTTTGATTTGAGCCAGAATAATCCACCCTAATTATATTCTTAAACTATGAGTATGCCACTCCTCAGAGATAAATAACCTTTGATTCAAATAGATGTATGTTTTAAAGTCTCTTTAAATATCAGGTTATTTTTTTTCCCCTCAGAATTTGCTTTTTCCTGTCATATCTGTTGTGGTAGTTCATCGCATGGCAGAAGAACTTCCAAGATTATAATATATTAGAGCTGACTGAAAAATGTCACATTGAAAAATATGCCAGCCAAAACCAGATTAGTTTGAAATTGTTCTTTCTTTTTCTATTTTTTTTTACATTTTCCCTATCTTTTTACTAGCTCTGTAAGATATTTCTATTTAAGTGTGAAATATATTGAATATGAGCTTATGGTATACATTAGTACAGTGCTGGGAAAGTACTATCTCAATGTAAACTGGCTTTAAATTTCCATAGAGACATATATGCTAACATCACCTAGAATGAGTTACCAACACTGAGTGTCAGTTCATTCCAGCTGTTTAGGTATGTGGCAGTGAAATGACCCATGAACAAGAAAAATACACACATTGGTTCTGCAGTATGCACTAAGTAATCTGAAGCAGGGGGCTGCAACATCAGTTATAGCTTGCAAGTTCCCACAAGGGTTCCTTAAAAAAAAGTTAAGAAAGCACAGAAAATGCACAGATCACGCTTTTAGAGTGAAGAAAAAAATAAATGAAAGAGGTTTTAAATTCATTGCACATAGACACATTATTTTAATCTGCTTACAGAAACAAGAAAACCAAACAAAGTCATCTTTGTCTTGGTTAATAACATCAATTGACATCACCACCAGTCAAAATCAGCTGACACTCAGATATAACAAACAGTCCTGAGTAGGTTATATTTTAATGTGAGAGATGTTATTTGCTGGTGAATGGCAGGTTTAAACCATGGCTGTTAGTCCATCACATAGCACATCCTCCTTTAGTCATACTTAGATTGAAATGAGCTGAGGGCTAGATTTTTGGCTTAGGCACTCAGGCACATCAGAGGATGTGAAGAAACTGCCTAGTAGCTGAGTCCCCAGGATGAATCCTGGCTGACTCATCTAGAAACCTCTGTGAGTAAACCCAGCCCATGTTCTCCAGTGCTTCCACTTAACTGGTTTGAACGTGACAGCAATGCTCTTATGACCCACTGGTGGCCAGCCAGTTACTTTAGCTGGGGAGGGAGAGCAGGGCATGTGATCAAGAAGGAGATAGAGAGGAGGGTGGAACTGTGATCCTGCCATCATCCCAAGCCTTGAGGTCTATAGCGGGGAGAGGGTGTCTTATCATTGGGGTAGAGACATTTGGTGCTGGAGGCATTTGGTGGACTCTGTAAAAGTGACAGCCTGAAGCAATCACTCCACCCCCCCCCCCCCATATTGATCTATGCTGCTGCCTTCTACTAGGTCACAGGCTTCTTTTCTGCCTCATGAGCTGATTATTTTGTGTTAGACAATGTTACTAGTAAAACTAAAGTAACCCAGTCAGGAGGAATTGGACCTCAGGACTTCTCCTCCCAGGGACTGCTATAAACACTTGGCTACAGATTCACACTCCCTATTGCTTGCTTACTTCTGGCCCATGAGCCTTGCACTTTTGCCTACCCAGTATGCCATGCTCAATAGGAGAATTGCCTATGAAGGAGTAAGAGCTATATAGCCTTGCGATCAAAGTACTTCCTAGTATAAGGGTAAGGCAGGAAGTTCCTTACAGTACCCTTTTGTTTAGATATGTGGGTAATGAAACTAAGGAGATTCTGGCCTTGAAGTTCATCTCTTTTATAATGAGGGATATAATATTAAAAATGAAGTACCCAATGAAGTAAAGCTAGTCAATATGGTAAATCTAGCTAATAACATATTTCACCTACAGATGATCAAAACATATTCCTCATCTTTGCTATCACTGAACCAAAGCAAACCTTTAAAAACTTTTAGTTAGTTTATTTAATGATGACTTTTATGTTAATAGACTTTTGCCAATAACCTGAGCAGAAAGAAACTGTAAGAAAGTCTGTCTTTTCATATTTTCTAGCCCTCTATTTAAGATTCTGGAAGTCTGGGTAGTTTAGATAAGCACCTACTATTTTTGAAGCCTGTCCAAAAGAGTTGTTGCCATTTGCTTAGTAGTATATATAAGACGTTAATGGATGGGACACAATTTTCTTCAATGGTAGAGGAAGTTGATGGATGAAATATTTTTTTAAATCTCTTATTCAGTAACTAGCAGGACACAGCATTCTAGAGGCTGAGATAAAGGGTGTTTGTGTGTGTGTGTGGCTGAGGGGAAGGGGCACAGCAGGGGAGCAAAATGCTAAGAATATCAGTGCACCAGATGAGATGTCAGTGGAATAGAAAGTCATCACAGGATAATGGTCTCCTGCTGCTAAATGAAGGCCAAGGCAAAGCAGATGTTGACTCAAAACAAAGAAGTTTATTTTCAAAGCAAAAGACACTGATCCTGTCACTGTAATAGCTATACCAAACTCCTGCTATAGAGACATTCACTTGATATGATACTTGATAGGCATTTGTGGGGAAGGATGTCACTTACTCCTTGTAGTCTTATTGAGTTGCTATGCTTATTTACTGGGCGGGGGAAAGCCTTATTGTTAAATTCACCAGGGTTAGCAATGAAAATACAAGTTTTTGTAAAAAATTCACTTTCCTGAAACAGCAGTCAATTATAGTCAGCTCCCCAAGAGGCTGTTTGCCTCACCAGGGTTGTGAAAAGTTAAACTGTTATTCTATGGCATGTGTGTATGTCTACCAGGCTGTTGTCATCCCTACCCTGTTTAAACTTGGACAACATATTGGAAACACCTGAAATCTTTGGAGCATTTCCATCAGCCATGTTTTCTGAAAATCCTCTGTATCAGCTGGAAGGACAAAAGAATGCATGCCAACATCCTGGCTCAAGCAAACACTACTAGCATTGCAGCCACCACCAGCATTTATGTGACACCAGCTCTGTTGAATAGGACAGGTCCTAAGGATGCCTGATAACTGGCTACCAAAACAGATCCTATACTCCCAACTCACAATGGTCACTACTCTAAATGTGTGCGAAAGAAGAGATTCAAGGACACTTTGAAGGTTGACCTAAAGAAATGTGATATTAACATTAACATACCTGGGAGATTCAGGCACCCAGTGCCTCTGTGATGTATGACAAGGCAGATAGATGAGAGAGATAAAAGGAAAGGGCTGTGTGTGACCTCACATCATCAAGATGTATTCCTTCCTTATGGAACTATTTGCTACATCTGCAGTCAAACATTCAGATGTCAGACTGGCATCTTCAGTCATCTCTGGACTCATCAGTGACTTCCCTATTTTACTGTCACTCCTGTTTTTAGCACTTATAAACGATGGCAGTCCTGGAGACAGGCACCTTAAGCCAAATATTGGCCCTGCTGTAGTCAGTGACAAAACACTCATTGACTTAATTAGTCCAGGATTTCACCTATGTGTTTCTCCAGAACAGAGACAAGTACACAGCATCCTGTGGAAACTCTCCTCCTCATACTACTGTGCCTAAACTTTGCTGGGGACAAATTATCTTGGATAAGCTGCTCTTTCCTCTCGCTCATTCTATTGCTGTAGGCCAGTCATTTAATCTCTTTAGCCCTGTTCCTCGCCTATGAACTGCACTTCCTCTCTGACAGCCTTTGTCTTTGCTGTGCATTTGGATTGCAAACTCTTCAGGGCAGAGGTTGTCCTGTCTAGAATGTGTTTGTACAATGACTAACTTTCTGAGGTTAGGGTCTCAAACAGGGGCTCTACACACTACTGTAATATGCATAATGATGATGACAGTGCTACCACACAGGACCAAAGAGCCCATCAACCCAGTGGACTGCTCTCCACTGAGTCACTTAAGTTCTTTATAAAGTTTAGTCTTAGCCATCTCCCAAAAACTTTGTATATTGGGTATGATGCAAAGCTTTTTCTTGAAACTTAAAATCTGTGTTTGCCGCCTCTAACTAGAAATTGGTCAAACTTATTTTTAATTTTGGAAAACTTTTTACTAAATTAAGCATTTTTACCTGTTCTGTGATTTTTATCATTTGTTTTCAGCTTCTTCCCATCCATGCAAGGCTGCTTCCAGTATCTATACAATGTACATACTCTCTATGTGCTCAAACAAAAATCAGAATGGCACAAAGCATAAAAATCAGCCTTTACATATAATTAAGAATATATATAATTATATCAGAGCTTGTTGGAAGACACAGGCATAACATCATGCTTCTAAATCGCAGGTCTAAGGAAAAAAAGTAGCCACTATTCACAAAATAGCAGCTCTACAGCTGACCATGGTCAGCAAGCATATTTTTAAACACCATTGTCTTTGTCTATTCTAGACACCAAATGGTATTTAAAAATGAATTAATTAAAATGTGCTAGGAATGTACCTGCTAAACACCCCTTATTTTCCTTGTCTAGACAGGGCTTTAATCTCTGTGCTTTGGTTCCCCAACTGTAAAATGGGGATAATGATACTTCCTTTCTTCCCCACTTTGTTTACTTTGTCTATTTAGATTGTGAAATGTAGGGCACAAACTGTCTAGCTGTGTGTTTGTACAGTGTCCAGCATATGCGGGGCATTAATCAGGGTTTGGGCTTTCAGAGAAATATGGAGTTTTGTACCATTCAGAAAGGAGTATAGTTAAATGAATCCATTTTTATCACGATCATTGCTAAGGTGATCTGTTACTACTGAGATGTTTATCCCCATGTATTTAAATTCATTTGAGTTGAGATGGTCTCTCAAAATTTAGAGGATAGGAACTGAAGTAAAGTTCACAGCCTTTTTACTGAAAAACAGGTTGGGAATGATTGATGCCAGGCATAATCCCAACAGAAAGTAAAGAAGATTGCCATGTAAGAAAGTAATTTGAAAGTAGTCAGCTAGGCTTTAGAAACAACCTAGATAGATTTTGAAAAGCAATGTAGACCATCTGTAAAACAAGGACAGAAAGGACAAGAAGACGACTCCCAGATTGGAGCAATGGAATGGACCTAGGAACATTCTTCCGGATTCACACAAATAGTCCCAGTATACCCATGGATGAATCAATATATGAATATCTGGGCATGGTTCTGTCCTCAGATGCATGACTGTAGCATCTACTGAAGTCCGTATCTGACAGCATTACTGAGCAAAGTAAGTCTGTAAAACTTGGGCAAAGCTTTTGTGAACAACATTTCAAATAGTTTGGAACTTCTTATTTCATGCAGAACCAGAAAGCTAGAGGCATTCAGAAAAGAAAAAAATATACTAGGCTAAGGGGCTAACATAACAAGTACGTTCACTTTGTTTCTGAAGTTTGGAATGAGGTTATTACAGGGTTCCCTTGCTTTATGCTGTACATGCGTTCCAGGAAAAAGGCGCATAACTCAAATTTGCAATTTGACTTTACAACAAAGTGGAGCTGTGCAATCCACTTTACAATGTAACAAATAGGGATACGTTCCAAAACCTCAATTGTACTGAACGCTAGACCCATTTCTACCACTTTTACAAGGCAATGTTGGTACTCACCAACAGCAGACAGTCTGCACAAGCACAGGACACTATCATAATGGGGATAGCAACTACAGAAACATGTGTCGCAGACAACAAGTGAGGAGCACAGATCCACACAGGAGACTATATTTTAGTGCGCATCACTCCCAGAGTGCACTGCACAAAGCAACTGACTGCAGGCTTCCACCACACCGATCGCATAAGGGTGAATTTACCGTGCATACAATGAATTTGGTATAAAAAGGGTCATCGCATAAGAGCGAATTCGCACATACAGAACCCACATAAAGTGAGGGAAACCTGTATTATAACATAAAACTGACAATGTATTTGGGTCTATGGGAGACACAAAGGGTGGGGTTCTACTTCCCTAAATGGCATGTTTCTAGCCATTTAAGTAGTGGTTTTTCCTTTCACACATTTTATATTCTATAACTCCTGAACTGTAGTTACATAAGTAAACATCCATACACTGGGTATATATACATAGCTACACACTGGTTGGGTATGTGTGTGGCTATATACGTCAATGCTTAAGTAAGTTATGAAAATGTAGCCAAGCAAAAGGCCTAAACTAATGGGTATTAGAAGCAGAAATGGGAGAAGAAAAACCCATCTTTAGGCCCTAGGTGCTCAGTCCTCAGCATGCAAGCCAGATCCAGGTACGGAGCCATATCATCTAGTCTATGGGGCTTCCTGTGGGTGATGGGGGAGCTGTGGCAATGAATCGCTGCTTCCCTGCTGCCAAATTTCCAGACCTGGAAGGCCCTGCAGGCCAGATTGTGTGGCCTTGCACACTAGATTGGGCATGTGCAACCGATCGGGGCAGTGCAGGCCCAATTGGGGTGGTACAGGGATACATGGGGCCAATTGGGACGTGTGGGGTTGTGCAGGGCCTATTAGGATAGTACAGGGCCAATCATGGCAGCACAGGGTTGGCCGGGGCAATGCAAGATGACACAGGGCTGATTGAAGTAGTGTGGGGCTAATGGGAGCAGTGCACAGGGCCAATCGTGATGGTACAAGGTGGCATGGGGCTGACTGTAGCAGTGCAGAGAGGTACACAGGGCTGATCAAGGAGGTACAGGATGGCACAGAGCCAATTTAGGCAGTGTAGGACTGATCCAGGCAGCACAGGATCAATTAGGGCAGTGTGGGGTGGTGCAGAGGGCTAACAGAGGAGGTACAGGGTCGATCCCAAGGCAGCACAGGACCTGATCCTGATGCTCAGGGCCCAATCTGGCTTCCAGACCAGCCCCACGCCACTCTTCCAGACTGTGGGCTCAAAATGTGGAGCCCTACTGCTATAGGCCCAACAGCTGACTAGTTAGGGCACTTTTCCAGGAAACTAGAGATCCAGATGCTAGGCCCCCGGAGGGAATTTGAACCCATGTCTCTCTAAGCACCACATCACAGTTCAAGCATTGACCTGGGCTTTCACCAGTGCTCCTTTAGAAGCTGGCCCTATGTACAGCCATGATGGGGAGATATGTGGGACCAGGAGGAACCAAGCACTCTAGAAGGTGTAGAGCTCTGCAAGATGCCTGCTGCTCTGGAAGGAGAAGTCCTGCACCCTTTGCTCCTAATGGGTCAGAAGCATCTATACTACTCTGTATTGATTTGAACCAAAGCAAAGTACAATGGCTCAGCTCCAAAAGGCATGCTGGAGACTGCAGGCCCCTGGGACCTAAGAATGTTTTGAATTATGCAACAGCTTCATAAGCCTACACACTAGCCGTTGGGATGGTGGAGACAGTCCCCTAGTCTCTAATAAGCAGTCTGTGATGCTAGAAAAAAGGGAAAGAGAAAATTAAGAATCAGTAAATTGGTTTCAATAAATTAACAAGTAATCAGTCTTTTTACCCATCATTTGAACTGAAGCCCGAGATATGGATTTATCATTATTCGTCCATTGAGTGACTGGTTCCAATATCCACTGAAGTCAATGCCAGTCTTTCCATTTATTTAATGGTGCTAGATATGCCTGAATACCTAAGTACAGAACATCAGCTAGTATAAAATGTCATAGCTCAACTGAATTCTGCAAACTATAACAGCCAAAGATACACTCTCTAGTTTATACCAGCTGAGCATATGCACCCTCTGGTTAAGATAGGTATGGTGTGTACCATTACAGCCTCCCTGCATGTGTACAGGAGCCCACAGATACTGAGGGAAACATTGTTTTACCTGTATATAAGTGTCTTGGATTTCAGAATTGGCTGCTCTTTAATACACATAATATGCTTGGCTTGCTACAAGACAAAAAGATAAGCATTCATAATCATTCTATAAACACTCTGTAATTATAGCACATTGGAGCAGACTCAGTTAATCAAGTCTGCTGGAGCGTGGTAATTAACGCACTCCAGCATCATGTGTATCAGCATTGACCCACACTGAAAAACGGTGGCGGGGGTGCTTTAACTAAAGCTTGTTCAATGAGCTTTAGTTAAAGCACCCCCATCACCATTTTTCAGCATGTGGACACTGATACACGTAATGTTCCGGATGCTTTAATTAGTGTGGCTTTTGGAGATGCGCTAAGTGCCTTCCCCCCATCTCCCAGAGCACATCTATAAATACGCTAACTTAGGCACCTGGTTTTGAAAGTTTTATACAAATATAAATGTATAGCTTGTGGTATTTTGTTTTTTTGTTTTTGGTCCACTGGTTCCTGAGGATGTATGGGCACAACATTTGATTATTTTTCCTTTTACAAAATGCCATGATGCAAGAATAAATAGTTTTTATTTATTTAGTAGTGCATACTTCAGTTCATCAGAGATCTGAACTGGCCTGTCAAAAGGCTGTGCTGGGGAGCACTGGAGTGAAACACAGACATCTGCTCTGTCAGCTCTCTGTCTGCTTTCCTTATTAGCTTAAACCTAGCAGCAACACATGAAGTTCTATGAACTACATCCATTTCAGAGTCCTTTTTGGCTCATCACACCGTCCTATGAAGGCATAGCTATATCCTCAATATTATTTCCTAAAGACATTTAAAACTGACTTATGTAGTTCTTCAGAACTAATCCTAACAGTGCTGTCAGAAGCAAATGTGATGTGGTGGGAGAACCCGTGTGTATGACTTTCTAAAAGAATGATTCCAATAACTGCACAATACTCTCTAGCCTTGTAGTTTTATCCCCTAAATAGTACTTGGCAGAGGTACAGGAAGAGTGAAATAATTTGCTAAGTTTCTGTTAGTTACATTTACTTAACTTTGCAAAGCTCAGTGACAGTCAGACTACAAGCTACAAACAAGATTTTTACCACTTTAGGTGAGTGATTTTAAACCGACAGATGTTCCACCTGTACTTGTGGCTTCATTAAGGCGTGGCAGAGTGCAAGCATCCTCCAAATGGGTTTCTGTTAAATCCTACTCCTGTCTCTTAACAATGCTGCTGTCTTTGACCATAGTCTTGGTACAACTCTGTTTTGGGACCAGGCAGTTAACTGTAATGAGAAGGAGGAGTCTTCTCAATCTGTGTAGTCTTGTTGATTGATAATCTCTCTTTAGCAATTTGATTAAAATCCCACACTATGCAGATAAATATGCTGCTATAAATACTGAGAGACACAAGCATCTATGCTGCATTGAACTAAGCCCTATCAGTAATCATCTGGATTACCAGAACCCAGTTCAAAATTCTTCATACAGTTTTATTTTTTATGCTGATGAGGATAATAGAATTGTATGCTTATTTAACCATTAGATATAGCTTTTCTTCTGAGGGGTGTTTATACACACACACACACACACACACACACACACACACACACACGCGCACACACATTATTATATGTAATATATAGTATAATTTATACATACTATACATAAATATATGTATATATAATATATAGTATAATGCATATATTATATCGCTATTGGTTTTTGTAATACTGTATACTATAATATATAATGCATATTATAATATACAATATACATTTTAATATGTAATGAAATATATAATGTTGAATATGCAGTATAAATGGCATATTTATATACATTTACTATATGCTATCTTTCTATCTAATACTTTCCAGAATTTCTTTCTTTTCTCTTTGTTTTGCTTTAGAAGGCAAACGTTAGCATAATATGAAGTAAATTAGCATAACATGAGTAATCCAGTTTCTCATACAAGGAATATTATTGAAAGGAGAGAAAGCATGTCTTCTACATGAAGGCTTGTGTATAACAGCTAAAATCTTCGTTTTCCTGGTAGCAACAAACAAAATCTTTTTTCAAAAGAAAAATTGTCATTTTTTTCTTTTACTTTTGTTTTGATTGTTTGTCTGTTTTTGGAAAGGATAGAGAAAGCCACTACTTCTAAATCAATTTAAGTTTTACTTTGAGGGATTTTAGAGGAAAACGTACTTTTTATAGGCCTCAAATCAGCAGTCCATTGACATTCTGTGATGTGATTAAGTTCCATATTAGCCACATACTTACATTAATTGATTTTCATGACATTTAAGTACATGTGTTGAAAATGAAAAAGGTGCTTAAATGCTGTACTGAATTAGGATTAAAGCTCCTTAAAAATTCAATATTGCAAATGTTAATTCATCCTTACTAGGACCCATAAGGAATGTCTTCTTACTAAATGTAACTAGGGGGAGTTGGGACTGGCTAGATAACTCATATAGTAGATAATTAATTTGTACTAACAGAGTCTAAGAGCAGACCTCCTATGCTGCCTCATTTTTATTTTATTTCAGGATTGTGGGTATGAGGGTAAAAGAATGTTAGTTCTCAGTAGGAGAATTTCAGTAAATGCCTCTGTATTTGTCTGTTTATTCATAATAAGCAACCCATATTCCAGTCATTGTTGGTGATACATTGACAATGTGAAAATAAATATACACAACATGTAGGCAGAAAGTAATTAGCAGTGGTCCAAACAATATAAACAGAGGGGGAAAAGAATTTGATAGCACACTATGAAAATTAAAGCTTCATTACTGTTGAAACATCAAGGGCAGTTAGAAGCTGGCAAGCAAGATCTTTCAAACCTCTTAAAACAAATAATTATAAACAACAGCTTGTGCAGGAGATTTAATTGAAACCTGCTATTACTTCATAAGTACAGTAGATGTAAGAAACTAGAAGGGCATTTCCATCATGTCAAAATGTCAAATAGCCAATACTTTTTACACCACAAAAGAGTTGACTAAAAAGGAGGCTCTTTATATTTTAGGTAGTTTGTGGTCAGCACGGTTACAAACTCTGAACCAAACACAACCAGGCTTTCACCAAGCCCACAACAAGTTTTCAAGGTTGATTTCATTTACAAATATACAAATGCCTCCAACCTAGACAGTTCAGCTAGTTGACTCAATCAAGAACAGATTAAGCTTTATAGTTTCATTAAAAATAAATCCAGATTTAAGCCAATGCCATAGGATCATTTTATATATCATCCACTAATATACAGTATATTTAGTTGATAGAACACCTCTTAATTGCTATAAATCTATAGCTGCGCTTTAATCTAATTCCTTTTTAATCAGAGCCAGGTCATTAATACTACTGTAGCCAAGAGTCTTTTAGCATTCATGAGCACTGGAGGGGAACAGTATTCAACCCTCTTTGGCATGAAGAACAAGCTGGCTCCTCTATCTGGAACCTTGGGATGGGTGGGGGAATATAAAAGGAATACTTGATTTCCCTCTACTTTTTTTTTAGTGGATAGGTATGAAAATTAGCAAGTGAAAAATCTTTTTTTTCATTTTTAATGAGTAGCTGATCATCTTAAAAGATTTTTGGCAACCAGACTTATGTGCATGAGGCTGCTAAAGAAAATACTAGCATCCTGCCTTGTTTACTTTGAAAAGCATGAATCTGATGTGGAACAAAGCATTCATTAGAAACAGGACAGTCAAAAGAGAGAGAGTGTTTTTCCTCATGCTCCTAAGTTTCTTTAGACACGTATTACCTTAATTCATTTTTCCATACTAATGCTACACTACGTCCTCCCAACAAAACATCTGCCCTGACATCTCCCTTTAACAGGTTCTGTAGCACATGGACAAAATGTTTTACCAAGGAATTCCCAGCACCAATGTTGAAGAGGCAAATATGGACAAGAAATCTGTTGTCTGATGTCTCTGCTCTGGTGTAAACTGGGGTAAAACATTTCCCTTTGCCAACTGGTTGGCTCATTGGAATAAACATAGTGGTCAGTGGCCTGAACCTCCTGTGGCCAAGTGTGTCATTAAAACCTGGTGGTCCATGCGTAAGGTGAAACCACGGCCATATAAACACACATGCCATTTCCCTCACACCCAAAGGAATGCTACAGCCTCCTACTTCCCCACTGAGTGAAGCTGTTTCGTGGGTATTGGAGCCTGGGAAGCAAATGTAATTGGCCGGGGGGGGGTCTCTTTCTTGAATTAGAAATGCAACTGCTCCCAGGAATACAGCCAAAGGAATGTGAATGACCAAATGAAGCATCACAGATCACCACCAGTGGGAAAGGCTGATCAAAAGGGGCCATAAAGCAGAGCTAGTATCAAACTGCTTAAGGTCTTATTCCTGTAACCTGATGAGTACTCTGGTTCCAACCCAGCAGAGCTCTTAAGCACGTATTTAACTTTAATCATGTGTGTAATTCCATTGAGGCCAATGAGACTGCTCATATGTTTAAGGTTAACTGCTTTTCTGAGCCAGGGCCAGAGGGCTCAGAACCCAATGACAGTCAAAGTCCAGGGCCACTTGGCTTCCTTGTAAAACACTTTGGTGTAGTGGTGCTGCAGTATCTGCCTGCTAGGAAATGGCATAAAATTGGATGCTGTCGTAGTCAGTCATTTCCAGAAAGGAAAGCTGAGATGGGTTTTTTGAACTTGGTAATTCTTGAGTTATAGTTCCCTCTGACTTCACTGATGTCAGCCTAGTAACCTTACCAAAACAGTGTCAAACACTGCAGAGTGGCAGCTTCCATATGTAGTGTTTTGTATTACAGTTTGTCACTCCAGGCTTCAGTGACTGTGAACTGTCATGCAGAGAGCTGCAGGGAAGGAGAGAAACTGAGTCATGCTGTCATGCAGTTATGTCCATTTATTCCAGGTCTGAATTTGGCCTGGAGAAAAGAGGAACAAAAGAGAATGAAGATGGGAGAGAAAGGGAAAGGTGAGGGAGATAGAAACAAAAGGGCAGCGGCAGCAGCAGGGCTCTGGGTGGAAAGGACTTGAGGTAGAGTTCCCAAAATTAGTGGAATGGGCTTCTGACAGCTCCTTCAAGTCTTATTTCTCAAGAAAGGACTGCAGAGGTTAAGCAATATAGCAATTCTGAAAGAAATTCACAGGGAATTAGTACTTGGGTGAATTTTTTAATTCTGTTTTGTGTTAACTGAGCTAGACCAAAAGAGCCCTTATTGTCCACTAAGCATGCTAGCATGCAGCATCTCAAACCTTGTTACTATATCTTAGCCATGGGATTATCCAGTTCAGTGACTATGCCCCCTTGCTAAAGATAATTATTTTGAATGTTGTCCTGCTGGAGGCATTAACAGCAGAAGCATTCCCTGCACCCTACTGCAAACAAGATAGAAACAGCATACTGGCAGAATTATCTTACAAGTATTTATATAGCAATATATTTTAAGAATACAACTTATTTGTTTTAGAATGGTTGTTTGTTCTATTCTTCCTAATTCAGAGTGATTTTGTCTTTAATGCTTTAATGCCAGATGCTGCAGTAGTACCCAAAATAATGTTTAATATGTATCTTTATAACTGCAGTGAGTGGTGCAAAGTAAACACTTGTGTTTTGATTAGCTTCATTCCATGCTATGTGTCAGAACAAAAACTTTTAAAAACATTGGCTCTACTGTATTGTAGGACCTATGCATAATTATTTCAAAACACACAGAAAAAGGCAGACAGAAAAATAATGAATAAAATATGCAACCCCTCCCCCAAAAGGTTTTGATATTATAAACAAAGCACTTTTTGTAGGGCTAGATTCTTTTAAATCCAGCATATTTATAAGGGTACCCTGCTTTAAAAAAAAAAAAAAAAAAGCTGTATATAAACTAGATAGCATACATAGCTGCAGTGTTTAGAAAACAGCAAAGTACCATGTAAAAAAGGCTCTGTTTAGTCAGCCCACCCACTATGAAAAAAAAGTTGACATTTAGAAAACAGGATATACTGAACAGTTTTTACCATTGTGCCCAGCAAATCTGATAGAGCTTTCTGTGTACATTCTACAGCTGGGATCTTATCCTGCAAAACTGCCAGGTAGTAAGAAGCTGAAAAAGTCCAGCACCAGGTAGGATTAGGACCCAATTTAAATAAGGACATTTTTACATTTCATTGTACTTTCCTGATATTTACACCAAAACCTAGCAATTTCACATTTTAGTGCAATCAGTCTCTTCACTGCTGCTGCAAGTTTGGCAATTTGTGCTTATTGATAGATCAATGTAGTGGTTAGTAGACACTACAAAACAGAAATGAATTCATAAAAATATTGAAGAGAAATCTAAATAATGTTAAATAAGCTCTTCAGAGCAGGGATCATGGTGGAGCCGGAACTCGTTTTGGGTTATATAGGCATTGTTGCAATATAAATAAGGAACGAGATTACTATGCATATAACTGTCCAAACAGCTCTACCTAATATATAGGAGGCCTGGCTTTATAAGCTGGGCGGTAGGATCTTTGTCTATATAGCGTTGTCATGTTTAATGGTGCAATGAAGTAATTGTATTAAACTGCAATGCTTAATACTCTCCTGAGTACATCTACACTATGGGGGACTACTTAACCTCTGACAACACTTCAACAGTCAAGGGATTAGTGTTATACATACATATATATATGTACACATACATGTATGTGTGTGAATATATGTATACACATGAAATATATATATATGTAGCACTCAAATTTGCTAAGAACACTACATATTATATATACTGTGAGGGTGGGGGAGGCAGTGAGGTTGGGGGAGGCACATGTTCTGGAAAAGAACTGAAAATGATGAAAAGTGTTACTATATAAAAAAAACCCCCAAATTAGTTTAACAGCCAGACCCTATCACTACTGTTTTGGGCGTAACTTTTTCCCAGGTTCCTGAGGTCTCAGAATGTGAGCCAGTAGTCCTAAAAGAGCATGTATGAGCACTTAGCAATTCTGAGAACATTACCTTTTCTTCAGCTCCAGGACTGGCAAATGTGTGTGGTAAGTAGTCATGGAACAAGCTTAAACGATTTCAGAAATACAAGCAAAATGGTTGCAACAGAACCCAGTGTTTAAAAAAAACAAACAAAAAACACACAGCCTGAGAGAGGTAGCCTATGGTGAATATACCTGGCACTAAATCCTGCTAAAAGAGTGCTTTGAGTGTCCTCTGAAGCTACTTATATAGTGGTTGAAGGGGATTTCACTGATTCCTCATAGAAACAACCGTTATACTGATGTTTAGCTTCCGAAACAGGCTAGCCTCCAGATGAGGAGGATGCTGTCAACCTATCTTCCCACCAGGACTTATAACAATGCCCCTTGTCAGGCCAGCAAGTCAAAGCAAGCCAGGAAAGTGTTCGCAGACTAGAGCTGGAGCCCAGCCTCAAGACACAGAGGAAGTCCTGCTGTGAAATCCACTGGCTTTTCATCTCTTTCCCACAAGAGGAACTGCTGGGATGGTCACTGGGCTGAGAGTGATAAAGTGTAGAAAGTTTCCCTTGAAAGTCTGTCTCTCTCTACCCCCTCCAAAAACTATCCTAGGAAAAGTTCCATGTCTTTATGGTTAGTCCTTGACCTCTTTCAGCACTCCTGAAATGGTGGAAGTGACCATCTATCACAGTCTCTTGTTTTCACTGCCAGTTAATATTTTGAACACACAGGGAGCTTCACTCTTCAAAGAACCAGGAACTGTAAAACCCTCTCGCAGGAGCAAAACAGAGCAAACCTTTTGGGTGTGCAGAATAACAACACTTTTTTTTTCAATATTTCAACTTTAAAAATGACTAGATCTTTGAATCTATATCTATTATATCTTCAAATGATCATTTCAATAAAGCTATAGAAAAAGTGCCTTAAGGTTCTTCATTATTCTTACTCCATGGTGAATAATAAGTTCAGCACATGCTTCACTAGAGAAGGAACACTTAACTTCTGAATGTTCCCCAGAACGTAGATCTATTTTGGACAACAAAATTCACATTTCAAGTCACTTATGGTTGCAGCACTTGATCCGTTTGGAAATGCCATAAAGCTGATTCAGAAAAATTCCAGTAAGTAAAGGACTCTTCCAGTCAGTCCTTGATACAACAGAAACATGAGCTATTGTTTCCATGACAGGTTGCATTAAAATCTTTCCAAACATGACTTGTTTGTTTGATAGAAAAAACTGGAATGAATTAACATCTGACTCAGATACAAAAAAAAAAGACTTTATTACTTTCTGATTCTATTAAGCAATCAAATTTCTACAAAATAAAGTTTTAAAAAAATGAACAAATTCAGAGGAAACAGAAGAGTCCTCTTACCTCATTTTGTGCATCATTATCATTGGATTTTTTTATTACACGTGGTGACATTCACATTTGGATTCCAAATTAGAAATACACTGACAGAACCAACAGCAAGAAACATAAATTCAGATGTTATTTGAATCATGATGTTGGTTCATAGTTTATTAGAATGACACGAAGAAATGTTGTCAATATAAAGGACAGAGGTCAAGATCTTAATGAACTCCTTAACTCACCTTGAACAGGGTCTTACAAATTTGGAAATTAATCCACAGTTTTTTATATAAATGTCATTAGAATCGGGGAAGCAATCTCAACAATCTGTTTGATGCATTTAGTCTTTTTTTGCTCGCCAATTGTCTGCACATTATAGAGGCAAGTATTCCAGTTAGTGAAGACAGTATTACCCAGGTGAAAATCTCTGTGAAGTATAGGTTGAAGGGGACACAATCTACATAAGTGATTTTCAACCAGCATGTCATGGCACCCAGGTGTGCCTTGAGCTTTTTTCAGAGGTGTTGCAGGGTGCCACACAATGTTAGCACTATTAGGTGTGCAAATTTGATTCATAAGATAAACCCAGAGATTTTAGACAGAAACCCAGTGTCAAAACCATTCTGCTCTGTTACAGTCTGAGTTCTTTGCCACACAAGAATTACTCTATTATTTTTCTGTAGTCAATAAACAAGGGAAAATGAAGAGCTAACATTTTCCAAGGGGTGTTTGGAGTCTCTCTGGGGGTGCCTTGAGTCTACTGAGGGGTGCCTCAAGTTTAAAAATGTTGAGAACCACTGGACTGGATATTGTACAGCTATGAAAAAAATACCCATTCTGATGTCAGTATCATAAATATTGTTGTACTAGTAGGCAAATCTATCACTTACATATCACCCATTTGTGAGACCCTGGTTTGGAGAGGAAGGCTGGTTTTATGGTTAAAACACTAGCCTGGGACTCAGAAAACATAAGGTCTATTCCAAGTTCTGCTGTAAAAGTAGTGGTCAACCATAGACAAGTAAGTTGCTTACATTCCTTGTGCCTCATTGCACCAGCTATAAAATGCCTTTTTCCCTCTCTCATCCTTTGTCTAATTTATGTAACCCATGAGGTTTTGGTGGCAGAGTCTGCCCCTCAGTATGTGTTCATTATACACTGCATAGCACAACGGAGAACTGATCTCAGTTGTGGCCTCTAGGTGCCACCATAATATAAATGATAACAGTAGCCCTGAAATCGATGGGCCATGTTGACAGGGGCAAAATCCTCCAGAATGCACCCAAGTGTCTTATCTCCTCTTTGCAGTACCACTTGCATGCAACTACTGCTGCCCTTCTCTCTGAACACAACAGCCCTATCAGTGCTTACATCAAAACCCTGTGAAAAGCTTTCAGCTACTGTACCAAGTACTCTTTGCTTACAGTGTTTTACATCCATCACTTCACCAGGCAGATTGAAGGAACAAACAGGAATTTAAAATCTAGCATGCATGCTAGAGATAGTAGAAAAATAGAAGAATATTTCATAAATATTTTTTATCAAAAATTCCTTTTTCAAAGGTGCAAAATTCTGACCATGAGCTAAAGCCAAATCAGGTACCTAAATAGGATTAGATGGAGTCCCTGTGGGCTGAGGATGACGAAGACCCAGGCCCAGGGGAAGTGCTCTTGGGTATTTGTACATGACATGGGAGTTTAATATTCCCTAAATTGAAGTGGTAGTTTTTTAAAAACACAGCTTCAGCTTAGGGCAAAATAAACCCCTGTGTCCTGTACACCCATGTTGGAGCCCGATCTTTACTTGTAGGGCTGTGCAAAGCTTCAGTCCCTGATTCAATTTAGCAGAGATTCCGCCTGATTCAGTGGCCGAATCTCCGAATCTAATCCGGAGACCCTTTAATCTCTCTGAATCAGAGTGGAACCCTCTGAATCAATGCAGAGCGATTTGGAAAAATTCGATGATTCCGCCATCGACACAGCTTTAAATATTTTTTCTACATACTTCAAGGTACCATGTGGCTTGTGAATGCTGAGATGCTGGGGAAGATGGAGCATCTCACAGGAGTGCTGGGAGCTCCCCAGCGTGTTTGGCAGCAGACCTGGAAGTGGACCAGAAGCACTTCTGGTCCACTTCTGGGTCAAACATGGAGCGCAAAGGGGGACCCCCCCTGCACCCCTCAGCTCAGTGACCAGTGCCTTCTGGGGCTGGGGGGGCACTCGGGGTCCCCCTGTGGCCGATCACCAAGCTGGAGGGGTGCGGGGGGGACCCCATGCATGCTCGGTGGCAGATCCGGGAGTGGACCGGAAGTACTTTTGGTCCACTTCCAGATTCACCACCGAGCATGCGAGGGGCCCCCCTGCACTCCTGTGGGATGCTCCATCTGCCCTATCATCACAGCGTTCATGAGCCATGCCTGGTACCTCGAGGTATGTAGAAAAAACATTTAAAGCTGTGTCTGTGATTGAATTGCTGATTCTCCAAACCAGCATTGAATCTTCAGATTCGGCCGAATCAGACTGGGGACAGTGATCTGAATCAATGTGTAGCCCAGGGGTACATGGGTTTGTATTTCCATCTCCAATTCAGGGAATTATTGGCAGAGAAGTGTGCTGTGGAGGGACACAACAGCCCAATGACCGCCTCTGTCCCCTATAGAGTGAGGTCCAATCAATCAATTACTTAACTATATACAGAGTTATCACAACAAAACCATTAAAGGGTAAGGACATATATATAATCTATGTGTAAGTTTACAAAACAATAAACCCTATAATATATACATATACAGATATACCACACCCAGTTTGGTGTTTTTTTTGGGGGGGGGGGGCTCCCCTGTGGGGACCCTCTCTCCAGGGTAACTTACTACTACCCCAGAGTGCCGGAGGGTTGCCTCTTGTTCTCCAGGTCAAGCTCTGTCCTGCTGGGTTTTTCTGCCACCTGACTCTGCTGCCACTACCCTGGTTTAGGGCCACAGCATGTGTAGTGGGCGCTTCACCTTGTGCTAGGGGTTGGAGGCCTAGACAGCCTTGTGCAGCACCGGGGCTTGGCGTGTTCCCGGACCCTCTGGGCTGCGTCGTCTGCACTGAGCTGCTGCTCCATGTCAGCAGCTGTAGACCTGAGCCACGTCAAGAGGCTCCCAGGGTCTCTCACCCTCTGTGCAGCACCTCCTGCATTGAGCTTCTAGCCTTGCTTTGGGGGTTGAGGACTGAGCTGCCCCAGGGACTCCAAAGATCCTGCTCTGTGCACCGGCCTGTGCACTGTCTCTCTGGCCACATGCCAGAAGTTGCAGACCCGAACTGCCTCCCAGAGCTCCCAGGGTCTGGATGCCGTGCGCTACGCTGCACACCAAGAGCCTAACCGCTGGAGCCGTCCTCCCGCTCCCCGCTGATAGAAGTCTTCAGGGGCTCTTCCTGGGCTACTGCTTCACCCTGCTGAGCAGCTCTTCTCAGCTCTTCTAAACCCCACTCGTCTCTCTTCTCTGTCCCCAACGCATCCCCCTTGTGCTGGGCACGCAGCTCCTTTTATACGCTCCAGGGCTCCACCCCTGAAGTCTTCCAGACCTGACAGTTTACAGTCTACAATCAGGTCCAGGGGAGCTGTTCTCCCCCTCCCCTCAGGAAAGGGGTGTGATGCTATTTCTCTTGCTGCCTCCTGGTTGGTGGATGGGCTCCACCAATCAAAACAGCAGGATCTCAAGCCTGGGATTCAACCCAAGCTCTGAAAGGTAAGTCTGCTACAAATTAATCAAATCACTGTCCCTGATTTGGACCGAATCGGAATTGAATACGGCCTGTTTTGCACACCCCTACTTCCCTGCCTCTCCAGCAGTGGGTAGGGGAGAGTGAGGTGCTGGTGGGCAGAGTGGTCCCTGAGCTGCAGGGACAGGGCTGGTGCTTTTTAACAAAATATTTTTGAAATGTTTCATTTTTATTTACAAAACACAGATTTTAAATTAACAGAAATATAGATAAGAAAATATAGTAAAACTGTGTGTACACCAAAAAAAAGGAAAGGGGGGTTAAAATCCTGTGAAACAGATATAAAATAACATTTCATGCATTCGATTTTTTTCCAAGAACATTTCCTACTGTCTCTACAGTTAATTCCACATATACAATGCCTTGAGCACTATGCAGACATGGTATTTGCAATGGAATTGATACCTGGTTAAAAATATTATACTATGTAAATATTTGCTGCTGCTGTTGAAGCATTTGCCTAGGTTGTCTTAGCAGACATTAAAGGATGTTTTAATAACTGACCTCACTAATCACAGAATTGTTCTCAGCCAGGTTTGTCATCTCTATTCAAAAGATTTTTGAATGTATGTTGTATGTTTTTTTGACTCCTCGACACAGTTTTTCTGTTGGCTTTGTAGGAAAAAAAAGGAGGGAAAACATGGCTAGTTACCTACCTCATTGGATTACCATCTGCCATCAGCTGCCAGAAGCCACAGCTTTCTACATTGTATTATTATCATAGTACCCAAAACAAAATATTCATCAGCTTGTGCACATTGTAATACTTAATACAGCAGATGAACAGATTAATCCACTGGAATTCTTCCTAGGATCTCATGTATTGCACACTTCAGTGGAAGCACTTTAAACAGGCAATGGGTGAGCCCTCCTGTTACATCTGGCTCATTTTGCTGGCTAGCGTGCAATAATGACAGCATCTCAGTCCTGTCCTCACCTAGGTTCTCCCTCTTTGGATACATTAACACTGGCAGTATAATGGCTTTACCTCTTGGCCACATTGTGGTAGGCCCCATGTAGAGTCAAAAGAATAAGGGAGGCTTCTTATTGCTTTTCTCTGAGACATAAAGGGCCAGTCACAAATCTGGCCTTACTTTGAGGAATTCTTCTCTGTCATTACAGTGCCAAAACTTTTAAAGGAAGTAAAAATTCTCCCTGACAGATAATATTACACTGAATAGATTCAATAAAATGTAGTAAGCCTATTGAGAAGATGGCCAACACCAAGGGAAGTCTTATATATGTCATATTGATGTTTTATCCCAATATAGTGCCTACAAAATACCTTATATGAAATAGGTGAAATACCATCAGCAATGAAGAGAAGTAGGTTCTCTTAATGTTAAAACTTGATAAAGCTTCGGGAAAATGTAGCAACTATCATGCTATATCTTTGTTAAATGTGGTCTTAAAAATATTTACTAAACTGCTAACCACAAGACTAAACAAAAGCATTACCACCATTGTAAATCAAGATCAAGGCAGTTTCATGCCAGGCAGAGAGGCAGCTGATAATTTAAGAAGAGTGCTACATATATTATGAGAGGTGAGAGATGATGACAATCCTATTGCTGCTGTTTCTCTTGATGCTGAAAATGCATTTAATACTGTAGGATCAAATGCTGCTATCTACAATATGCCTTTAGTGAGTTTTGTTTTGGATTAAAACTCAGAAACCTAATTAAAACAATTTACTTTCACCCATTAGCCTTAATCCTTATGAATGGCTTACTGTCTTTTCTGGTTATTTTACTAAGAGGCACTTGCCAAGATTGTCCTCTCTCTCCTGTCCCTTTCTGCACTGGCTCTTGAGCCTCTAGCCATCTCCCATTTGGAGCAAAATAGAAATACCTGGGGTACTATGCAACCACAGACCATTGGCATATGTGGTGACATCACCCTATTAGCAGAATGGTAAAGGCATCTGGAGACATATTTGGGTCTGATGGTCTTTTTACACTTTCTGTGTGACTGCTAGGACCCCACAGGGGTCAGAAGATGAGATTTTTCAAGATTTGCTTTAAGTTGTCAATAAGGACTTGGAGGGATGTACAAAAGGAACTAAGTTACATGCTTTAGTCCTGTTGATATCATAGAATCCTAGAAAATGAGGGTTGGAAGGGACCTCTGGAGGTCATCTAGTCCAACTCCTGCTCAAAGCAGGAACATCCCCAACCAGATCATCTCAACTAAATCTTTGTCTAGCAGGGTCTTGAAAATATCCAAGGATGGAGACTCTACAGCATCTCTGGGTAACCTATTCCAGTGTTTTACTATCCTCCTACTGAGAAAATTCTTCCTAATATCTAACTTAAACTTCTCTTGCTGCAACTTGAGACCATTGCTCCTTATTTTGTCACCTGCCACCACTGAGACCAGTCTAGCTCCATCCTCTTTCAAACCCCAATTCAGGTAGCTAGGCTGCTCTTAAATCCGCTCAGTCTTCCAAACTAAATAATCCCAATTCCCTCAGCCTCTCCTCATAAGTCATGTGCCCCAGCCCCCTCACCATTTTTGTTGTCCTCCACTGGACTCTCTCCAATTTATCAACATCCTTTTTGTAGTGGAGGGGTCCAAAACTGATCACAGTACTCCAGATGTGGCCTCACCAATGCTAAATAGAGGGGAATAATCACTTCCTTTGACGTGATGGCAACACTCCTACCAGTGCAGCCCAGTATGCTGTTAGCCTTCTTTGCAACAAAGGCACACTGCTGGCTTATATTCAGTTTATTATCTGCTGTAACCCCCAGGTCCTTATCTGCAGAGCTGCTGCCCAGCAAGTCACCCCCCCAGCCTGTACCAGTGCATGGGACTGTTCCATCCTAAGTGCAGGACTTTGCATTTGTCCTTGTTGAACCTCATGAGATTCCTTTTGGCCCAATCCTCCAATTTGTCTAAGTCATTCTAAATCCTAGCCCTACCCTCCAGCATATCTACTGCTCCCCCCTGTTTGGTGTCATCTGAAAACTTGCTCAGGGTGTACTTTATGCCATCTTCCAGGTCACTGATAAAGACATTGAACAAAACTGACCCTAGGACCTATCACTGTGGCCCTCCACTTGATATTGACTGCCAACTAGACATTGAACCACTGATTACTATTCTCTGAGCCTTAGAGACTGTATCAAAAGCCTTGCTAAAATCAAGGTGCATCCACCAGTCTCCCCAAAATCACAGAGCCAGTTATCTCATCATAGAAGGCAATCGGTTTGGTCAGACATGACTTGCCCCTGGTGAATCCATGCTGACTGTTCCTAATCACCTTTTTCTCCTCCTAGTGCTTAGAAATAGATTCCTTGAGGATCTGCTCCATGATTTTTTCCAGGGATTGAGGTGAGGCTGACTGGTCGGTAATTCCCTGGACCCTCCTTTTCCCCTTTCTTAAATATGGGCACTAAGTTTGCCCTTCTCCAATCATCCAGGGCCTTTCCTTATAGCTATGAGTTTTCAAAGATGATGCCCAGTGGCTCTGCAATCTCATCACCCAACTCTGTCAGCACCCTCGGGTGCATCCCATCTGGCCCCATAGACTTGTATATGTCCAGCTTTTCTAACTGATCCCTAGCCTGTTTCTTCACCACTCTAGGCTGCTCACCTCCTCCCCAAACTGTGCTGTCTGGTGCAGTAGTCTGGGAGCTGACCTTGCCTGTGAAGACTAAGACAAAAAAGGCATTGAGCACTTTAGCCTTTTATGCATCCTCTGTCAAAAGGTTGCCTCCCCCATTCAGTAAGGGACCCAAATTTTCCCTGATCCACCTCTTGCTACCGACATACTTGCAGAAACCCGTCTTGTTACCCTTCACATCCCTTGCTAGCTGCAATTCTAACTGTGCTTTTGCCTTCCTGACTTTATCCCTGCATGCCCAAGCAATGCTCTTATACTCCTCCCTAGATATTTGTCTGACTTTCCACTTCTTATAAGCTTCCTTTTTATGATTTAGTTTACTGAAAAGTTTCCTACTAAGCCAAGTTGATTTTCTACCATACCTGCTATTCGTCCTCCACATCGGGATGGTTTTGTCCTGCACTCTCAGTCAGGCGTCTTTAAAGTACAGTCAGCTCTCCTGGAGACTCATGGGATCCTGCCCATAAATTACCTGAGTGAGTAGAAGTCTTCTTTTCTGAAATCCGGGGTCCTTACTTTGTTGCTCCCCATCCTTCCTTTTCTCAAGATCCTGAACTAAAAAGATCATGAACTCAATCATCTCATGGTCACTGCTGCCCAATGGGGGAGAGGCATATAATCTGCCAAGTGTTTTTAAAAATCCCTCTAAAAACTTATCTGTATCTTCAGGTCCCCAAATACCTTTTAATTTTGGTAATAGTGATGAGCTACATCACCATAGCATCTCATTTAGACATGCCCACTGTAAAGTAGACTCAAAACTACCTGAATTTAGTAAGGGAAAGCACATAACTGAAGTTCTTCCAGTCTCAGAATGCTGCCTCAACCATCACTCAAGACCTACAAGGTTGTTTTAAAAGGGTTAAATATTTATAAATAAAGCTCAACCCCAGAGGCAGATCCAGGATTTCATAAAGGGAGGTATGGGAGCAGCACTTCCCAGTCTCCTCTCCTTGGGCAGGCAGACTGCGACATGGCAGCAGCAGCCATGGTATTTTTTTAAAGTTCCTCAATCAGGTAACTATCTCCCCCCCACCCCTTCCCTTATGTGCACAGTGATATATCTCCTCCCTTCCCCTCCCATTCCCCCCCTCTTCTGCCCACTGCTGCCACTGTTTGTACTATTCCCAGCTAATCTGGGGGTGAGGGAGCTCCACAGCTGCACTCTAGCTGGGCTATACATGGAGCTGGCCCTGGCCAGAGACAGCAGCAGCAGAAATCCACCTGCCACTGCTGCTGTCCCAACTGAGCCCAGCTCCCTGTAGCAGCTCTGGATCTTTCCTCTACCCCCTACACCAGGGCAGCTGGAGACAGTGACAGTGGTAAGCAGGAGAGGCAGGGGAGGGAAGGGAGGGGACAGGGGGTGCAGAGAGTAAGAGGAGGGGAAGGAAACGGGGTGAGTTCTTACCTGATTCCCTGGACTTAAAAGAAGTCCCTGACTACTGCTCATGTAGTGGCATCAACTGAAAGAGGCACGCATCCATGCTACTATCTCCCTTCTGCATCTGCCCCTGCTAAACCGTGAGAAAGAGCAACACAGATCCAGACAAGAGTAGTTTAAATCTCATTAACAAAAAACAGAGAAAAACCTTAGAGAGGCCTTTGAAGAAAGACTTCAAAAACATGGCCTTTGTTGGAGACCCTGGACCATTGAAATGATTAGTAACACAGCATGACGACTTCCAATGATGAGCAATGCATATCCCATCTCTTTTCTGTATACCAATAGGAGATACTTGTATAGAATACAACAACTTCACTCAGAATTTGAAAGAGCCTAGACTAATTTGCTCTGGTTGCCAGCTCATTTTTAAGAGGAAGCCATATCTTTTAGGAGGTTTCAAGGGAATCTGCCAGAAGTACCATTCCAGAAGAAAAAGGAAGCAGAACAAGGGGTTTAAGTGGACCCTCCAAAATCTACATAGATTGCTAGTGATTCATGGATTTAATATGTGGGGAGGGAGGGCTATGGTTCCTCTATCCCTTGTGGAAGATTTCAGGTAAAATTTCAGTAAGCTCCCCTACAGGAGATCAGGCAAAGTAGGACATAAGAAAGACCTAAAATAGAGAGAACATGGCAATATGATACATACAGAGGTTGAGGATTTGTGTGAAAAAGAAAGATTACAATGTAGTTGGTTAATATGCAAAGAATTATGAAACAATGTATTGGGAGCAGTATGAGTAATGATGATACTGAATTACATACATAACTCTGTTAAATGTGTTGTGTGTGACTGCAATGCTGTTTTGTTAATAGCATATTATATGTATTGCAAATCTCACAGTACACCAGCAAAGGGGTATTTGCAAGCAATGCCCTCTCACCTGCTTGCAGGGGAAAATCCCTATTTAGTTTCTAAACAATTTTTTGAATCCTGCTTTATTTTTAGATTTTTAACAGCAAAGTTTACATTGGTCCTTGGTGAAAATCCTGGCCAGCTTTCAAAGTCTGCAAAGCTAGTACATACAAAATTTCACCTACTAACAGGCAGGAGAGACAGCTGACTGGAATTATGACTCACTCAAAAGATTCATGCACATCAGAAACTGTCAACAACATCTGAAACATCAGAAATCCATATACAGTAGGATTTTCAACTCTGAAGAAAAATAAGTCTCGCTTTCTAGTAAAACTGAGAAAGTTGGATGAAGTTTAAATAATTTTGAAACCCTAAAACAGAGAGGAAAATAAATAGCAAGATAACAGTGATATTATTACTTTGTCACTTTTTGCCATGTATTTTTGATTATTTTTTAAAACCTTATCCCTGAATTCCTGAAGTCAGATAAGTAGAAACAAGCCTCCAAAAGTATTTATATCCCAGTATTGACTTTTTTTTCCCACTGCTTGTGAATTATTGCACAAATAAACACATATAAAACTAGATGAACTGTATGGCTGGATCCAGGGTGGGATGCAGTGGTACCACCCCTGCCTCCCATCCCCCCCACCCCACCCTGGTGATTCCTGCTCTGCCCAAAGTTTACAACTAACTAGGGGTGTGCAAAGCTTCCGTTGCCAACTCAGTTCGGAGAAGATTCAGCCTGATTTGGAGGCCAAATCACTGAATTTGAATCGGGAGACCAAAAAAGCCCTCTGAATCAATTCAGAAAAAATCTGGAAAAAGATTCAGAAATTTGGAGATTTGGAAGGCAGTCTTTCAGGGGAATAGAAACTGAGAAGAGGGAGGGGGAGCAGGGAGGAAAGACTGACATCTGTAGCACCAGAAAGGCCCCCTGTTACAGGCTACCAGCCCTGCTGGTTTCATCCCACTCTACCTTAACACACACACAAAGTCACACATGTCATGAGTTTTGCTTGTCAGCATGTTGAGTTGCAGTTTCCCAGAAACCGCTATAGCTATCTCCTTGAAAACTTGGCAGGCTTCGTGTTCTCATAAGGGTCCACCATTCCTGCTGTTTTCATCCAAATCTGCCAAAAAATGACAAAGTTATAGGTATTTCAGTGATTCCCCATTATAGTCTATGGCTGAATCTCCAAATCTCTCTGAATCAGCACTGAATCTGAATTGATTCGGGACAGTAATCCAAATCACTGAATAAAATTACAGCCTTCCAAATCAGCTAAATCCAAATCGAATACTTCCGTATTCACACAGGCCTACAACTAACTTCCTGGGAGTCATGTGAACATTTCTATGCAGGTAGCACTGAGGGAATCATTTAACCTCATACTTCACTATAATCTAAGTGATTCCTTCCTTCTTCATACCACAAGTGTTAACAATCCCCTCTCCTGTTTAATGTTCTTGATGCTCCACTAATCAAACTATCCTTTCTTCAGTGATCCTGCTATATGTTAGCTACTCTTGTTAATGTAGCTCCTATTTCACAGCCCTGCAGACTGTTTTTAACTCTAGCTAAAAACGTTAATTTAGGCTTAGACATAACTTTCAGTGAAGCTTTGGATGAACTGTCAAGATGTTCAAGAAGGCTTGATTTTGTTTTATAAATCTGAAAAAAAAGAGATGTACTTTTAATTCTAATGACTATAGGACTAATTAAACAATCTCTTTTGATTTTTTGCCTAGTTTGTTGTTTTTTTATATACAATATATGATATAGCAAGTGAATACACATTCCAGTAAATTTATATTTGGTTTTGCTTTAATCTTAAATGGAATAACATTGGCTTGGGCCCCTAGCATATTATTGAAGCTTCTAGGTTTTTTTAACTGGAGAAAAATGAGCCTTTTGTTACATATGATGAGGTACCATACCATCTACACTCCTCTTTTCAAAATCCTAGATTCTCCCATGATTAAATGATACATTTTTCTCACTGTATCTACCTAGCTGGAAAAAAAAATAGTGCAAGGTCTTCAGGTATAATGTCCAAGCCAGACTCACCACTTCCAGGAAAAAAGCATTTCAAAAACAGAATACATATTCTATTCTTAGACAGACAGACAGTAAGAAAGAAAGACTTTTATTCCAGGGAGGGTGACAAATGGAGGGCAGTAAAGACCCAACAGGTTGGCCCGACAGTCTGGGCCTCAAGGACAAGGTCTGGGCTCATGGCCTGCAAGGCCTGCCCACACACTCTAGACAAAAAAAAACAAGGGACAAAGGAGTATATAAATATATACAGTTGTACAGTGGGGATGCCCAGGGGATCCTCAGGACATCAGGGGTCAGCCCACACAGGCAAAGCCTGAGGTCTTGGCTCGCTGGACCCACCCCCGTACCCTGAGCAGGTGGTGGTATCACAGTGCAAGGAGCAGGCATCATCCCTCAACTAGGCACAGTGCCCCCTCAATGGCCCAGTGTTCCTCAAAGGTGGGCACCATCCACAGGAGGACTGCATGTTCGAATTCAAGTGAGAGGCAGGCCCACACCAACAGGCAGAAAAGCTGCAGGGCATAGTCCATCCCGGTCCTGGTGAGCCAGTTTCGGTGGCTCTTCAGGGTGGCCATCTTGGCCTGTTCCACCAGGAAGTTGGCCAGGCTGACTGTGCCCTGCTTGGTCACCCAGTATGGGAAAGAGCAGATGTATGCGTGCTCTGAAAAATCCCGGCCCAGCGCCCGAAGCAGTGCCTTGAGGGTGGTAAAGAGTGGCCACAGCCGGAGGCAGTTGAGGAAGGCATGAAAAATGTTCTTTTCCACCGCCCCCAGGCAGAAGGGGCAGGCCGCCAAGGCTACTGGATCCAGGTGGTGCAAAGGTGCCAGTGGCCAGGAAGCCGTACACCAGTCTCCACTGGAGGTCACCAGTCTTCTTGGCAGTGGGCACCTTGTACAAAGTGCACCACACTGGGGTCCCTGGCAATGCCAGGCACCACTGCCACATGGTGTCGGGGCAGCCAGCCAGCACCTGGGCATGCTGGGTGCACACCACCCATGTGTAGAGTCCCCTCTGGGGCAGTGTGCTGAAGGGGCAGCCCATGTTGCTTCTGGGGGGCACAGGGAGCCTCAGCAGCATGTCGGGCTGGTCATCCAGCTCACTGACCACCACTGGAATGACCAGCAGTGGCAGGAAGGTGTTGCCCACAGGGTTCATGGTGGGGAGGGCCTGGTGGGCCTGGAGGTAGCCTTCCAGGGCAGCCACTGCCTCCATCAGGAGGGTGGCCCAAATGGCCCGCAGAAGCCGGCCCACAGTGCGGACAGAGTGCAGGGTCACCTGGGCAGCCAGCGCCTCATCCGACAGCCAGCCCAACTGAGTGGGGTCCAGGAGGTGTCCCAGGCAGGTGGTGTGCACCTCGATGAGAGTGGCCACAAGGCTGGCGGAAGCCAGACTTGGCACAACATGCTGCAGCGCTGGGTTGTAGACCAGGGGCTTCTGAAGCAGCTGTGGGAACTGCAGGTGCCTGGCCTGGGGACAAAGGTAGAAGGCAGCCTGCCAGGCCCACACCATGCTGTGGTAGAATAGGGGAAGGACTGCCCTGTTCAGGATGGTGAGGTCCAGCATGAACAGCTCCCGGTCAAAGCCAAGGCCCCCCACTCAGTGCAGGAACTGGCACGCCAGCTGCTGCCACAGGAGGTGGCCCTCGGCATACAGGAGCCACTGGAGGGCTTGCAGGCGGTAGGCGGCCACCTTGCTGGCCAGGTCAATCAGGCCCTGGACCCCCTCAGTAGTGGACAGGTAAAGGGCGGCTCATGGGAGCCAATGGCATCCTTCCCAAAAGAAGTCCATAGGGTCGCTGCCTCCAAGTTGTTGGCAATGAGGACCCAGCCACAGTAGGAAAGGGCAGGCAAGTGCCAGCGTTGCAGGCAGGTCTCCACTCCTTCTGCCAGGTCCTCCCAGTTGTGGGCCACAAAGGCTGGCGGCCCAAGGAACACTCCCAGGGCTTTGAGGCCTTTCCAGTGCCAGGCATAGCCCCCTGGCATGTCCAGGAGGGCGTCTGCCAGCTTGCATCCCAAGCAGGAGAGTGTTGCTCTTGCCCCAGTTGATGTGGACTGACAAGGCAAGCTTGTAGGTGCACTGGCAGTCCACCAGGGCCCGAACGTCTTCCTGGATGCCTAGAAAGACTGTCACGTCGTCTGCATACGCTGTTAGCCAAATCGGGGGAATGGTGGTCGGGCCCGATGCCGGTGGCAGAGCTAAGTCAGTCAGGCGATATCACAGGATGTGCAGCAGCAGTTTGATGGCCAGGGTGTACAGCATGTCTGACAGGGAGCAGCCCTGGCAGATGCCCCGACGCATCAGAATGGGCGCATTGGGAATGGGGCACACAGCATGCCGTTCACCTTCAGCAGGCTAGAGTTGTCGCGCTACAGGACCCAGAGCACCACGATAAAAAGCGGCACAAAGCCAAAAGCCTTGAGGATGCCGAGCAGGTACTGGTGGTCAACCCGATTGAAGGCCTTCTCCTGCTCCATAAAGACCATGCTGACATCCAGGCCAAAGAGCTCTGAAGCCGTGAGCAGGTCACGCAACAGGAACAGGTTGTCCTGAATGGTCCTGCCTGGCACACAGTAGTTCTGCTTGGGCCCGATAACAGAGGCCATGATGGTGTGGAGCTGGTTCGCCAGCGCCTTCGCCATGATCTTATAATCAGCACACAGAAGGGACACCGGCCGCCAGTTCTTAAGACAGCCAAGGTCCCCCTTCTTGGGCAGTAAGGTGAGCACCCGTTGGCAAGGCTCTCATGGAAGACACGGAGGAGACTGGGCCCAAAGAAGGGCCAGAGGGCTTTGTAAAATTCCATGGGGAGTCCATCAAGGCCCAGGGCCCTGCCCAAGACAAGCCCCGCCACAGCAGCCTCAAGCTCTGCCAGAGAAAGCTCACGCTTCAGGGCCTCGACCTGCGAAGCGCAGAGGCACAGCAGGTCCTTATGCAGCCACTGAGTGGCTTCCAGGCAGGTGGAGTCAGCCACAAACAAGTCCCGGTAGAAGGCAATGGCGTGCCCCCGCATTTCACCTGGGTCCGTGAGCAGCCATCCCTCCAGGGTCTTGAGATGGTGCAATCTCTTCTCCGCAGCCCACTGCCTCTCCAGGCTGAAGAAGCAGCTGGTTAGGGCGTCGGCCTCTGCCAGCTCCTGGCAGCGGGCACGCACCCTCGCACCGCAGGCCACTCCCCCCGCCAGCTCCTGCATGCATTTCTTGCAGAACCAGAGGCTCTTGAGGAGCACCGTGTCACTGCCAGCACAGAGCAGGGCCGCCTCGAACTCTGCCACATCCTCCTCCAGCTCCTGAGTGCAGTGGCGGATCTCGCATGCCGCCAGCTGGGAATACTGCTGTCAGAATGCCCAGACCTGGATCTTCCCCATGTCCCACCACAGCCGCCAGGAGGAGTCGTCTGCCCGCATGGCCTCCCAGCTCCTCCAGAGGTGGGTGAAGCAGTCCTGGAAGTGGGTGTCCTGTAGCAGGCTGATGTTGAGGTACCAGTAAGGGGCCTGTGTGTGCACCCTGCTGGGCAGGCTGAGTTCACAGCAGACCACGGTGTGGTCCGAGAGGCCTGATGGGATGATGCAGCTGCTGCACAGTAATAGCAGATGGTGCCATGCAATGTAGAGGTGGTTGAGGCAGGCCATGGCGATCCCACTAGCACTCATCTTTGTCCAGGTGTATTGGCATGCGTCGGCATGGAGGACGTGCCAGGCATCAATGAGGTCCACTGCCTCCAGCACAGCCCACAGCTTGCAGGTTGAAGGCAGGTGCAGTTCTGTCTCTGTCTGGTCTAACCACACATCAACGGTGCAGTTGAAATCCCTGCCCATGAGGAGCAGGTCATCGCTCTCGTTGGCATCACGCAGGAGGTCACCCAGGGTCTCTAAAAAGGCTACCCTCTCTCTTCCCTCAGTGGACACATAGACATTTATGAGGAGCAGGCCAGGGTGATGCAGATGGTCAGCAGCCAGCCAAGGATGACCTCTTGCACAACTGCCAAATCGTAGTGCAGCTGCAGTGACAGGAAGGTCGCCACCCCAGCACTGAGGTTGGTACCATGGTGCAGAAACAGGCAGCCTCTCCAGGCAGCATGCCAGTCAGCTTAATCATAAACATTGCTGTGCGTCTCCTGGAGGAAGGTGATTGCCAGCTGCTTCTGCCGCAAACCTTCCAGGACAGCCGTCCACTTCACCAGGTCTCTGCAGCCATTAGTATTCAGCAAGGCAATTGTGGTAGCAGCCATGAGCAGGAGAATAGCCCCACCCCCACCCTTTGATGAGGCTCTCACAACAGAGGTGGATGCACCATCTCCCTGAGGGGGTGCAGCAGTCGGCTGACTGCCCCAGCAAGCACTGGGCAGCCAGGTGGGAGCTGTTGCCACAGCGGTGGCATGCGGTCCCACCCTGGGAGAAGTAGACCACATACAGCCTCCCATCCACCACAAAGGTCATGGAGAGGCAGGGTCTGGGGGCCCCCCTGGAGGAGCATGAACACCGGCCTCCAGAAGGACAGGGTGTGCCTGAGCCTGGGGTCCCTGCTCCTCATGGTCAGTCTGCTCAAGCACATAGTGCTCAAGCACTTTGGTGAGGTCCCGGTCTGGCAGGTGCAGGGGGACATTAGAGGCCACCACCTGCACTGCCACGGTCTCCAGGGGCATGACCAAGTAGTGGATGCGCGAGACCACCAGCCCCGCTGCACACACCTCCCTCACCAGGCTGGGGGAGCCCAGGCAGATGTCGGGCACTGAGTTCACCCGGGAGGCGTCTTGGATGTTCTGGGGTTCCAGCAGGTCCGCCAGAGCGCCGGTGCTGGCCTCCACCCTGACATGGAGAGGGGCGTGCACCCGCAGACCATGGCTGAGGGGGAGGTCTGCAGAGACATCCCTGTGCCATGTGCCCTGGCTGCAGGCAGCCATTCTGGGCAGGAGAGGGTTAACTCTCCCACAGGAGCTGCTACAAAAAAAAAAAAGCCTCAGACTGAATCTGAGGACTGGGAGGGGGCTAAAACAGCCCCCAAATCAGCCTCAGGGCGGGCAGAACAGCCCTGTAGGGGGTAAAGGCAAACCCTAAGGCAGGAGGAGGTGGCAGAGACCGGGGCAAGGGGCACTGGAGGAGGGAGGCAGCAGGAATCAACAGGAGAGCCCAGGCAGGGCTAGTGGAGGGGCAAAGGCAAGTGAGGATGCCAGAGCCCAGGGGGAAAGGCCCAGAAAGTGGGGGAACGGGGCAGAGAGGGGTCCCGAAGCACAGGCTGGGGAGAGGCAAGGTTTGGGGGGGGGGGTAGAGGAACGGGAGGGGGGCAGGGCATGGGGGGGGAACGTGCAGAAGGGACCTGAGCTGGAGGAGCTCAGAAGGGCTTCACCTGTCAACAGCCATCTTGAAAGAAAGAAAGAAGGGGTGGAGGGAAGGAGGGAGAAGTAAAAGTACACACTAAGGGTAGTTGTTTATTAAACACATACAGATAAAATACCCAGACACATATATAAGCAATTCTTTTCCTTTTTGTATTTGAAATCTTTCAAAAGGAAATGACATTGAGATGAAACATTTGATTCCAACTAGTATCCTGAGGCAGGGCAAGAAAAAGCCAGGAATGCATATCAGTATTACTTCAATGCAGAAAACATATTAAAAGAGTTGTATGCAGATTTTTTTAAGAGTAGAAAACTATAATTCCCATGCAACTAAAAGGCTATAATATGGTATATTGTATGTATGAATGTAACCCTGTGCAACATTGTTCTAACTACAGCCGAGGGTATTTGCTCACTATACAATAGCTATGCATACAGCTGGCACATTCCACAACAACATAAAAGGGGAACATTTTTCACCAAGGATATTAAAGCAAAGGCTTCCTTTTACAAAAGATGCCATGGGATCCTTAAGCATTCAGATCAAAAACTTTGTTTTTAAAGTCGCATCTTGAAAGTCTGCTGTACTGCTAAACACAAATAGCTAACTTTGGAAAGACAAGTGGTTGTCCAATGTCTCAGGGAGTTGATTGAGCCTATGGTTCCAGAATTCATAGATATTCACACTTGATGAGCACAAAGTAATTCTTCTCCTTTTAGATCCCCTCAAATGTACTGTTTTGTTGTGCTTTGAATGAGTTTGGTGTAGCGCATTTCAAAGTTCTGCCAAGGACCATGTTTTTCCAGTACCCTAGTGTGATGGAACTCCGGCTGAGAGTTTCAAAGGAGTCAAACAGATAATGGGACATCCAATCCCTAGTTATTTTCAATGGGACTTGAGTGTCTAACTCCCTTCTGTTTCTTTGAAATTCCTAGCCTCTGTCTACTGGTTCTTCCCAACAGATGCTGTTCCATGTGTTCCAAATAGTCCTTCCACCACTTCGCAGGACACACAGGATAACCCTGAATACCCACAATGATTTCCTGTGGCTACTCATGTACAATGGTAATAAAGTTCACCTGTTCAAATCCTACATCCTGTCATTTGTTGCTTGCAAAATAATTCAAATATCTCTTCAGCCAGTAACAACATTAGCATCAGCTGCCAGCTCTCTTTTATGAACTTTTGACCATTTAAATCACTGGGGGCGGGGGGTATTTGTTTTCTGGATGAATATTTATCTAGTAGCAGCTCTGCTATGAAGCCTTTTGTTGGCTGCCTATGCCATATACCAATCTGGAGGACACCGGCTTGGTAATGCTTTCATCCAGATCTGGTGCTGCCCAGATCAAAAAACCCACGAAGTACATGAGCACCAAGTATGTGAATGTGATAGATAAGTGGCAGAAGATGAGGATAAAACCTGGCTTCAGCTGACTTACAAATTTTATACAATTTTTGTACAGCACTTAGGTGATGAGAGCAGTACTCGTTAGGTGAATTAAATAGAGAATTCTCTAAGCATCAATACTTCTGCTAACTGTACTTCTTCTGAAAATGCAACTTATAGGACACGAACAACTACAAACTAATTTCTTAGAACTTCTTTCCCAAGACCTAAGATCTAGTATGTATAGACTCAGTGGCTGCATCCCCACATGCAGAAATGTGTGGTCTGCGGTAACTCGAAGCCTTTTGGGGCAGCACAAAATGCACACGGCACTTGTGATACTGTTTGCCGTGCTGCACATTTGCAGCGCGCAGCAAAACTGGATACCAAGAAATTCCAGTATCTAAAACAACTGCAGCAGAAAAAAGCAGGGCAGTACACGTGGCTGCAGTATGAGCCACCTGAAACCGAAGCCTGGCCAGACAGAGCCATACACCAGCTGCCAGCCAGGCTTCATACACCTAGATCGCCACCGCTTCCAATCTGGGAGGTCTCCAGGATCCAAGATAGGCTGCTGGGGCCAGTGCAGGTGCTGTTTCTGGAGCATGTGTGCAGGGGCGTGCCTGGGGACAACTAGTAGCGGCACAAATATGTGCCTCTGCTATTTGTCCCTGAGGAAATGCACATTCCCACTCATGGGGATGAGCCCAGTTTTACTGTCTGCACATTACTGGATACAAAGTCACTGCAAGGGCAGCCAAGGAGGGAAATGAAATGTCCATCCTATATTTCTACTTTCAAAATGCATTTGACAAAGCTCCACACTGGAGATTTAATGTCCACATACAAAATCAATGACAGGGAGGAGATTTGGTACAACAAATGGGGAAACATATGAAAAGGCAAGACACAAATAAAGGGAAGCCACAAGTGTCCAATGGTAAACAGGAGGGTCAAGAGTCTGAATCCAGCATTGGTTTATTTTTAGGTGATGTAAATTCAGAATGTCTCTGTATTCTTTCAGTGATTTCCATCTGAGAATCTCAAAGTATTTAACAAACAGCAATGAATTAAGTTATACAACTTATTTGTGAGTTAAAGGAAGATTGTATGCACATTTTAGAGAGAGGAGAAATGATGTTTGGACAGACATATGACTCAGAAACATTAAGCATAGCTATGAAAGGCTTCTGGCAACTGTGCAAGTAAAGGTTTAATGGGATCTGCTGTGGGATCCCCACAATTCCAGTTCCTGCCATGCCACATGTAGATTTCATAGATTTCATAGCCATTAGGGCTGGAAGGGCCCTTGAGAGATTGAGTCCAGCCCCTTCCCCAAGGGCAGAAAGTCAGCTAGGGTCAAAGAATCTCAGCAAGATAAGTGTCCAAACGCTTCTTAAAGGAGTCCAGAGTAGGTGCTTGCACCACGTCTGGAGGGAGCCTATTCCAGGCCTTGGAGGCTCGGACAGTAAAGAAGTTTTTCCTTATGTCCAGCCTAAAATGGTCTTGGAGGAGTTTGTGACCACTGGTCCTCGCCATCCCTTGGGGTGCTCTAGTGAACAGACGCTCCCCCAGATCCTGATGCACACCCCTGATGTACTTGGTAGGAGGCATGATTATGGGAATGAGCATCAAATCCCATCATATCTTATTGCCAGTGCAGAGGGAGCCTGGGATCATGAACCTGGGCTCCCCCTGAACTGGCAAGCAGCAAGCTCCTTCAGCAGGGAGTCCCATCAGCTGATGGTGCTTCCAGCATGAACTGAGCATGAGCCCTCCTGAGAAAGGATGTGACATTATGGGTGTGCAAGTTCATATAAGTCACAAAAATGTAGCTGGGCTACACCTGATAATTAACAGGTGTTAGTTGTCAGGAGAGGGTGATATGTGGGGCCAGCGGGTGAGGGGCAAGACTGAAGGCAGAAGCGCCCCTTGGTGGCCACAAGGTTACGTGGCAGGGCTGAAGGGAGTTGACACTAAATTTAGTTCCAAGTCCCTGAATTTGTAGTCACCTGCCAAAAATCACTTACTGTACATTAGCTGAATGTACAGTAAATTCAGTTGTGACTAATTGCACGTGTAGATGCACCCACTGGGTTTCACTCCAGTTGCTTTGGGCCAGACTGCTGACACAAAGTGCCCTTGCACCCAGTGGATTGGATCCCTCCTCTGGAGCAGGAGTGGCAAACCTGTGGCACATGTACCATAAGTGCTATAGGCAGTCTCTGTATATGGCATTCAGTAGATCAGGGAGGGGATGGGCAGCACAGCAGTAGATAGTGCAGGAAGCAGAAAGCAGAGCAGCAGATTGGGCAGGGAGCACAGGGCAGGAAGCACACTGCAGCGCAGAAGATTCACGAGGGAAGGGGATCAGAGTGGCACTCTAGAAGGGTGAGGTTAATTTTTTGCATGTCTGCCAAAAAGGTTGGCCCCCATTGCTCTGGAGTATCTTCCCTGCAGGTAGATACATCGGCGATGCATAGGGGGTGCACGTGCACCCCCTGAGATCGGCCATGCACCCCCTGGAAGTGCCAGCCACAAAACTGGAAGTGCTGGCAGAGGTGCACTTCTGGTTTTGCTGGTTTTGCCACTGTCTCAGAAATTGGCCACTGGGGACCCCCCCTCCCCACTCTGGTTGACGATCAGCCACTGGGCGCCCCCCCCAGTCAGCAATGCGGTGCCCCCCCAAACTTGGGAGGCACCAGTTGCCCATGGATAGGTATCTTCAAGTGGCATAGCTACAGGTTTCACCTGTGGCTACCAGCAAGAACGGCACCAAGGGCTTCCAGAAGTCTCAGAGATTCTCAGTAGCCATCAAAAACAAATACAGGTTAGGGAGGATTTCAAAAGTACTTTTATCTGTGCTGTGATGCAGGCCAATCCAGAGCAGCTCCAGGAACATGTGCTCTGAGATTACACTGACTTTCAGTTTACTTTTTGTGAGATGCTGGCAAGAAAAACCTAATTAGTTTGAGTCCTGGCTGCCTGGGACAAGGTCGCTCTCTCCTCATGTAACTGTGACGGTTGAGAACATTATAATTGCCATATGATATCAGACACGATCTAATCCAATAACTAGTTTGCAGCAGTGGCCAGTTTCAGATGTTTCAGAGCTAGATGCACATAAATATAAAATATTATTCCTCATACTTTATTAGCTGTTTTAGTATCATATTAGTTCTAGCAGTCTTGTGGGGATTGAATGTGCTCTGTTTTGGATTATACAGTATTATACACACTGGAAGCTAATCAGACATTAGCCCTTTCAGTGCAAGAGCACTGTGTTTATCTCCATCCCTGTCCCCTGCATTTGCTCTCACAGGTCACATGAACATAGAACTAAGAAAACAAGCTCAAAAAATTAAGGGAGAAGAAATTTTAATGGTCCAGTTCATCAGCTATTGGTGTTTTTCATATGTTGAGCACTTCCATACCAACTGCTTGTGTATTCTCACCACCCCCTCCCTTCCGGCTGATGAATACCTGCTGACTGCAAGTTCTTGCTGCTATACATGGGCTTCTAGTCTTATTTAGGGTATATTTATGCTGCAGCAGCATAGATATATAGGGTCTATTTGTATACGTTGGAAGCAGTTTTATAATACAGTTCACACTTAATAATATCATCCTGCTGTTACCCTAGTACAGGGGTTTTCAACCTTTTTGGATCAGTGTACCCCTGGTGGCCAGACACAGGGAGGGAGGGGGTGGTGCACTGCCAGATGCCAAGGGGGGGGGGGGTGACCGGACACAGAGCAGCAGTAGCTGCCCCATGCAAGCTTCCTGTGCCCCTTGCATCCATCTGGGCAGGCAGCACCTGCATGGCAGTGTGGGATGGTGCATGGCAGTGCTCCGTCCCTGCCTGCCCATGCGTACGCCCTAGGGCCTTCTCAAGTACTCCCTGTCTGATAACCCCTGCCCTAGTAATATATTGTTTTGTTGCTCCTAAACAGCTGGTAAACAGGGAGTATAATTTGAGTTACCTGGTAGGGAAAATATTCCCAAGGAAAATGTTATTGGTTAATGGCTCCTGCCCTTACTAGGTGTTAAATGGGTGTTGACCATATTAGTGTATAACCCTTTGAGTAAGAAAGCTGTTGAATATATTTACTTAGCAGGCACTCAGCACATCACGGACCTTAGTGAATGTGGTTCTTGGGCAAATCCTTCCCAGCACCTTGCTACAGAAATCAGGGGTGAATTTGCCAAGAAAACATATTGCCAAAAGCTTTGGATTTTTTTCCTTTGTAGTCAATATGTTTCAGTATTTAGTCATTTAGCAGGCATTGTTTCTGTGGAATTTACACCAAACTATCACTGAACGTGAGCTGAGTAGAGCCTGTGGGGACAGCAGGGGAGGGCTGCCCACTTCAGGCTTAGGGCTACCTACTCTGCTGCTGTCACCCTAGAAGCCCCACATTTGCCTCCATTCTGTGCATAAATCTGGGGGGCATGCACCTTTCCATGCCTCCCTCCCCAGGAGTACATGCAGTGACAGGGAGCCAGCCCTCCAAAAATGTGTAACACCTTTGTGGCTGCTTCCTATTGCACCTGTCATTTAGTGTGTAGCCAAACTGGGGTTTCCAAGAGCCCACTTGCCTGCAAACTGTCAGGTGACATGGCTCCCAGCCACAGGGGTACACCATGCTCTTCCTTGGCTGTGTGCCCCATCAGCTGATAAAAGTTCCCAGCTGCAGGGGTGCACCATGTGCTCCCTGAGCTGGGATCAGCTGGGAGCTCCCAGCCAGGGGACCACATGGTGCACCCTGTGGCTGGGAGCCCAGATCAACTGACAGCTCCTAGCCTCTGGGGGTACATGGTACTCCTCCTGGCTGAAAGCACTATCAGTTGACAGGACTCCCTGCTGTGAGAGCTTAGTACTTGAAGGCAGACTCAGCTGCCAGAACTTGGCAGCCTTCTTTAAACGCCCCACCCCCCCACCCCCATACACACACACACTATGCAGTCTGGGCAGACATCCTTTGCTGAGAGAAGCAGCATGGCACGGAAACAGGCAGCACCTGTCAGATCTGCTGCTGCCCCAGCTGCACTTCTCAGACATGGCTGCCCCAGCCCCTGTCTGTGGCACCCAGGAACAGGGGCGCCTGATCGTCCTGGCTGCCTGAGCCATCCTGCTGGCTTGCTGCCATAACCAGCACCTGGCCACAGCCATCCCACTCCTCCTAGCTCCCCCACATGCAGCGACTACCTGGACAACTGTCAGGCACCCTCCCTGGGCCCTTGCCACCATGCAGCTGCCACTGCCAGCCACACTGACACGGGGCTCCAGGAAGCCACCACCAGGTCTGCTGTTGCCCTCCTTGCCCTCCAGTCCGACTGCCTCTGGGCCCACTGTGCAAATCAGGACTGGTGGCAGTGCCTGAATATGACTGGAATGATCAGCAGTGGGTCAATGCCTTCAGGATGACCCAGGCCACCTTCGCCAACCTGCTCTAGTGCCTGCCCCACCTGGACCACCAGGATACTAGCATGCACCTGGCCCTTCCTGCCAACACCTGCCTGGCCCTGAGTTCAAGTTCAAGTTGGGCACGCCCACCATCCTGTGCTTTGTGGGGCAAGGCCACCACCAGAGAGGTCATCCTGGAGGTGTTCAGCACTCTCCAGGATGTGCTGGTAGATGCCATCCTCTGCATCCGTGACCTTCATGTGGTAGTCACAGGGTTCCATGCCCTGGGGTTCCCCCAGTGTACCAGTGTCCTGGAAGGAACCCACATCCTGGTGACTTGCCCACCCCACACAGGCAGGCCCTACTATAGCTGCAGGGGGTTCCTGCTGGGTGCTGGCCACAGGCAACACCCAGCACCCACCCATAGCTGCTGGGTGCTGGCCACAGACAGCCTGCCTCCCCTGCCACCTTCCCAGGGTGGGACAAGCCAGGCTGCTGGCAGCACCAGCTGCAGTGGCTTCAGATCCCTCTTCCCCCTGCCTTCCTGCAGGCCACCCACTCTGCTCCACTGCCACCCAGTCCACAGTGCTTGGGCTCAGGGCATGTGGGGCTCCCAGAAAAACTTGAACTAGGGGCTAGCTGCGCACCTACCCTCCCCACTGGGGGCCCCTCTGGGGAGGTGCCATGGGGCCACCTCCCCAGAGCATGCCCCTGCCACATGTCCCAGGAAGTGCAGGATGAGGTGTTTGTTCAGGCTGAGGTGTGTCTGAGCCATTACACCCTGCTGCTGCTGATCCTCCTGGTGCCCTGGGTACGCTTACACTTTTGATTTGGGACCCTGAGCTACAGTGGTGTGGGGGGTAAGCCTGGGCTGTCCCGCAACATCCACTGGTGCCTGGAAAGATATCTGAGGGAGCACTAAATATCCTTGGCCCCTGCTGCCAAGGAGGACATCGCTGCTGATATTGATGCCCTCCTCAGCATGTGAGAGGCCCATGCTCACTCAGTTGTGGGGACACAGGCTGCTCAATAAAGATTTGAACTGTGTCCTGCCTCTCTGCATGCTGTGGGGAGGAACCCAGGTCCAGGGGAGTGCAGGCAGGCCAGGTGGAGAGGGGAGGCAGAGGCCAGGGCCAGGAGCAAGGGCAGGGGCAGGGGCAGGGTCTGGGAGGGCCCCCATACCATGTGTCTGTGATGACCCGAAGGGTATGATTTTGTGTGTGCTTCGGCACTGCAGAATTATTTCCCGCCACAAGGAGCTTTCTTTGCACGGTGCAATTCTCAGTTGCGTAGAGAAAACCCCGGTGCAAAGGAGTTCCCGCCATTTGCATGCAAATTTGTGTCCCACTATTGGCTGTTTCTAAATTATTCCCACGTGGCGGCTAGTGATTGGCTTGCTAGCCGTATAAGAGGCTTGAGCGGTTTCCGCCCAAATTGGAGGAGGAGAACTTCACATCCATCTTGTGAAGAACTCTAAGCGTGCTGTGGAGCTTAACAAACCCTGCGTGTGCCTTAGAGGAGAATATAGGGGCCTGATCAACCTCTAGCCTCTCCCCGTTGCTGCCTGATCCCTCGACGTACCCTTCCCTGCGTGCTCAGTACACGGAGCCTAGCAAACTTCGTGTGTGTGTGTATCCAGAGCTCTTTCCGGGTTTAAGAGGCTCGAGTTTTCTACGGGTCTTGTTCGTGCGAGTTTTCTTTTTGTTTGTAACTGCAACTTAAGCGAAGTTTTTCCTGCCTGCACCGCGACCATCTATGGTGTAAGTAAAATAATCTTTAATCAACCGCTACGCGTCCATGCCTAATTCTAGTCTGCCGTGCCGAATTCCCCAACCCACGTGCCAGGGCTGCTGGCCACAGCCTGCCGCGCGCCCCCGAAAGCCTCAGACTGCTCCTGGCCCACACAGTGTCCAGGGCTGGCAAGACTCATGGCTCAGCACAGACACCCCCATCAGTGATGGCATCTGACTGTGCCTGGTGTCCTTGTAAAACTTGACCTTTGCAAGTTTTATGCCTTGCAAAGGGAAGCCAAGTAAGGAAGCAAACTACATGTGTAAGCACTTGGTAGGCTGACCCTTATCCTATTCTCTTCCACTCTGGGAAATGATTGTAGGTGATTCTTCTCCCTTCCTTCCACCTCTCTCCCCATTAGAAAAAATATATCTGCTTGCTGGTGGATAGCAAATACCAGCTGAAGCACCTGCATACCAGATGCACACCAAAGTGCATGCTCTCACTTATGAGCCATCTGCACAGCACACTGTACACACCAGCTTGCTTGATTTAGACAGAATAGTAATGCAGCTAAGGAGGCTTTTAATTGCTATTATTCTTGCTGCTCATCTTCAGTTCCCACTCTTCTTATTCCCTTTCCTCCACCCTATGAATATGACCTCATGGTATAACAGAAGCTGAGTAAATGTTTTGTTCAACCCCAAGACATAACTCTTGCAATTATTATTTTTAACACTAAACATTCAATGTATTATTGCAGGGATTTGCTAAAGCTCAGATAAAATATGAGTCCACTCTTTTGAACTATGAAACTCAAGCCAAACTCCTATAAAGATAATTGGTTGTCTATGCATCCTTCCATTCATTTACATGTTCACACTCCTCTACACTTCCAAGTTGTAGAAGCAAAGGAAATTTCTTCACAATATTTCTAGCACTTTCAGAAGCAAGATGTAAGGCAAATTTAATAAAGGAAACTGGAAAATCTGCTCTCTTGAGATTTTACTTCTCATTCAAAGACCCCCAGAGAATGGCATCGTTTGAATAAGTTTAAAACTAGAGGTGCTCCAATACATTAGTCCATTTTGTATTGGCACTAGTAAAAGGAAAATTGACATTATTGGCAATTGGCTTTTTATGACCCAAGTAGCCAGTAATGTGACTGATAAATGCTGCCTGCATGCACACAGCTACAGCATGCAAGTAGCCAGGAATGCTATCCAGCAGCTTGGAAAGCAACATCTGGCTGGTAAGTCTGTAGGGGAAAGGCATGTGGGGGAGGGAAGGGATATGGGGGGCAGAGTGAGGCTCCCATGGTGAGGGAAGGAGTGGGACAGGGCCAGGGCCAGGGGCAGGTGCTAGCTAGCCAGGGCAGTGAATACAACCCTGGGAGCTGGATGGAGCCACAGGCAGTTTCTCCAGGGAGTGGGGGACAGGGGGCAGCTCTCTGCCACTGCCTGCACCCCCAGGGAAGGCATGGGGGGCATGTGTGCAGGGCAAAAGTGAGCTGCCTGCTGTGGGCTTGGGACTGGGGGGCTGCACTGGGCTCTTCTGGGGAGGGGGGCTGGGCCAGGACTGCTCTCATGGTGGGTGGCAGCAGCAGCACTGGGAGGGGGGGCTATGGCAAATTTTGGGATGGCTGTAGCCCACTCCATAGCCCCCTACTCCCAGCCCACCCCAAGCAGCAGAGCCTGGCCCCAGTGCAGCCCCAGACCCCTCCCCCCACCAGGAAGAAGCCGGCATAGCCCCTGGCCCTGAACCAACAGCAAGCAGTTCACCCTTGCCCTGCACACAAATCCAGGATGCACAGGCCCCCACATGCCTCCCCCAGGAATGCATGCAGTGGCAGGAAGTCCTCCCCTTCCTGCTGCAAAAGCCACAAGTCACCTGTAGCTCCATTCTGTGTCCTGCTCCAACTGGGAAGCACCTGCCCCTGCCCATGCCCCAGTCCCATTTCCTTCCTCCTCACCTGCCCTGCCTATACCCCTTCCCTCCACCCACCCCTTTGCCTTCGCAGACTTACTGACCAGATGCTGCTCTCCAAACTGCCGGGTTGCATATCATTAACTGGATCGGTATCAGCCAATATGGCTGGTTAATAATTGGACATCAGCATCGGCCAAAAAAAATCTTTATTGGTGCACCCCTATTTAAAACCAATATTAGGATTAACATTTTCAGCTGTGGGTGTTTTAAGACTGAGTACTAATTAGAGTTCAGTGAATTAATGGTGATATTATTTAGTAGCTGAACTGAAAAATAATAAAAACAAGTACAGCAAAGAATATGGCACTGGACCAAATGAAAGCTTTAGTCTTTCTTTACACTTTTAAAAATTATTATATTTATCTCAATTTTAAAATGAAAGATCATTTCAAATTAATTTAACTTGAAAGAGTCAAAATAAAACCTTTAGAACATTTAATATATTTTAATATAATATGTTTAATTTTGAAATGAAAAATTGTTTCTAAATGAAAACTTCAATATTTTAATTTAGTTATAAATAGTTTCATAGCTTAAATTTTTCTTTAAAAAAGACAAAATAATACATTTGGATTTTCACAATTATTTTTTACATTTGTAGCTAAAGTTATTCACTAAATTTGAGCCAAATTTACAAAGCTCTTCCATTAATCCAAAACTGTATTTTCTGTAAAAAACTGTTTGCATTGTTTTCATGTCCAGCTATAAAAAATGGTCTGCCATTCAAAAACTATCCCATTGGCTTCAGTAAGTTTTGTGAGTTCTCAGGACTTGCAGAAATTAAGCAATGTATTCTTAGGTGCCTAAATATAAACTAAGGCGTCTAATTTGAGGGACTCACATTTAAATATTTGGGCTTCAAAGAGATTCCTTATCTAAAGTCTGTTAAATATCACCCAGTTAACTTTCTGAGCAGAAGCAACAAACTGAAATGGCTCCCTTGGATCTGTCATCTATTTGGTAACAATAGCACAGATCTGAGGACAACTGTATTCATTTTGAAAAAGTTCTTGCAACCTGCTTGTCAAGATCTTAATTAAACATGAGTGATCAAATTACAGTCAACTGACCCAACTGAAGTCACAGCCTAGCCTAGACATGTGAGGAAGAATCTGGCCCTTTAGCTCCAAGATCCTTTTAGAAAGAAGGGAGAATTTTTCATCCTCAGTACATTTTAACAAGGTTCCATGTCATTTGGACATGATAACAAGGAACATTTCTCAGTAAAGAAATAAATACAATTAAAGTCATCATACTTTTAACACCGCCACTTGTTATTTGACATAGCATCAAGGACATTTGCAATGGTGACACAGAATTTGTATATGCACTTTTAGAACTAAAAATCTGCCTTCTCCCTTTTTCAATCATTTTGGATCACAAAAAACCCTTAAAATGAACAAAACAAAGTAAAACTCGTGGTAAGTTTTCCACAGGAGAGGACCTGCTCCTGTCCTCATTGAAGGTAACTAGGCTATTTGCCTTTATCCTGAACAGAGACAGAAGCAGGTCCAGTAATAAATAAGCTAATCACCAGCTTAATCTGTTATATCAGAGGGGACCATGTTACTATGATAGTGTCAAGCAATGCCAATCTTATTTTGTGCAAGCCAGCTCCGCACTATCGCTCTAAGCATACATAAAGAAAAACAGTTTTGTAAAGTCACCCTAACACAGGGAAAAGTGGGAGATGGGAAAATATAAACAATAAGCCCCATAAAACTCACAAAGAAACTGGCATATTTTGAATTGCTCTTAGTAACCGATGAAAAAGAAGTGTTATGAGGCAAATCCTTCATTGGGTAACTCACTGGGGAGATTGGTAAAAATAAATTGTACAGCTCTAATTTTCCTAGCAGCTTCCATGCTATTCTTTGAAACTGAGTAAGAAACCCTTGGCCTAATCCCAAGAGCCAATCTATAGTAAATAGTGCACACTTAATGCCTAAGTTCCTTTTTAGCACCATTCAGACAGTGACTTCAGCCACACAGCTTAGTCATAGCAGACATTTTTGTGGTGAAAGCATTAAACCCACATGCAGCTCTCTTTCTGTGGCCACTGGGGGTCATGCTCCTTTCCCATTAGCTGAATAAATCATAAAGTCTGCAAGGACCACACAAGAAGCAAGACTAGCAAGCCACAGGCAGTGCCTACAGCCTGTTATTTCTTTTCAGAATTAAAGAAAAGAAAAGAAAAGAAAAGAAAAGAAAAGAAAAGAAAAGAAAGAGGGGCTGGGGGAGGGGAAATACAGCAAAGCAGCCTAGCTGTAGGAAATTATTTGATTTTTTTTTATTTGATCTCTTTGAGGTAATATGGAGATTCATTTGCTTTGTTTTATTTTGTTTTTTAACCTAGGAAGGCCCAGTTTAAAAGTAAGGAGAATAAAAGAAGAGTAATGAAAAATAAAAAGCAATATGCTCCTCTTACCATAGGCTGTAATTTGTAAGGGGAAAAAATCCCTGTAGGTAATAAAGGCCACTGTGTGTGGTAGAGCTCTTCAGGTACCTTGATAAGACATAATACAGACATAATTCAGAGACACTCGCTTATGGATAGATAATATAGTGTAATGGGATTGTACAAGGAAGCAAACGTGGGTCTAATGTTTTTTCCATCAAATGATTCATTCTGCCAATGAAACTGACAGTAACTGAGCAAGGTCTGGAAGTCTAGAGGTTGGTTCAAGTTCCTATCAATCAGGATATAAGATAAGTAGGAATTTTAAACATAGCCATTAGCATGCAAGTGTTATCACATGCAGAAGATATGCACAGCTCATTATGCTAAGCAACATTTCTTAAACATTTCTTTAAAATGTACCAAAACTCCCCAAATATTTTAAAAAGTGCACTGAACTTTAAACAGACTTTACATAACAGCTTGATTGGCAACTAAAATGTGCCCTGTCTTTCAAAGAACCCAGCTGGAAAGAAGAAGAAAAAAAAGGAATGTGTGGGAGGGAAGCTTTTAAAACTATGTTCTGTTCCGTGATCTTGTGTGGAGCATTTGGACATGCAGTGTTTAGAAAATAAAATCTACATGCAGCAGTGCCTACAAGCCGAAGAATTTGTTGAGGAGGAAGGTCAGCTGAATCAAGGATTTCTGGGTCTATTTACACAGCGTCAGCTGAAGCTTAGTTTGCTATATTGTTTTTGGTTTGGTATTTTTGGTGGAATCCAGGATATTTTAGTGTATAACAAAAAGCAAACAAACCAGAAAATATACAAATAAAAAACACCCCCAAAAAAGAAAGAAAGAAAAAAGAGTAAAAATAAAGCAGCACTGGTTAGGGTCAGACACATCGCAGCCAGGCACTATACAAATTTCCTCACGCACTTCTGCCAGCAGACTTAAATCGTTACCTGTAATATATCTCCCCCTTTGGCTAATTCAGCCCTCCTGAGCAAAGACAGATAATCATGCTGAATTGTGACAAATTATATGGTGGTTTTGTGATGTGAACAAGTACCCACAAGGGAGTAGGGCAAGACCGCTTAAATCCATTTCATTTGTGACTTAATATTGTGGGTTAAAACTTGCATGACCTTTGCCAAAGACATCTCATACACGGGCAGCAGAAAACTCAGGTCTCAAAGAATTTGCAGTAATAAGATATATGTCTACTGACAGGTAGCCCAAGGCATATCATGAATTTTATCATGAAATTCTTCCCTGATGGATTAAGGACCACTTTAACCAGAATAACAATAAATAAAAAATCTCTCCATGCTGAAATGCAGCACTGTATAAAATTTAAGCTTTCACTCATTCCAGTGGAATGCCTAGTATTTAACATCTTCATGCACATGTGTTTTCCACATCAGCAAGCATGTAAAAAATCCTTAGGCAGATCATATAGTGCATCCTTCCTGAAACTATAGTGCTCAAAAGGTTTCCAAAGCCTTAGATTTGGAACTGATGTGGGTCATCCAGTTTTCTTTTGCAACTTCAGTGCCTCTCTCTACCTAGTTGTTCTCTTCTGTGCCAAATCCTGTAGTCTCAACCAGGGCAAGACTTGTTTTGGGTTCAATGGCATCTGTGCCTGAGTGAGGACAGCAGGATTAGATTGGATTAGGTGTGAAATTCAAGGACATCACTTCAATCATTTCAAAATGAGAACCAGATACTAACTGGGTATAGTGTTTCTTGAGTGTGTATGAATGTTAACAATAGAAAGCTATGCAGTGGAAGGACACCTACAGAACTAAACCCAGTGGATAGTTTCAAATCAACCTTAATTAAAACGGGCTAATATATAGTAATTACCTCAGGGCCAAAGACTCCTTGCAGCACTCCACTTGAGGGTCTGGGCTTAGCACTAATGAAGTACGATAGGGGCAAGAAACAAAGAAACCATTCCCCCTAAGTTAGGCACTAGGAAGTGACCTTCTTTGTAGCTGCTACTGGAGCCCAAGAGGCGCAGGTGGGAAGAAGGGCCAATTTGCCTCTTTCCTCACAAACTTTCCCACTGAGACCACATTCTAGACTGAGCAGGGCTTGGCTCTGGGTACACAGGACACTGTGGGTTTGAAATCAGGTGCAGAGGGATATAGCTGGGCCAGCCTCCTTACCATATTCCCGGTTTGAAGCATGCCTGAGGACATAACTGGATGAAGTGTGGGCAGGCATGCTCAATCCCTTCCTTCCCCAGGCTAGGGACAGACATTCAAGAAGCCTAAGCCTAAATTGATTCAATCTTCACAGGTTAGTCTAACCTAGCTAGGCTGAACCGGTTTGTAACTGGACAAACATTCTCTCTGGACTGAGGAAATGCAGGCACATGCCTGCAGTGGCTCAGGCTAGAAGTCGGGGGCACTAGAGCAGTCTTCCCTTCCTTACAGAGTGCTGAGCTGAGGGGAGGGGCCATGGTCAGGTCCCATCAGGACACTCTGATTAGGAAGGTCTGCCTGCACAGTCCCAGCCTTTTCCCCACTGGCTGCTTGAGGGGCAGGAGTTTTGCCAGCCCCCAGCCCCGGGCGAGCACTTTGAGGCAAGAGAGGGTGTGCAGTGCATGCTTCTGTTGATGATACAGAGCTTTTCAATCTCCCTCCCAGCTCCTTTATACTGTCTGCAGCAAACTGACAGGCAAGCAAGCCAGCAGGAGGCTGATAACAGTGATTATCACCTCATCAGCAAAACAATAGTTTCTCTCCATTACTTCAAAGTCTTCTTAAACAGCTTACTGGCTGCTCTATTACTTAGTGGTCACTGTTCTGTCTGCCTCCAGTGAAATTGGAGAGAAACGCACACAAAGACACCTGTCAGCATTAACTAGTGTACCACATGCCTAGGGTCCATGTAGCTGGGGTCTGTGCTGTGGGAGATGGGAGGGAGGGGAGGGATCCCTGATTAAGCAGGGAGCAACAAGGTGGGTGGGGGGGAAGGGCAGGGGGAAGCCAGGCAGACTCTGCTGTACCTACAGCACCTGCTGGAGCTCCAGCCAGGAGACAGAGGGGAGGGGCCAACCCTGCTGTGGGGTAGAGAGCCCCACCCAGCCCAGAGAGCATGCTGGGATGCTGGGGATGTCTGGTTTATCTTAAACCAGCAAGGGATCTGGGACAGACATTGCATAAACCAATTTTGAGCCAAATCAGTTAAGTCTGATACTACATTCAACCAGGTTTATCTCAAACCAGTTTCAGCCATTTTCAAACTGGTTTATGTGCACTGAGCATCTGTTGTTACAAGTTTAAACCAGTTTCTGATCACTTAAACAGGTTTATGTGTAATGTCTGTCCCTAGCCCCAATGCTTAGACCCACTACTGAATCAAGGTAGACAAGCCCACAAGAATTTAGTCCTGCCAGTCCCAGTACAACAGAACTGTTCTGTTCTCCTTTTTGCAAGACTCTTCACCCTGAAAATGTGAGATAATGATTTGCTCCAATATTTATTAGTGCTGATATCAGTGAGGTTCCACTGGAATACCAGCTTGAGTTAGTGTCATATGTTATATTACTAGAGGTGATACATAAACTGTTGATATTGTTTGTGCATCACCATACAGTATTCATAATCTAGTTTCTGCCCTGTACCCTTAGGCTAGGTACAAACATTCAGAAAGCCCAAGGTGGAATTGATATAAATTACACAGTTTTCTGTAAGCAACACAGTTTAAATTGGTAATGAACAGAACACACATTTGTCCTTGGTACTGGGGGCAAATCTTAGACCACATTTTGCTATTTTTAAACCAGTTTGTGTGTGCCAAACTTCTGTTCTGTAATGAGTATAGACCAGTTTTGTGTGCCAAATTTCTGTTCTGTTACAGTTATAGACCTGTTTCTGATCACTTATACCGGTAAAAGTGTAATGTCTGTACCTGACCTTAGTTCTCATGTTTCTGAGTGAACCTAAGATTCAAAAGACTCTAATGTACAAATAATGCCTGAACATTCTCTTTGGTATGTTTTTTCCTTCTGGTCACTGCGGGGAATGGGGAAATAGGGAAAGACTCCCCTCACCTCCCCCAGACTGGGATCTGGGGAAGGGGCAGGGAGCAGCTTCCTCTGCTCTGCTCCCAGTCTCTGGGAGCAGAATGGAGGGAGCAATAGGGCAAAGCCTCCAGGCTAGTTCCTGATCTGGGGAAAGGCAGAGAGAAGTAGTGGCTGCTCTTCTCCTCTGCCAGACCAGTCTTGGAATGGAGCATATAGATGTTCATTCTTGCAAGAGTCCCTCCTAAGGGAAACTTATTTCTCCTGGAAGGGGTATATTTCTCCTGGGAGAAACTGAATGAATGTTTGTATGGTCATAGTTTCTACCAGGAGAGCAGAAAATCTCCTGGTAGGAACATAACACTTGTACATGGCCAGAGTCATAGCCATTTTCAGATTTCAGAGCTATAGGAAGCTATTGATTTTACTAAAATGGATAATATTCAGAAAATGTCTCTTTAATTTCCAAATTTTAAATTCTATGTGTTTAAAACACACTTAGGGAAACTGGTAGTATTTTCCAATTTCATTGCAACAATATGACATCCATTATATATATATATTTACTTAGTGCTACCATGTGGCACTGGAATCAGGTCCATTCATTACCTTAAGAATTTTTTTAAATGTATTTTTAAATAACACAAGAACTATATATATTCTTTAAATAGTAAGAACAAAAACTCAGCAGGAATTATATGAGTATTGTGTGTGAAAAAGAACTTGTATATTTAAGAAGTCTGTATTAATTGCAGCAAGGCAAACAATGAATTTCAAGTATTCTGAACTACCGCCTCATCACTTTTTTCTTCATAAAGTACATATTATATCCTTCTAGACAACCTCTTCTAACAACAATAGGTCTAGTTAAATTTCTTTTGCCCTTCTCATTCCTGCTGATTACAGGCTTGTTATTAATAGGTGAGCTGACAAGTTTACCAAAGCAGTTAACAGCATACTATCTAATATAATAAAGTAATATTCTTTCATCACTATATAACCAATTAAAATCAATGAGTCCTATTCTACAGGCCTTGTGCAGTGTTCCCCTTAATTTCCATAGAAGCTATGTGGACTGTAAAGGATCATACAGTTATTGGGAAGTGCCATGCACCGTCATTATACCCCATCAATGAGACATGACAGTAAGATCCATTGCAATAATGGGAGATTATTAAATACATTGAATTTCAGTGCCACTAAACCTGGACCACAAAGATTTTGCTCAGCACGAGTACATGCAAATACAGCATTACACAGGAGAGTACGGATGGCTTACAGAAATGAGAAAAAGGTTGATTTGCTGTTGGAACAACAATAGATTTTCACAGGCAGCAAGTTTTAAATGTAAAATTTCAAAACAGAGGCAACAAATAAATAGGAGTAATTCTATTTAACACAAAATAATTTTGTTTAATTTAAACACAATATTCTGCAACTTTTATTTGGACTGAATAGCATTTTTATAAATGCACGCATTTTTGTTACTTCTGGCATGAGTATTGCTCATTGTAAGTAATGCTGAAACGATAAAATATTGCTATAATTGTAAAAGATTGGACCAGTATTTTCATTTGTATGGTTTTTTCTGACTCAGGAAAACCGCTTCTTAACTGATCACTTTTTTTGACATGAAATAAGTCAATCTGAAATTATCTTTAGGAATCCTATGAATTTTAGCTATATATGTATATATATATGCGCAATTCTTTACTTAGCCATAACATAAGTAATACAAACAAAGATATTTCTTAGTGATGGATTTTGCTATGTCTTATCTGCAATGTTTCTGTTGAATTATAACTCTGCCATTTAAAATCACTTTAAGAAGAGTGATATACATTTTGGGCATCAGAGTATATTTGTAGAACTAGTAGTTGTGGTAACAGGACTAAGTTTACACGTCTGTCCACATCAGCACCATGTACTCAAGATGGATTTCAGCTGCCAAAGAGGTCAATCCAAACTGCTTGCACAAACCTGTCTTTATGCTCCTGTTTATTATGTTCCCATGTAGTAGATGTCTTGTGCACTAAAACAGTGCAGCTATATGTCAACATCTCTCTGGTGGTTCCGAATGTTCTAAACAAGGGAGAGGGTGCACTGAACCTCCCATGTAAACTTTATACAACAGATTCAGCAGAACTGTAATTATTTACAAAATGATGGCATGAGAAATCTCTGGATTTATATCTTACGTTAAAGGAACAGGGATTGTGTCCACATAATTCTTGAGTTCATGGTAGGCTTGCAATTTACTTTATTATTTTTGGTATGATCTGATACAACTCAGCACTCTGTAAAAAATAATTTGGGAATTTTTAGAGCTACTCATTTCCTTCTAAAAGTTCTCTCCCAAATTTCTGCCATATGGACATTGTTATAAGTGTAAGTGAACCTGTCTGTTTAGTTCTTGCCACATGACATTTGTTTCATGGCTTATATATCGTTTGGAAGCCATTTTTAAATATTGCCTAGCATAAGGTAAGTAGGCAATCAGTAGAAACATGAAATTCCTTCCTATGTAGAGGACCAACGCAAAGCACTTTTTCTCAATTAAGTTTTTTGATAATATTCAAAGAAGTATCTCTCTTACTACATAAGGCCCTTTATGGAAGGATTCTGAAAAGTGAGTTGCTGTACAATTCAACTGTAAGAAGAACTGTTTACAGTTATATTGATCTGGAAATTTATATACAGTTGATTAGTCATGTCTAGCTGAAACTATCTATGCAGATGAAGAAAAAAGGGATGTCAATTCTGGCTCTGATCCACTAACCAGTTCTACACTATTGGACCAACACCATGGTTGCTCTTTAAATTGTAATCAAAATCAGATCCTGTGATTCTCATTCTTTACTTGCAGATATTCTCTTACTGGTGTTTTTCTTTTGGGCTTTTTTCCCTCCACTTGCAACCAGTGTAAGAGTGAGTGAGCTGCCTTAGTAAGATCAAACATCTTAGGGTTTGATTTGCTGAACTTCTGGGTATTTAACTCCCTTTGAAACTAATAGATAGGCACTCAGCAACCCACAGATCAGGCCCCTTACTGCCTCCCTGCTTAGCAAAGTGACTAGCAAACTTAAACCTTTATTGTCAATCACGTTCATTTAATCATACATTCTCAACAGATAACTAAGAAACAGTTTATGACCACCTGCTTTAATTGCTATAGCAAAATTGACAACTCCCTACCAACATTCATTTTTCAACTATTGTGACATTTCTATACTCTGCTTATGCATGAGATTATTGAAGTCATTGCCATATAATACAAATTACAACAGTTTAACACACAGTTACAGTACAAACAGTACAAATATTTCTGCTTTGCTGGTTAAAATGCTAATAAATAACAGCAAACTAATTCAGCTTTCTGTCTTAAGATATCATATAATTTAATAAACTTGGTATTTATTATCTCTACTTCAGAAGGTGGGAACTGAGGTGCAAAAGTTAATAACTTGTCTGAGGTCAGGAACAGAATCCAGGTTTACTTTCTCACAGTTTTTTTCTCTAGTTATTAGATCTCCTTGTCCCCCAGACCATAGAGAAAAATATTACCAACCTTCCTGCATGTGGGTGGGTTTAGCAACTTTAATACAACTGGAAACATTTTACTGGACTATCAGCTAAAGTACACTGACTTTTAAGCATGCACACTTAGGTGAAAATATTCTATTTTCCATCTCATAGATGTGAAACAAGATGAAAATATGTACATCCTGGAGTCTTTTAAACTTCAGTTATCTGATAAGTGTTTTGGCCTAAATGGCTATGAGTGTTACATTAGTTAGTGAATCTTCCTTAGGAGACAGTGGATAAATCCACATAGCAGGAATAGCAAAGTGATACAGCCTATAGTTAAAATGGGGTAAAGCAAGAAAAAAATTATATTATGTGAACATTGTACTGTACCAGATTTTTCATTTCTAGAGAGCTGGTGAATGCAGTGAGTAACTTCTTGAGTAACTTCTAGAACTGTGGTGAGAGGTTTTCCTAAATATCTGAAGTCTTTTAAAAAAGCCTGAGCACTCTGTGTTGGCTAGTTTTGGATTCAGGGGAGAAAAAAACAAAACAATCTATTTCTTAGTTAGCAGAGGTACATTTAGTCAAGTACTTAACATGTGAAGCTGAACAGACTGAGAGAGGGATACAAGGATTTTGTGAGCCCGAAACAAAATTAGCACACTTAAAATAATGTAACACTCTCTTTGGAGATATCACCATTTAATTAAAAAAAGAAATGGTATTTATTTAAATAAAAGACTGCCCACTTAGGTAAGTTTTCTCTCCAAGCACTCACAGCTCTAAACCACAATGTTGGATCCTCTGCAGAACCAGTGTCTGTCTTTACCTCTCTCATCCTTCTGTCATAAACATTCAGTGTTATTACAGACATCATGGTATCAAACTCCGGATAGTCTGAGGTTTGAAAGGAAAAAAAATTAGACTATTTAAAGTGATTATAACTTTCCACTTGATAGTTTAACATTCTGCGATCATTACTGAGTCTGCTGGCACTATTAACCTGTTCTGCTGAGACAAACATGCCTTTTCTAATGTTTACTGAGATATTGTAAATTACTTAACGTACAGCAGTGTACGTTTTTCTCAGTTAATCTAGATCGGATCCCTGAGGGGCTATTTATTACATATGTATACAACCTGTCTTTAGAAGTGAAGTTAATGTAATATGACACAAGTAGCACACATTGTTTAAATGTTCTCCAGAAAGTTAGCAAATTTAGTTAAAAGAATACTTACATGCTCTTCTGCCTGGATAAGAGTAAGAAAAAGGGTTCTAAATATTAAACACTGCTCACTGTAGGTGGCCAATTAATGCACTGTATCCAAGCTGGAACAAATCCTTCAAATATATACATAAAGCATATAATCTCTTATCTGCTTAGGCTTTATCAAATTTTTAACAAATCCTAGTAACTTCAAACACAGTTTTAATGGGATGTGGTACTAAAACATGCAAAGTAAAGAACTGAGTTTTTAAGAACATAATCTGTTTTAGACTGTTTCAAGAGAAGCACTTTGAAATATAATGGTAATCTTATCCCATGAAGAAATTTATGCCATTTTTACAAAATTACGTTACATGTGTTACTACAGAAAGATTTAGTCTTGCCTTCCTAAAGTTATCAACATGTACTCCATCTGGAATTGTGGGGTGAAGGGACTTAGGTAGATTTCAAAAAGGTCCTGCATACCAAGTATACTTGAACATATGAACCAATTTATTGTTCCTAATCTTGTCCTTGAAACTGTTTAATGTAAAGTTTCTGTAAAGTTTATTTGAGAGCTAATTCTAACAGGTTGTTATAGTCGTTTTGGCCCTGGTAAACAGTTGGAGCATGTTTTAATGGAAATGTGTACATTCTGAGTTCTTATCTCATTTTCAGGCTGAAATTAATACAAGGGGCTCTTATTATGCAAACCACATTGTCAGGATATAAGTTGCTGCTGCCTGGGACTGTATCAGCTTAACTCCTATTACACACACTATTTGAAATTAATGCTTATTTTCCAAAGACTACATTTCTAATCCCTTATAAGCCTTTTCACCCCTGTTTAGTTTCTTAGTGTCCTGTCTTACAGTTTCTGTGAGCCTGAAAGATTAGAATAAATGAGAGGCATGCTTTTAAAAAAGTAAAATTGGTAAAAATTCTATTTTACTGTCTTAAAGAGAACAGGAGGGGATGAACACATTTTCAGAAAGAAATCTGTTCTTCCCAGATAGATGATCAATACAAATGTTATGTCTTTGTAAATCAAATTAAATCTATTACCTGGTAGATCCAAAATCTCATCTTTTTCATAACAATGCATTGCTTGATTTAGAAAAGAAACTTACTACATGCGAGTGATGCAAGTTGGAGCCCTTTTGTAATTTTATACAATAAGCAAAGCGTTAGAGTATTTACAGACCACCCTGTTTAAGAACGTCAGTGAACTCACTGAAGATGCTCTTTCCAGTGCTTTGATGTTAAACATCAAAACCAGTGGGTTTTGGCCATATATGGTACTTGTACAAGGTGTGCTTTTGACCTTCCTGGGGGCACTCAGTTAGGGTCTGATCCAAGAAATGACATCAGTATCTAAAGTGGGACCTAGGTAGAATTTAGGTAGCCTTGAAAATCTCTACTTACCTGCCTCCTAACTCTAGAGCAGAGGTCAGCAACCCCTGGCACACGTGCCGAGCACAGCATGCTAGGCCATTTTGCTTGGCACACCACCACCAGCCCAGGTTTCAGGCAGCTGCTGCCAGCCACAGAGCCCGGGGCTGCTCCCAGCAGGTGACTGGGAGGTTGCAAGCCCTGCTGCAAGCAGCCTGGGCTCCTTGGCTGGCAGCAGCTACCCACAGCCTGGGCTAGCTACAGCTGGGAGGCTGCAAACAGCTGCTCTGGGCTCCAGAGCCCTGGCATCAGCTCTGTACTGCCGGCAGGTGCACATGCACCTCAGAGTAGGTGGTGGGGATAGGGCCTAAGGCACCACAACCCTGCCCCACTGTCCACTCTGAGGTGCGTGTGCAGTCACTGCCAGCATGGAGCTGAAAACAGGGCTCTGGAGCCCAGTGCAGCTGTTTGCAGCCTGCCCACTGCAGCTGCCCGGAGCCCAGGCTAGCTACAAACAGCTGTGCTAGGCTCCGGAGCCCCGTCATCAACTCTGTGCTGGCAGCAACTGCATGC